>NC_023753.2:35634199-35948970 GCF_000499845.2 Phaseolus vulgaris
TCAAATACATACATGCACAATTACTCACAAGATTAAAACTACATTAAAACAATGAGATGAGATACATGTTACATACAATGATACAATGACCCCAAAGCAACACCTTTATGGCTGAAAATTAAACCAAACCACTAAATAAGTCACAACTAGGTTGGAAATGAATGTTACCCGGCTGGCACAAGCATTAGGTCAGTTCTTAAGTCCTTCCATTGAGACTGAAAAATAAAAAGTATGCGCATCTTTAACTGAACCCAGATGCTATACACCACCTAAAAGAACAAGAAATATGAACTACCTGTTCTGTTCCCCTAAAAGCAACCACCAACCTTCTTCGTGCAGAATCACGCCAGATTGCAACCTGAAAGTTCTAAAGACTTAGAAAATAGAAAGCAGCGAATAGAATAAGACACTAGCAATATATTACAGATGTACATTGCCAGTTGAAAATTCACAAAAACAGAGAAATGGACTTATTGAAGAGGATATAAACAAAACACCTGTGTGTCTGTGGATGCATTATCTAAGAAACATAATTTTTCAAACTCAGACTTAATAAAACTAGGTTGGCCCAGTGAAGTGGCCAGCATCGCCCAAGCCTCCATGGCACTTTCAGCACTAGAAAAAAGTTCTTTCATCTCTTCAGTTATTTTATCATCCAGCACTATTCCACTCTGTGAGCTGGGAAACTGCTGACTACTGGAATATTCCATGTCCTCGTCACCTGCTTTGGTAGAATCTTCTTTGATTTTCCTCTCTTCTGAAGAACCCCCTTCTTTTATTTTGGATACTGTTGCAGTCAAAAGCATTAAACCTCCAAAAATTGACTCAGTCTGCCTCATCAAATTTTGTGTTGCTTTTTTAACCTCAGGAAGTGAAGGCTGAAACACAGCAATGGCAGGTTGGCCACTTGTTTTATCATCTGTATCATCTGTGCCTACAGGCATTGCAAGACCAGATTGGACGTAAATGCTTTCTGCAATATTTTGCGATTGTGAGCCAATTTTGTTTAAAAACTCCAATCCATCCCACTTAAATTTCTCTGAAACAGAGAGACCTAACTTTTGAGCGATACTAGAATTAACAACATTAGCAAAATTCCTCCAAAATATTTTATTTGATAATTCTTCCTCACTAACTTTTGTTGGCAATTCAGAAGCATGTCCATTTTCAGTATCATTGTCATGTTTGATAAATTCCTTTGAGTTCCTCTGTTCCCTGCTAGTTTCATTGAAGGCTTCTGAAATGCCAGCTTCGATAGAAGGAATATTGAATGTAAAAGCAGATTCATTCAGTTCCCCTGCAGCTTCACTGTCATACTCACCATTATTAGTATCAGACTTCCCTCCCTTCAGAAGATATGAATTGTTAAAAGACTTTAACTGCCCAAATGCATATTCCACAAATTGGCGGGCCTGTACTGTTTCAGAACCAATAACCTTTCTGAATGCAGAATCAAAACCCTTTATCTTTAAAAAGTCTAAAACAAAAGGTATCTTCCACCACCTTTTCTCTTCATCAATTTGATCATAGCTTTTATATTTTACCTGAAACCCAAAACTTATCACAATCATGATTCATTACAATGTAGCCTCTCATTTACACAACACAACAGAATTTATACCAAATAAAGCACATATGTGGATAAATATCTCAAACATACATAAAGCATATAGCTTATATCAAAAGTCTTGAATGAAGTTCAAGTCAAATTTCACATTAAAACCTATATAGATTTATTTAAAAATACAACATCACTAAAGAGGAGACAGATTAATGCAAGTGCTAAAATATAAAAATGCATTTATTGTCATATGAAGTTGTAAGTTGTAAGGTATATCAGAGACGTATCTATTTCACCAAATTATTCATACAATGCATAGACATCATGCTGTCCACTAAATCCAATTGCCCAATAACTTTTCCCCATAAAATCTGTACTCTTAAGAAACATACCTCCATCTGAACCTTTCCACCACCTCCCATTCCTTCCAACTCGACCAGTATTTCATGAACATCTCCTATAACAAAACGCATTTTTGCTAAGTTTTTGCAGCCATAAGTTTAACCATAAATCTCAACTTTTTGCACTATAAATCTCAACTTTTTGCACTTCTAGTAAATATATTCATAAGCAATTTTCCCACTTCTTCTGACAGATGAACATGTATATAAAAGAAAATGGAGCAGAAATTGAACCCATTTCAAAATTTTAAGCAATACAAGAATCTTTCAACACTTCACTAATTAATTGTCAAAAGATTTTCTGGTCCTCACCATCACAGAGCAACTCTAGATCAACACCTGCATTCCCCATTCGTTTGTGAGGAGTTACAAGATTTGCATCCCAGGCTGCAACCTAAGATATAGTGCCAGATGTTAGAATATTGACATAAACTTTTCAAGATAATTTTACTTTCAAACATATATTTTCATGATTTTTCATTTTTGAAACAATCAAATCCCTATTATTCGTGGATATAATCAAATCCTTATTATTCAGGGATATAATCAAATCCTTATTATTCAGGGATATAATCAAATCCTTATTATTCAGGGATATAATCAAATCCCTATTATTCAGGGAAATAATCAAATCCCTATTATTCAGGGATATAATCATTATACACTTTAATTATTAATTATAATCTGCTAAATATGGAATAATAAAATATGATTGCTCACACTTCCCCTAAGTTGGTGAATAAACATTTTCCACTCTCAACTTGGAAACAATCCTTTGAAAGTTGTTGCTATTCAGCCCCTTTGTTAGAAGGTCTGCAAGGATCTCTTCATTGGAGACATATGGAAGGCAAATTTGATCATTGTCTAATCTTTCTTTGATAAAATGCAATCAATTTCAATGTGTTTGGTTCTATCATGTTGCACCGAATTATGGACTATGCTAACAACAAATTTATTATCACAGTGAGGTCTCATTGGTTACTCCCACTTTATTCTTAAGTCTTCCAAGATGATTTTCAGCCACAGCAGTTCTAGATCCCTTGTTCCATTTCCCTGAACTCTGCTTCAGCACTAGATCTTGCTACCACATTCTGTTTTTTACTCTTCCAAGTTACAAGATTCCCACTTAGGAAAATACAATATCCAATGGTTGATCTCCTATCCACAATTGACCCAGCATAGTCAACATTTTTATATACTTTGAGATTTACATTCCCATTTCATTTGAATAAAATTCCCTTACCTAAAGTACCTTTTAGATATAGAACAATTCTTAGTTCAGCCTGCAAGTGAGTCTCCTTTGGTTGGGGCATGAACTGACTTACTAGACTCACTACAAATGTAGCTTCAGGTCTAGTGTGAGACAAATATATAAGTTTGCCAACCAATCTCTAGCATAGCAGTATCTTTTTCTGCATTTTTGAACTTTAGATATGGATCAATTGGTGTACTTGCAGGCTTGCATGATATCTTACCAGTTTCCTTTAGCAAATCAATAATGTATTTATGTTGGTTTAGAATGAGCTACTTCATTTTCCCAAGGACTTGATTTCAAACTCCTTGGCTAGATGTTCGCTTAATAGTTGTTGTTCCTCTTCATCGGCACTTATCACTATAATATCATCCATATACATCAGTAACACTATTACTCCACCTGACTTAGCGTCTTTAACAAAGAATGTGTGGTCTCCTTGGCTTTGTTTTGAAGCCCAAACCTATCATAACTTTAGTAAACCTTCCAAATCATGCTCGTGGTGATTGGTTTAGTCCATGCATTTCCTGTTTCAATTTGCAAACTATTGACAGCAATTTTCCCACCATATCCAAGGGACAATTCCATGTAAATCTCCTCTTCAAGTTCTCCATGAAGGAAGACATTTTTTACATCAAATTGTTGCAAGTTTCAGCCACAAGAGATTATATTACCCCTACTATATTCATTTTTTCAACTGGGCCAAATGTTTTCAAGTAATCCACTCCAGATGCTTAAGCGAATCCCTTGGCTACTAACCTTGCCTTGTATCTTTCAATGTATCCATTAGTCTTGTATTTTATAATATATGCCCATTTACATCCTACGGATTTTTTTTCCTTTTCATAGAGTAACCAATTCCCAAGTACTATTCTTTTACAGTGCCTCCATTTCCAAGTCCATGGCCTATCTCCATGTCAATCAATGCCTTAGATAGGGAGGTAGGAGTTGTGGTAGTGTTTAGGCTTGTAAGGAAGACTATACTAGTAAGTGCAAAGTGTTTAAAGAATAGATAATTGGCTAAAAAGTATTGTGGCTTGGTTGTACATTTTGTAGTCTCTGCCTAATGGCAATTGGAATGTCTAGGTCCTCATAGGTTGGTATCAAACTAGATTTAGGTTCCTGTGCAGTTGAGAAATCAGAGATTGATTCACTAGAGATTATAGGTTTAGGAAAAACAGTTGGATTGAATCCATGGACATTTTGGAATGGCCTTTGTCTTCCTTGTGTAAACAAGATTTTTCCCAAATCTTTTAACATCTTTGTTGCATAATTAGGAGATAATTATTCCATAATTAGTGCAGATTTTGTTTTTTTATTTATTTGGACATTTGATATCTTTTGGTGATTTGATTTGTATAACTATAATTATTTATTATTTCTTGTTTTAATTACCTATTATTGCTTCTTTTAATTACCTATTATTTCTTTCCTTAATTAGGTTGTAAATAGTCTATAAATTTATATTGTAATTACATTTGTAAACACATTCAGAAATATATTCAATCTTCTTTCAATTTGGTATCAGAGTCATGTAGAACTTATCCTAACGAGTGTTTGATGGGTTTATCAGGTTGGCAATCTTGACATGAGAGGGGTGTGTTGGAGATCTCACATTGACTAAAAATTAAGACATTTCATAGTATATAAGTGGAAGCAAACCTCACCTTATAAGCCAATTTCATGAAATAGAGTTAGGCTTAAAATTCACTTCCTAATATGGTATCAGAGTTCCCCATTTGGGAGACTTTGCTTCTACATCGTTGACCGCCACTACCACCGTTGATCGCTGACCACCGCCGTTGACCACTGCCATTGACCCGCTCACTGACCCCTAAACCCTAAACCCCCGCTATTTTTCCAGGGGATCTTTTTTTTTGTGAACAAGACCCTCACAATGGTATTTTTTTCATTCCCATTATGTTTTTCGGATCTTGCCACGAGGAGGACTATTGGAATTGGTAAAGAGTATGATGGGTTATATTACTTACAACAACAAGAAAAAAAAAAGTGTGCTAGACTGCAGGCACACACTTCAAATCTTAAATCCATCTTGAGTGGATTTAGTGCTTTCTTTTTCAGTCCCCTTTCTCATAATGTTTCTTTTTCAGTTCCTTTTCTCAGAATTTGTTTCTTTTTTAGTCCTTGTTTCTGGTGTTTCTAGTCCAAGTCTAAAATCAAAAGGCAGTGGAGGAGAATCATCTTTCTTTGTTTTAACTTCTCATTTAAGATGATCTAGGCTTAACTTTGTTTCTCAAAAAAAGTGGCATCTCTTGACATAGAATTTTTTGAAAGGTGGGTGATGACATTTATATCCCTTTTGTGTGGGTGAGTATCCTACAAAGACACATTTTAAGGCTTTAGGATCAAGTTTTCCACTAGCACCACTAAGGACATGGACAAACAATACACACCTAAATATATTGGAATGAGATTATTTAGTGTAGTCACATTGGGATAAAAAGAAAACAAAACCTCCATAGAACTTTTTGAGGCTACAACACTATAAGGTAGTCTATAAAACAATTCGGGAATATGGAGAACATTTTTCATGGTTATGGATGGATTTATTTTAACTTCTCCTTCTCTACAGTGAAGGAAGTTCCATCTGCATTGAATATTTTCTTATTGTTAAGGCAAGGGGTGTAGGAGGAGAATTTTTAGGTTGGGGAGAACCTCTACTAGGTGGCTTTCCATGAGTCTGGGATTTCTTTCCCCTATTTCAATTGTTGTGTCAAATGAATCCGCCATGGCTATAGCAAGACAAAGGCATTGAATGACAATATAAATCAAGACAACAATTAAGGCTACCTTCAAAAGGATGATCAACAACAATGAAGGTTGTCGTTTAGGATTTTGGATTACTTACCGCAATGAAGGATTACCTCAATGGTAACCACAATAAGGATGAGTGGATTTGTGGAAGGTAGGACAGAAAGTAAAAATTAAATTATGTTATCCCTTCATTATGTATTCAACCATATGACATACAAATATGGGATTTGGTGTCATTTTATCTCCAAGATTTCAACATCTATATTCGTCCTTGAGTTATTCCAATCTAGTTTAGGTAAGGAAATGGAGGAATCTTACATTTATCCTTGGAAATGTCTCATAAATCCTAAGGATCAGCCTTCAATCCCACCAAAAGCCTTTAAATCTTGTCTCCAAGCTTTGTCTTGTGGAGTGGTTGCTCCTACTCTATCCCAACTACCTAACCCGTGCATGAAAAGGGATTCTTTAGCCTTCACTATCCCAGAAGATGTTTACAAGGAAGGACTTGAAAGATGAAAATTCAATCTCCATGGAAGATTCATTCTTGCCAAAGGTCAAAAGCCTATGAAATTGGATGATATGCATAATAAGCTTGGTGCTCTTCAGATTCATGTTCTGGAATGGCACATGATATTGTGTGGACGTGGCTTTGAGCTTTGTTATAGCCCCAAACACATCTTCTCCCCAAAACCATCAGATTTGGTTTTAGAACAATAACCATAGAAACAAAAATATTTTTACTGATCTTAAAGAACTCCTCACCCAAACAGTTCTCAATTGAACAAGTCTAAGGTATTCCAAGGAACATGAACCCTCCCACACAGAACTATATAATTTTCATCTAACAACTAACCAATTTCCTCTACTAACAGTCTGTGCTCTACTAATTGACAGCTGAATCAACTAACTATTACACATTTTAACTTTTCTTATTTATTTCTCTAATACAATTTTAATAAAAGGTTGTCTTGTTCTATCAAATTCTTGCAATGGTACCTTCCACTGAATATGTATGTGCGAATAGAGGAAAGTGAGAAAGAGTGTTCGTGCTTGTTAACCTGTAAAGACTGGCTTGGAGGCTGCTTAATATTAAAAGTAAACTCCTCATTCCATGTTGGCTCTTTTGTCCTGCCATTAATTAATTTTACATAAATGAACCCAATGTAATGACGAGCTGTAATAGTAATTTAGAAAACAGTAAACAAACATACCACTGAAGTTAAGACATTAAATTTAGCAAAGTAAGTGGAAGACGAGTGTTCAGTTGGAAGAGAAATATCCATTTAGCTAATATAAAAAATTTGGAAGAAAGTGATAATCCATGTCAAAACTGTTTAGGAAGTTTTATATTTTATCCTTATTATATTTTTATTTTGTATCACAGCTGTATCTTACTATTAATATTAGGATTATGTATTTAGAAACAATCCCACAATCATAGGGATTTGTTTCTCTAGAATTAGTTGTCCATATTTCCTAAAATAACTAGCAAGCTCTCATGTATATATAGGTCTAATGACCTCATAATTTATATAGAAGAAAATATTATTCCTTCTAAACTTGATATGGTATCAGAGCTCCTGATCTTTAGGAGTCTTTGACCGTGTCTGAAAACCCTAAGTTGCAGCCGTCATTGCTGCACAACATTGAGCCTTGCTGCAGCCTTCATTGCTGCACAACCTTGGCCTAATCGCAGCCTTCATTGCTGTGTAGCCTTCACCGCGGCTACTGTTCACCGCGGTTACTGTTCACCACGCACTGTTCATCACGGTTACTGTTCACCGCCGTTACTGTTCATCACTGTGATGGCTGAGATCACTGAGATCGTGAATCCTATTGGGGACAGATCCCAAACTGCTGGAGAATTGCAGAATGTTCATTCTGCTTATAGATTAAATGGAAAAAATTATCTCAAATGGTCTCAACTCATTAGAACCATCTTGAAAGGAAAAGGAAAGGTCAGTCACCTGACTGATATGGCCCCTGATGAACAGGATGCCAAGTTCAAATCATGGGATGAAGAAGACTCCATGATCATGGCATGGCTGTGGAATTCAATGGTCCCAGAAATCAGTGATACCTGCATGTTCCTTAAATCAGCAAAGGAAATTTGGGAGGCAGTAGAACAAACCTATTCTAAGGCCAAGGATGCTGCTCAAATATATGATGTAAAAGTGAAAACCGTGGCTGCCAAGCAGGGAAACAAATCTGTTACAGAATATGCCAATCAACTCAAGTCCCTATGGATGGAATTGGATCACTACCGAGTTATAAAAGCAAAATGTTCAGAAGACTCAGCAATCCTTAAGGAGTATATTGAACAAGATAGAGTCTATGATTTCTTGGTAGGCCTGAATCCTGAATATGATCAGGTTCGAATCCAAATCTTGGGAAAAGAGAAGGTCCCAAGGCTTAATGAAGTGGTAGCTATTATTCGAAGTGAAGAAAGCAGGAGAGGACTGATGTTGGAGACCCCAACTACTGAAAGCTCAGCAATGAAAGCTGAAGGAGGAACAGCCATGCTAACTAACCAGAAGAAAAGCGGGTTTTCCAATATAGAGAAAAAACAGGAGGAAGTCTGGTGTACCTACTGCAACAAGCCGCGCCACACAAGGGAAAAGTGCTGGAAATTACATGGAAAACCCCCAAGCAGAGAATGGGGCCAGAAAGGAGGCCCTCCAAAAAGGGAAGGACAAAGACAAGCACACATTGTTAATGGACAAGGAGAAGAATTTGTCCAGCTGAATCATGAAGAGATAGAAAGGGTAAGGTCCTTCCTTAGTAAATTGGAGAAGCCCTCAGGTATGTGCTCCTTAACATATTCTGGTAAGTTTCCATTTTCTTTTGGACTTACTGCTTCAGATACACCCTTTACTCATTTCTGGATACTAGATTCTGGTGCTACTGACCATATGACCCCTCTACCTAAATACTTCTCCACATATATCCCATGTCCTAGCAACAAGAAAATTTCCACAGCAGATGGAACATGTATAACTGCCGCAGGTCAAGGAGAAGTCCAAATAAGCCCATCTATAACATTAAAACATGTCCTTCATGTCCCTAAATTGTCCACCAATCTGATTTCTGTACAGAAACTCACAAAAGATCTCTCTTGTAACGTTGTTTTTCATAACAACTATTGTGTATTTCAGGACAAAAACTCAGGGAGGACGATTGGACATGCTAGAGAATGGAATGGCCTATACTACATGGAGGATCCTAATCTTGGTATCAATAGTCACTCTCTCATATCTGAATCCACCATGACCAGTAAAGAGAAAGCTCAACTATATCATTGTCGGCTAGGACACCCTTCATTTCAAGTTGTAAAAGTGCTCTTCCCTTCCTTGTTTCAGAATTTAAATGTGGAGAGTCTCCATTGTGAGGTGTGTGAGCTTGCGAAACACAAGCGTGTACCTTTTCCCATTAGTAATAAAATGAGTCCCTTTTTTTCTTATCCATACTGATGTCTGGGGTCCTGCTAATATTCCTAATATCTCAGGTGCTAAGTGGTTTTTAACCTTCATAGATGATTGTACACGGGTGACTTGGGTTTTCCTATTGAAACATAAATCTGAGGTTAGCTCCATTTTTGTTCAGTTTGTGTCTATGATTAAAAATCAATTTGGAGTTAATATCAAGAGAATTAGGTCTGATAATGCCAAGGACTACTTTAACCTGGTGCTAAACTCTTTTTGCCAAAAGGAAGGGATAATTCATGAGTCTTCATGTGTTAACACACCCCAACAGAATGGGATTGCAGAAAGAAAAAATGGGCACTTATTAGACCAAACTAGAGCTCTACTTTTTCAAAATCATGTCCCTAAGAAATTTTGGGGGGAAGCCCTTCTTACGGCCACCTACCTAATCAATAGGTTACCCTCTAAAATCTTAGCATCAAAAAGCCCCATGGAAGTCCTATCCTCCTTCTACCCACACCTAAACCCTACAAATAAACTCCAACCTAGAATATTTGGGTGTGTATCCTTTGTGCATGTTCATAGTAATGAAAGGGGAAAGTTGGACCCTAGGGCTGTCAAATGTGTATTCTTAGGGTACTCAACCACACAAAAAGGATACAAGTGTTTTCACCCCCCGTCAAAGAGATTCTTTGTGTCAAGGGATGTCACATTCAACGAACAAGAGAGCTACTTCCAGCCTCATCTTCAAGGGGAGAATGTAAGAGAGGAAGATGAGCCTCTCATGCTTCCAAATATGGCATTTGGACCTGAAATTGGGACAAATAGCATTGCTGTCCCTGAAACTGAGACAAGAACAAAACAAGCACCTGAACCAGCAGCAAGACCTGAATCAGCTCCTGAACAGGCACCTGAATCAGCAGCTGAATCTGCACCTAATGGTGGTGGGAAATTCGGAAAAAATCTGGTATATTCAAGAAGAGGAAAGGTCATTCCAGAATCTATCCATGTCCAAGAATCCAACCTACCATCTTTACATGAGGTAACAGTTTCTAATCCTAGAAATTCCAATAATTCTAATGAGTTTATTTTGGAAAATTCAGAAGCACAGGAGGATCAAAACCTGGATCTTCCTATTGCCCTTAGAAAGGGAACCAGAACCTGCACCCAACAGCCACTTTACCCTCTATCAAATTTCCTATCCTTTGAAAAATTCTCTCCTACCCATAAAACCTTTCTCACAAACTTAAACTCTACACCCACACCTTCCTCTGTATCTGAAGCATTATCTGACAGGAAATGGAAACAAGCCATGGATGTGGAAATGGAGGCACTAAACAAGAACAGGACCTGGGAGCTTGTCACCTTACCAACTGGAAAAAAACCAGTAGGGTGTAAGTGGGTATACGCTGTAAAGTATCGGGCTGATGGGACTATTGAGCGTTACAAGGCAAGGTTAGTAGCCAAAGGATTCACTCAAACCTATGGAGTGGATTACTTGGAGACATTTGCTCCGGTTGCTAAGATGAACACGGTCAGAGTAATATTGTCATTAGCAGCATATCATGATTGGGATATGCAGCAGTTCGATGTGAAGAATGCATTCCTACATGGAGACCTTGAAGAAGAAATATACATGGAGTTGCCCCCTGGCTATGATGGACAGGTTGCTGCTGGAACCGTTTGTAAGCTAAAAAAGGCTCTATATGGGCTGAAACAATCCCCAAGAGCATGGTTTGGAAGATTCACCAAAGTTTTGACAAGTTTGGGCTACAAACAGAGCCAAGGAGATCACACTTTATTTACTAAACATTCAGTTTCAGGAGGAGTAACAATATTATTGGTGTATGTAGATGATATTATAATAACTGGAGATGACAAAGAGGAGCAGCAAACGTTAAGTCAATGTCTTGCCACGGAATTTGAAATTAAGACATTAGGGAGACTTAAATATTTTTTGGGAATTGAAGTGGCCCATTCCAAGAAAGGAATCTTCATATCTCAACAAAAATATATTACTGACTTGCTTAGAGAAACAGGAAAGACAGCCTGCAAACCAGCAAGTACTCCAGTTGATCCAAATATAAAGTTGGGAAGTGCGGAGGAGGATAATGCCGTGGACAAGGAAATGTACCAAAGACTCGTGGGCAGGCTTATTTACTTATCTCACACTAGGCCAGACATTGCTTTTGCTGTGAGTCTAGTCAGTCAATTTATGCACCAACCAAAGGAGGCACATTTGCAAGCTGCCCTTAGAATTGTGCAGTATTTAAAAGGGACTCTAGGAAGAGGGATTTTGTTCAAACGAAACAAAAGTGTTCGTCTTGAAGCATACACGGATGCAGATTATGCAGAGTCAGTTGTGGATAGGAGATCAACTACTGGATACTGCACCTTCCTTGGTGGAAATCTAGTGACTTGGAAGAGTAAAAAACAAAGTGTAGTAGCTAGATCAAGTGCTGAAGCAGAATTTCGAGCAATGGCCCAAGGAATATGTGAACTTCTATGGCTGAAGATTATATTGGAAGACTTGAAGATAAGATGGGATGAACCTATGAGGTTATATTGTGACAATAAATCTGCAATTAGCATAGCCCACAACCCAGTACAGCATGATAAAACTAAACATATCGAGGTGGACAGACATTTTATCAAGGAAAAGTTAGACAGTGGCTTGATTTGCACCCCATATGTGTCCACTCAGAGTCAACTTGCAGACATACTCACCAAAGGACTGAACTGCAGTAACTTTGAAAGAATTATATCCAAGCTGGGAATGGAGAACATCTATTCACCAGCTTGAGGGGGAGTGTCAAAACTGTTTAGGAAGTTTTATATTTTATCCTTATTATATTTTTATTTTGTATCACAGCTGTATCTTACTATTAATATTAGGATTATGTATTTAGAAACAATCCCACAATCATAGGGATTTGTTTCTCTAGAATTAGTTGTCCATATTTCCTAAAATAACTAGCAAGCTCTCATGTATATATAGGTCTAATGACCTCATAATTTATATAGAAGAAAATATTATTCCTTCTAAACTTGATAATCCAAAATACTTCAAACTTCAGAAAATGCTTCCAGGGACAATATGAAATATCTTTTAAAGAAAAGTCAAAACAGTCACATAACACAATTGACTCTGAAAAAGAAAATGCAATGTAACATTGACTCTTAACCATGAGATGGTGGGCTTTGAATAAGTGAAATGAACAAAACAGAAATATGATAAATGCTCACCCCCATTTGATACCGCTTTTAGCCATCTGAGAATCCAGCTGTATGACTATGTATGGATCACTGGTTCCCTGGATGACAAAAAAATAACAGATATAAAGAAATGATAGAAATCATAGAGAAATAAGTTGTTGTATGAATTAACTAAAAAATTGGGGGCAACAGGGATAACTGTCAGATACAAGATGAAGCAACATGTAGTTTCATCTCATTAGAGAACTATAATTAGGGTGGTAATTTAAAAAACAAAACCAACCCATGGATCCATGGCAGGAAAATTGAACCCTTTTTTCAACTTTATGAAGAGTTGACCATCATAAATTTCATGAACAAATTCCCTGCAGATACCCAAAATAATATGGTTAAACATGCCATTATTCTAAGGAAATCTTGTGAAAATAATTACTACAACAAGTCTTCGTTTGATTAAATAAGGGCAACAACATAGGATCAAATGACACCATCAGATTTGTTAGAGACATTATAGATATATTTTATATATGGGCTTGGGCCCATGCCTATGTTATTTTATATATTATGTGTATATATGTTCCTCAGTTTTGCAAATACATAAAAGGGGATTCTATCACATGGATACATAACATTTCTCTCTATATGGTATTTAGAGCCTAATCTAAATTTGTGCCTTCCCAAGGACCCAGTGTTCATATTGAGAGAGGCTCTTTGAGTTGCATCAAAGAGATGTTTTACCAAAACTATCATCCGCCTTTTTCCAAAAAGAAGAGCATGTCTTAAAGGATCTAAGTACTTTTAAGACATCTTGTTGAATCAAATACCACAAAACAACACAACACTTAAAGTCCAGTTTGTACCATAGAGGTTTATCTTCATTCGGATCAACACCGACTACCTTTTCCAAATGATCATGGTATTCTTAACCAACGAACTATAACTCCACAGATGCGCACCAAGTCAAGTACAAGTAGTTTGTTCAGTTTAGTTGTCATGGTAATATAGGAATAGAAAAAAAAGGAGCAGACATAGTACAAGTCATTTCAAAGACAAAGAGACAAACAGATCTAAGAAGAAAAGGAAAAACCCAAAGGCACGAGGAGACAGCCTTGACTAGTTAAGTGCGTCAAACCAGGAAGACAACTGTAGAAACATGCTCAAAAACACCAACAAGATACACAACAGCAATCCTTTGTGATTCCGACATCAGGAAGGCAGCACCTTGGACACGCACACACAGCACCTTGGGCATCATGATGCTCTAGGTCACGACACCACCAGGGTTGGGTTGCTCTCCTTGAGACACACCAAACCTTGACTTCGCCAGACAAAGCGGCAGCGGCCAACAACGAATAGCGGATAATGATAGTCCATCTAGAAGGCTCTTCATACCAACTTCAATTTAGATGTGATGAAAAACCAGTGGATTACATACTCAATTGATGTATATTTCCTATTTATGAAGTAGGAAAGAGTACATTAGAAGGAAAAGTTATACGTACATAGACCCAAGAAACATCTTTATATAAGTTGTACAATACATAATAATCATAATTTTAACATATATTTTAGAGGAGATTGGGCTAATGAATTCCAAACCCATTGAGACACCTAAGGATCCCAATGCTAAACTTCTACTAAGTCAAAGGGAGTCACGTTCAAATCTTGAGAGGAAAAAAAGACTGGTTGGAAACTAAACCACCTTATGGTTATGATCACTTATCTTGACATCTCCTTTGTGCTTTGTGTGGTCAGTCAATTTCTTAATTCTAATGTGCGAGACATTGGAATGCAGTCCATTCACTCTTTAATGTACATTAAAGGAGTCCCTACACAATAATCATACTCGAGTTGTGGGATACTCAAATGAAAATAGGGAAGTCGCACCTATTGACAAAAGATCCACTTCTAGATAAGAAGTAGAATTTAGTGGCAAGATTTAGCGCAAAAGCATAGTACAGAACAATGGCTTCTTCCTCTTGTAAGATTATATGGATCAAACAATTGCTTAAATAACTGAGATTGTTCTAATAATATATGTTGGCCATTGATGACATTATCCTTACAAACATGATTACCATGGCATCTCACAGGTAAAGCAACACCTTTGTCACAGACCAAAGATCTTGATATTTCTTGGGGATTAAGGTAGCAAATCCAACATTGGTATCATTATCTCTTAAAGGAAATATCCACTGGATATTTTTTAGGAATTGGGTTAATGAATTCAAAATCTATTACCATATACATGGATCCCAATGTCAAACTCCTACCTAATGAAGGGGAGCTTCTTTCAGATCTAGGGAAGTACAAAAGATTAGTTGAAAATTTGAACTATCTTACTATTACTCGTCTTAATATTTCCTTTGCAGTCAATGGGATGAGTCAATTTCTTAATTCCACATGTGTACATCATTGGAAAGCAGTCATTCATATATTGAAGTATATTAAAGGTTTTCTTGGAAAAGATTTGTTATATGGTCACAGTATCCATACTAAAGTTGTTTGGTCGACAGGATCTCCTTCTAATAGAAGATCCACAAAGATTAGTTGTGCCTCTGTTGGTGATAACTTGATCTCTTCAAAGAGCAAGAAACAAAATGTTGTGACGAGATTTAGTGTAGAAGCAAAATATATAGCAATGATCTCACTACTGGCTTAAATAGTTATTTAAAAAAATTACAATTTGGAGAGGTCACTCATGTCATGACACGTATATATGACAATCAGGTTGCTCTTCATAATAGCTCAAATCTTGTCTTCCATGAAATGACAACATATTGAGATTGATTGCCACTTTATTCGAAAAAAGATTGTATCTAAAGACATCAAGACTAAGTTTGTTAATTTGAATGATGAATTAACAGATAATTTCAATAACTTTTTACAGGAACCTAAAATTGATTATAGTTGTAACAAGCTTAGTACATACGATTTATATGCACCAGATTAAAGAGGAGTGTTAGATGTAACAAGTTTAACCCTATGTGTTCATTATACAAGGAACTAATCCTATACCTCTTTTTACTTTATTTTCAGAATAATGATTAATTGGCAAATACCTTCACCAAACAATTGTAGGGCCCTATGATGGACTATATATGTAACAAGCTTGATGCATATGATTTGTATGGGCTTGGGTCCATCCCTATGAATTGCTATGTAATATGTATGTGTTCCTCAATTTTGTTAATACACACAAAGGGGATTCTATCATATGAATATATGTAATTTCTCTCCACAAGAATCTTTAAAATAAGCATTGGATATATTAAACTAATAAAAGAATGAACAATGAGTGCATGTGCAACCATGATTGGAAAGCAAATGAATCATACTCAGAGAGGTAGACCGTCTTGCAACCAGCAGCATCAACTTCCCGCTTGCCTATATTTTCCTGCAACATGTTGTAATGGGCACAAACAAAAAAGGTTTGAGAAGGTGTTTGAATACATCTTTCAAGAAATCATTATCTTCATTTTAATAGTGATCAATTTATTCCATTCTACTCATAATATCATGAAGAAACAACAAGAATAATATAAGTAGCATACATACGCAGACAAGGCATTTAGCCTATCAAGACTTGTTGGATAAGTGAAAGAGAGGTTAGTATTTTAAATGCGGTGGACCATACAACCATATGCACAAATTTATATGCCTCATGAAACAACTCTAGATTATATTGGTGGGTGATGAAATCCAGATGGAATGCGACAAGGAGAACCTGTTTCAAAAAATGTATATGAGGGAGAAGAGGGAGACACAGATGGTGGGTGCAACGCCCTAAGTTTGCTCGACCTTCAAGTTGAAGAAAGAGTCGCCTCAAACTCTTAAACTTATAGGAAAAGTAAGTGAGTTGCCTCTGTTTATTTTGATTGACAGCAAAGCATCACATAACTTTATTTCTAGAAGATTGGTTGAAGATATGGGTTGGAGTAGGGGAGACCACCAAGAGTATGCGAATATTGATGGAAGATGGGCACAAGTCAGAAACGCTTGGAGTGTGTCGTAGAATTAAAATCAAAATAGAAGATTGGGTTTTCATGGTAGATATATTTGTTTGATTTAGAGGATGTTGATATGATCTTGGACATGTCATGGTTGATTTCTTTGGGCATGGAAAAAGCAAACCCTGGAGATAGGGACATCTCTAGGAACCAAAACCTTCAAAAGGGTACCTCAAGGAGAATCATTATTTGCATATCTTTGTGGTATGTTGGGTGTAAATCAAGGCTTAATAAATAAGAAACTTACCAATAACTAACAAGAGGTGTTAAATATATTTTTAAAGTGTTATGATCATTTTTTCAAAGTATGGGTCGAAGCCTGGAAGCGTCCATTCACTAGTCAAACTCCAATCTTGGTGGTGGAAAGATCTCTATAAAGTGTGCAAGGAGGGAGGAGGAAAAGGATGGTTTCAAGAAGAACTAAGCTGGAAACTAGGGTGTGGAGACAAAGTAAAGTTCTGGGAGGAGGTGTGGGTTGGGAGCTCTGCTCTCAAATCCTTGTTTCCTAGACTGTTCTCCCTATCCTTAAACCAGGGGCAAACAGTGGGTGAAGTTGGCGTGTGAATTAATTCGGATTGGAGAAGGAGGCTGACATAGAGGCGTGCCAGGTTTGAGTGGGAATCATCACTGGAAGCATACCTCTTTACACTGTTATCAGGGGCACTAATGAGAAGGAATGATGTGGATGTGCAGGTGTGGGGGAAGGAAGAACCAGGCCTTTTTTCTGTGAATTCTGCTTATGAGTGCCTTGCCAAGCAGTCTCGTGGAACCCAATCCGATGTGTTTAATTTCCTTTGGAAGACTAAGGCATTCCCAAATGTGATCGTGACAGCTTGGAGAGTGCTGCTGGATAAAATCCCAACAAGGTGAGTTTGAGTAGGAGAGGGGTGACGATGGAATCTATGTTATGTGCAATGTGTCAGCTTAAGGAGGAGTCTTGTCAACATATCTTCTTGGAGTGTAAATACGCACAATGGGTATGGTCCTTGTGCTTCAAATAGATAGGTATCTCTTCTGTTCAACAGAATGATTTAAATCTACATTTTATGAGTTTTTATCTGAGCAATGCTAGCAAGAAGCAAAACCTGGTATGGAAAGGTGTTTGGGCATCTGTTATTAGGTGTATCTGGGACTAAAGGAACCTGATTGTATTCAAAAAAGGGCTAGTAGATGCGGAGGAGGTGTTTCAGAAGGCTCAACTCAAATCTTGGCTTTGGATGAAGCACAAGGTGCATTCCTTTACTTATTCTTTCGTAGACTGGATTCTTAATCCAATGCTTTGCATTAGAAGTTATAATTAGGACTCTCAGATACCAAGAGTTTTAAGACTACAACCTATACTGGATTTATAGTTGGTTAGAGGTGTAGGTGGGTTTGTCACAGCCTGCAGCTGGTGCAAGATGGAAAGGACATATGTGCTTGTATGCAAGGGAGTCAAAAGGAATGATAAGGACATGATGGAGGATTCTGTTTTGATGTGTCTTATAACAGACCAATAGAGGCAGGGTGTATGCTGGTTCAGGGTTCTTTTTGCAGGAAACAAAAATTGTGTTTTTTATGTGGTGTTTTGGTTGTTGTGGAAATCCCTAAGTGTGTTTGTTGATCAACTAGTGGTCTCACATGTGGATGGTAGCAGTAGAGGTTGTGGTGGGGATTTAGACATGTTGGGGGATGTAAGTCGAAGTTGTAAACTCCAACCAATTTAAGTGCGAGATGGACCCTGGCAAGTAGGAAGTTGGTTTTTGATAAAAGTGAGCTTAAAAGGAGCAAACAGGGGGAAGCCAGAGTCCAAAAAGGAGCGAATGGAAGTTGCTGCATTGAAGTGATTAATTTTGTGACAAGTGCTACAATCGTGCCACTGCAAGCTGGGTAGAAGGAATGTCAATGAGGTGGTGGAGATAACCAATATTTTGGTGTATTTTGATGGTTTTGTAGTTGCAGTTTGCAGTGCTTATGGCATTCCAATACGAGCACGGTGCTAGGTGGAATAGGATGTCTAGCTTATGCAGCAAACATTATCTATCTATTGTTTCTGGGAGGTTTGTTCATCTCTTTATTCTTAGTGATTCTTAATGTGATTTGGTTTATGTAAAAGGGTTGGGATACCCCTTTTGTATCCCTCTTAATTTAATTTCATTCTTTGCTGATAAAAAAAATGATCATTTTTTCAAAGAACCCAAAGGACTACCTGGTCAAGAGTCGATTAATTTGAGGCCTCCTCATTATCCTTATCATCACAAAAATGAGACTGAGAGGCAGGAACGTGAGTTAATGGAAAATGGGCACAATCGGATAGTCATAGTGCATATTCAAGTCCAATGATATTGGTGAAAAGGACGAGTAACCAGTGGAGAATGTGTGCGAATTATAAAACCTTGAATAAAGCCACAAAAAATTCCCATAATAGTTATTGACTAACTACTAGAGGAGTTACACAGAGCAAGGTATTTCTCTAAGTTGGATTTGAAATTCAAATACCACTAGGTGTATATGAAGGTTGATGATGTTCCCAAAATCGCATTAGAACTCACAAAGGTCATTATGAATACCTCGTAATGCCTTTTGAGCTTATGAATGCTCCTTCTACATCTCAATCCCTAATGAATGAAGAAGTATTTAGAGCTTTTCTAAGGAAAGGAGTATTGGTGTTTATGATGGAGCTGAAATAATTGAGCCTATGTCTATCCTAGCTTCCACAGCATTATGAAGAAGGGAGAACAAGTGAATCAATGGCTCATCCATTCAAAGGGGGAAGATGGCATAGGAGGCTATATAGGAGGATGAAGTTTCAACTAGGAGTCAATTTCTAAGACTGGGTTTTGAGGACAAAAAAACTCCTTGAGAGGAGGGTATTGATGAGGCCAAAAGAACAAGTGGGCTTCTTGCTTTTGAGGTGTGGGTCTGTAAAAGTCTTCCCTAGTGGAGGATGATGATAGTAACATAACATGGTCCACCAAATCAAAGAGAATCACCAAAAAGCCAAACAATTTCAAGGATTATATTTAACTCTGTATACTGAGGAAAAGAGGATCACTAGAAGGCACTAGAATAAATTTTAATCGCAACGGACACATGCTTTTATCAAATCTCTTGTACAAATTCTACTAATAGATTTGTAAATCTTTTGAATATCTGATTGAGAAATGAGAAGAATTATTTGTTGTCATGAATTAGAAATAGCCTAGTATAATCTTAGAACTGTTTTCCCTATCTTCTAGAAAGGGCTAGAAACCTGCTAAGCTGTATTAAGTTTAGTACATTATTGTACAACTTTTACCTTCTGCCGGGTAGATTCCTTCTCATCTATTGGTGAGCTGTAATTGTTTATGTTGGTTATATATTCTCTCTACTGTGCATTCTGATAATTAATGAATTGAGCATTCTCAACTATGCCTATTTGGTAGTAGTCACCTTTTAGTCCCTTTCTTCCTTATATTCAAATTGGTGTTAAGAGCGTATGGACTAATCTGATACTAAAAGAGATATAAATTAGAAAAACGTGTATTTTCATTGATATTAAAATTTTATAGCGATAATATCAGAGAAAATTAAAAAAAAAAATATAATGATGAATAAAAAAAATCATCAATCCTGCAATTCTATTAGAAAATAGATTATGTAAATAAAGTGTAAGACAATTTTACACGGTCATTCAATCACAATTCCCTACAAGTTTCATGATTTATTTAACAAATACCTTAAAAAATACCAACGGTTTAGGGTTTAGATTGTTTAAACGTTAATCCTAAAATCTTAAAATAGCACTCTTTCCATCCCAACATGACTTCCATATTACTTAAGAATAAATGAAGGCACTATTAATTTATTTTTTTAATATGCTCCAATTAAATAAACAAAAAAACAACTAGGGAGTGACAAAATGATCAATCATCATTATTATAATAAATATAAATATAAAATATACAATACGATCGAATAATATAATCTCAGGAACTAAACAGCAAAAAAAAATAGATAAAATAAACTATTCTAGCACTTCAATTATGAACTATTAGCACAAACGGCTTCACTATTCCCGAGTATTTTCTCCAAAACCGAACGAAAACAACAGAAAGGAACACGTACAGGTGGAGTTGAGTAAGCTTCGAAAGCGAAACCAGCGAGAATAACCGCGAGATTGATATCGAACGGAGGCCGATCATCGTTCTCGGGAACAGCGACCTGCCGAAGCTGGGAACCGGTTTTCGAGGAGCAGCAGATTGAGAGAACTCGCCTCCTCCTCCACGAGGCCGAGAAAACGTGCAATTTTGCCGGAAAACGAGAGAAAGTGCGAGAAAATATTGGCCGGCGAGGAGGCAAAAGCGTGGGAGAAAGAGGAGAGAGAGCGTAACGGAATTGGAGCGAAGACATTTTGATGATGCATTACAAGAGGCGGGAAGAGAGAAAGATATATAAGTAATGGAAGAGAATAGAAGGAAGGAAGTGGCAAAACGTGTAATTCAGAGGAATAGAAAGGGTAAATGGTTGAGAATAGATAGTGGGTTTTCAGGTACCGCCAAGAGAAGTGTTACCGGTAGCTCACTCAGTTCTGGTTGGTTCTGGAAAGCATGTCAACAGTTTCTTTCCGTGGACGGTGACACTTTTTTCTACGGCTTTTCTATCTCTAGATGTGTCTTAATGCACCCCGTACAAATTTTCCTGTACCCTCATCTATTAATTGAAATAACTAAAATGCCCCACCTGATTTTTTATCATTTCAAAAAGTTTTTTCAAAACATGTTTTAGAAAAATTATTTTCACAAACAGGTTCCAAAATATATACATATATGATAGTTTGATAATCTTTAGAGTGGTATACAGTTATAAATAATTATAAAGAAAAATTGATATCTTTTTATAAAAAAAATTTATATAATTTTTTTTATTCTACGCTCACATAGTATATATCATTTTTTACTATTACAATGACATATTTTATCATTTCATATAAATTATTTAAAAAATAAAAATATTTTTT
The DNA here is from genome assembly GCF_000499845.2 of Phaseolus vulgaris. NCBI lineage: Eukaryota > Viridiplantae > Streptophyta > Magnoliopsida > Fabales > Fabaceae > Phaseolus > Phaseolus vulgaris. Next base: position 35,655,815 of record NC_023753.2, read on the forward strand.
AATTTTTAAATTAATGTTTAGGAATAGGTTTTATATGCAAACTAACTTTTCAATCTTCTTTTAATTTCTTATTTTAAGGCAATAACAGATCATATATCATTATCTTTATTTGATTCTCACACCAAATCTCACCTATCAAATAAAATAATCTTAAATTTCAATCATTCTTTCTACTCCATTTTAAGCAACTCTATTTTTTTATAAAATCATAATTCTTTTGTATCTACTATCAAGTGAATTCAAATCTTACGTGAACATCGTCACACTTTCAGATCTCAAACCCACTAATAAAAGAAAAGAAAAAGTTTAAAGAATGAGAGAAACTCAAACCAAAAGAAAAAAGAAAGAGATTGATTAATCAATTTATCATTTTTTTTACATGTTATTTTTTGTTTTTCAATTTTTACTCATCCAGTATTAGTTATGTTTGTTAAATTTCTATCATCATTCGAGTTGAACAGGAGAGAAAAAATGCGGATACACAGTCACAATGCCTATGTTTCCGCTAGTATATATAATATGTTTTAAAAAATTTATTATAAAAAAACGTTTTTTAAAAATATATTTCATATTTTTTTTTAGAAAATATGTTTTGATACATTTAAAAAAAATATGAAAATCATTTTTGAAAAGGGTAAAATAGTATTTTCAAAATTGATGGTTGCAAAGTGAAATTTGTTGGGGGTGTAGGAAGAAATATCCTCTTTTTTTTTTTTTACACGGGTGTTTAGTGTTAAAATTTAAGAGATTATTTTACAATTGTGAGAAACAATTTTCTGTTTTCAAATTATGATTAGTTTATAACGACTGCAATTATGTAACGTGAAACACTATAATAAAACAAATAATTCTTTTGAATATATTTAAGTTTTTTTATGTAATAGGAATCTAAAAAATAAATAAATAAATGATCTAAATATCAAGAAAGAATCTTAAAAAATGCATAGAAAAATAAATTTATGCGTAATTTATTTAGAGGTGTGTTTACATAAATAATTTGTATTATAAAGGTACATTTATCTTCTAATATGTGTACTACATTCTATACTTATAAGATTGATATGTTAGCAGTTAATTTTTTTTATTTTGAAACCAATAATTTCTTACTTCATGCTTATTTTGTTTTAAGTGTTATTTGATTTACACTAAAAAATTTATGGTAAGTACTTCTCAACCCGGTTCATTTAGTAATCATTTTTCCAAATTGAATTATTTGAAATAGTCTCCTTTATATTCGTCATATCGATTTTTTTTCTTGATTCATAATTAATGTATTAATTATTCTCGAGTTTTACCTCTCAACACTACTTTGGGATTTTTTATATTCTTTAATTATTTTTATTGTATTAATACAAAATTATATTTTAAATTTTATAATTTTGATATTATTTTTATTTTTAAATTTTACACTTTGAAAGTTATCTTGTATTTTGTATTCTACTATTCGGAATCTTTACAAAATCTACAAATAAATAAAAAAACACACTAACTTATTTTCCCACCATAAATCATCACCAACCCCCACAAATTGTTATCGTAACTCTTAATGAAACACCAAATACTACAACCTTCATCATAAAATACCACCACAAAACACTACTTTACCAGTAACCTCATTCACTTCCAACAAATCCTAAAAATATTTGTAAAAGGGTACTTTTAGAATTACAACAATTATGAAGGTACATGAAAAAAACGAGATAATTTTTTGGATTTTTTCTTCTTGCGTTCTCATAATTGTTACATGCAAAACTCATAGTACAAAGATCAAAATACCCTAGACTTGTAATTTAACTTCAAACCTACTTTTTATTCGTTGCACTTTTCTCTAACTTTTAGCGTGCACCATCAATTTGTTTTCCAGTGTCGTTGCACATCATGCCACATTGTTGTCCCACATTGGTAAAGTGTAGTGCATTGTAGTATTTTGAATTGTACATTCTGAAAAAAAGTGTTATGGAATTACCGATCTAAGAACATGTACCGAAAAACAAAATCTCAAACACATGTTTTCAGTAACATGCTTTTGGATTTTGGAAAATAAGTTTTGACTTCAAATATTACTAAAAAACGAGAATACAATTTTGAATAAGTTATTCATTCTTCTTCTTAATCAAAACGAAGAACTTTATGCAAATTCAAAAGAAAAATAGGATAAAATTATACCTTTTTTTTTTCTTTTTCATTGTCATAAACACACAATTGTGCTTATTATTCATATAACTATCTTAAGTTCTTATTAGAATTTAAGCCCTCCTAAATGATCATTGATAAAATATGTAAATATTTTTGTAATATTTTTAATATTTTATGTAATATTTTCTATTGGACTGGTTAATATATTGAATTAATTAGCTTGTCTTAACCATCTTATAGACTTGAATTATACTAATACATTAGAGTCAATCATTATATCTAAGATTTTGACTTATGAGCAATGCGCGACTACTAAAAAATTCTGACATTCGAAAATCCACGTATAGTTAGTTTGTTTTTTATTGAAAATAATCTTATTGCTTGATCGTGTAAAAATATTTGCATATTCTATTAGTTATCACATTGTTTTTTTTAACAGACTTTGTTCATTTTATTCACTATCTCGTCTCTTTTATATTATTTTTTTAATGTTTTTTAGTACATAAAAGAACATTAACGTTGTGTTTTTTTAGGTATGTGCAATTAGGAGGGAGGGAGGGAGTGGTAAATGCATTTTTTTCATTCTTCACACAAATAAAGAGATTTGCGTTGATTCCGTGTAGGATTCTTACTCTTTATCAAAATACCCTTGTACATGCATTTTATTATAATATACAAAATTAAATATTACATAAATTTATTTAATATTTTCAAAAAATATTTAATTATACTATTAATAACAACATATAATTATAAATAATGAAAATAATAAAATAAAATAATAATATCAACAAACACATATATAGTTATATAAAATAACAAATGTCCATAATAATAAATATTATCTTCATAAATTTTAATATATTTAATAAATTGATTTCAATTTAACACAAAAATATTTTATATTATATTTTTTAAAATTTTTTATTAAAAAATACAAATAATTATGGATATTATATATTAGAAAAATTTAATTAATTCAAACATAAAAAAATATCATAATTCATTATTCAAATATTTGTCAATATCAAAGATAAATTTGTAAACTTACATTTTACATATTTAAAATAATTTATAAATTCTTTTGCAACTATCACATCACTTACGAGTTTTAATAAACCATCATCAAAATTTCACTTTATTACTCCTCAATCTAAACAACCTCATACATCCTCTCTAATACTCACAAATTCATTATTTTTCCTCCCACAAATATCTTTCTCAATCCAAACCCATCTATTTTTAAGTGATTGAAGAAATTTTGTAGCTCTTTTAAGTAATTGAAATTTTTTTGTTAAAGGAATTCTTGTTTTTGAAATAATTTTCAATCAATTTATTCCCTTTCACTCATACACAACCCCTTCATTTCTACACGTTAGTAGCTCGACTACGAAGGTAAGTAAAACTTAACAAAATTTGTGTCCACTAAGATTTATTTAAATAATAAATTATTTTAAATAGCCATAATTTAAAAAGAAAAATCAACACGACAGGAGAAAAGGAAGACACTTCTTGAGACACGGTACGGTCGTGTTCTAAATATCGTTTCGGTTTCCCTCTTTCATTCTTGTTAAAACCCTTCCCTTCGTGTCTGTGGCGGGAACTCACTCTGCTTCCACTCTCTCTCTACCCTTCACAACAATGTACAGGGCAGTTACCAGAAACGTCGCCGTTTTCCTGCCTCGTTGCCGCTCTCTCTCGCACTTCTCTCATTCGCTATTTCCCTTCTTCATTTCATCCCTTCCCTCTCGCTTCCTTCGGTAATCTTTCTCTTTTCTTTTTGTGTTTTTCGTTTCATATTATTTGGCGAATATTCACTTTATCTGTCAAAACATTGTATTATTTACTAATATGTGATTCGGAACGTGTATGAATACATATTATATGTTTATGAACTCACCTTAACACTGTATTCTTTATTCTTTTATCAATACGTATTTAACAATGTGTGTGTGTGGTGGGAACTCGTTTTGGCATTGTGTTTAGATGGAAGTGTGATTGGGTGTGGGAAGACTCTATTAGAAGTGATCAGTGGATTCTTCTGTAAAGATTTATCATTCATGAAATAAAACCGGTGATACATCGCATGACTGCAAAAAAATCTATAGTATTTAGTTCCTGCAGAAACCTTTTTGGTTGAAAATTTACTTTTATACTTCCTTGCTCTCTGTATGAAAATGATTGTAGTTTTAGCCTTAAAAGAAAGATTCTAATGTGATAAATGTTATAAGTTTTCAATGAAATATTGGACTAGTTTGGTTAAGGTTAAAATAAGTGTTTTTGAAATAAGCAATTTGAAAAAGAGAACCCACTTAAGAAGTAGATGTGGCCAGTTTGTTTAAACTTGAAATAAGTATCTTTGAAAAAAGCAAATTTTAAAATATTTACTAATTTAAGAAGCAAATAGAATCTGCTTACTGAAATAAGCACAAAACTGCGTATTTTTAAAAATAAGCAGATCAGACAAACGCTTGACAAAAGCAGAAAGCTATTTATTTTGTTAAATAAGCATTTGTTTTTCAAAAATAAGTACAAACAAACTGACCCCTTCTTAAAAATGTAGAAAAGTGCTTACTTTTTAAATAAACATGTTAGACGAAGACATAACTAAAAGTAGAAATGTGCTTATTTTATTAAAAAGTACACCTTTTTAAAAATAAACTAACCCATTATTATTTTTATTTCTAATTAAGTCTTTTACTAAATTCTAGTTTAGAGACACTGTAAGAATCATAAAGATCTTGCCTGAAATTTTGGTGTTTGAACAACATCTGGTGTGTCATCAAGAGTTATTGATGGTAATAGTTGTTTTGGACCTTGAGTTCATTCTAGCTACATCTTGCTTGCTTGATCTGTTATTGTTCAAAATGTAATCAATTGTATTATTAAATCTGTTTAGAAACTTAGGTAACTCATTCAATATGAAAAATCATGATTATGAAGTTAAGATATTACTGTCATGCGTATTTAAATAGTTTGAATGTGAGTAATTCAGATAAGAAATGCTCTAAGTTTTTTATAAGGCTATGAAAAAAATCACTATATAATTTGCAATCCTAGCTAGGTTGGCACTCATGTTCTATCAATCATTTGCAGCATATCCATGTATTAAAAAAAATAACAAAAATAGAAATCATCAAGTGTGAGACTATACCAAAACCCACTCAAGAAACAAACCTATAATTAGGTAGATTCCATCTATTCCTAGAGTCAAACTTAAAAACAGGAATAAGATCCCACCACCTAGTACATCTATGTGTAACCCTAAAAGAATCAAGTTTATCAACACAATAGTTTCCCTCTCTCCCTATATGTGTGAGACACATGAACTCTCATTCTCTTAAGTTGATATAACATATTCTTCCAACAATTCTTAACACACCAAAATGTTGATTGGAGAAAACTTGCACCATCAACATAGAAGTCGACTTAATATTTGCTTGACATGGTGAAATCCTAATTATGTAAATATCTGTTCTTTTGTGGTATGACATATAAAATGTGAAACTTCTTGATGAACAGAATAAATGGACGTGTCAAGAATGTATCAACTTATATGGATAATAACAGGGTTTCAAGGGGAAGTAGTAGGACCACCAAGAAGCCAAAAGTACCAAATAATGTTTTAGATGACAAAGATCTTCCTCACATATCGTGGTGGAAGGAGGTAGGTCCATCTACTTTTTTGTATCTAGTTAAAAGCAAAAAGAACTATTCCTGAATTTTGTTGGTTTGTTTATTAAGTCATATTTACAATAAAACTTCATTTTGACTTTTGTTTCCTTTTCAAATTATGGCAGAGGTTGCAAATGTGCAAAAAGTTTTCGACTGTCCAGCTAATTCAAAGGCTTGAATTTTCTAATTTGCTTGGTCTGGATTCCAAATTGAAAAATGGAAGGTGAGCGAGCACTAATGAAATTGAAATTATTACTTTATGCATTTCTTTTAGTTTTTTGTAACCAAAATAATATGAAAACATCAATTGTGGTTTTTTTTTTTAAACATTTGTCCACAAACAAGGTATTCAAAATCGAGATTATGGTTGGGATCGTGAGGGTGTTATTCTGCACTTCTGTTCTAAATAAAAAGTATTTATTTCGCTGTACATAAGTTGCAATGTCATTATGTTGTTCAGATTTAAGTTCACAACTAATGGACGAATGTCATCAAGAATGCAATATATGACTATTTATAATTGATAATCCTTTATTCTTAGCCATTTACATGGGCTATTGTTCCATGAACTTATACATACTTGAACTCCCTTATTATCCTGTTTGGAATGGTGTTATTATGAGAAAGTTGATGGAAGAATCAATCTCCATGTGTAGTGTGAAGGAAGGAACACTCAACTGGGAAATGTTGCAGTTCAAGTCAAAATTTCCACGTCAAGTATTACTCTGCAGAGTAAGTAATAGTTATGCCATTTCTTGAGAGTTTAGCATTGGTGCTCTTATGAATTTGGTTTGAAGGAAGCATGATTATTTATTGGGAATAATGTGTTTTTAGTGCCTATACTTTTGGTTAAACATGGTGTCATCTATGTACCTTTGTGTTGATGGATTTAATCCTCAAATTTATATGCATCTAGTAACCTCTTAATTTTAGAAAACATTATAAATTATAAGAACGGAGGGTTTAAATTGACATGTTTTTAAAGTTTGAGGACTGAGTTTATTGATATGAAAGTATAAAGACCTTGTCCAAGTTTCACTGAAAGTACAAGGACTAAAAATATATTTTCCCTTCCCAATTCTTAATAAAATTCTTGTTTTCTCATTTGTTGGTTCTGTAGCATTCAATTTCTTTCCTCCATGAAGTAAATATTCTGTTTTTACCATGTATTAATTCATATTTTTTCAAATTACTGTTAAGGTAGGGGAATTCTATGAAGCTTGGGGAATAGATGCTTGTGTTCTAGTTGAATATGCTGGTTTAAATCCCTGTGGTGGTCTCCAATCAGATAGTGTTCCAAGGGCTGGTTGTCCTGTTGTGGTATTGACATTTTACTATGTTATTTTCTCATGGAATTTAAATATATATGATATTTTTTGCTGAATTTCTTATATATTTAACAATGGCTTTCTTCTTTTATTTGTCATAGAATCTTCGACAGACTTTAGATGATCTGACCCAAAATGGTTATTCAGTGGTGAGTGCAACAATTAAATAGTGTTTCTATAAGTTTTTCACCTTTTAAAATTTTTCATTATTCTGTAATTTACTTTCCATCTTACTAGTTTATGAATACTTGTTGCTAATTAATTTTGGTCTGCGCAGTGCATCATTGAGGAAGTTCAGGGCCCAACTCAAGCTCGATCCAGGAAACGCCGCTTTATATCTGGGTTAGTACAATATTCTCTCTATGCCAGTGGTTTCTCTGTGGATTGGTGTGGTCAATTGATACAGTTTTCTGTGGTTATTTGTGAGGAACATAAACTTTCATTTTGCTAATTATGATAGTAACATATTGGCTGACTTCTAGGACATGCTTGATTGATAATCATGTTCTCCTATTTCAACCAGCAAGATCAGCTCTTTAGGTTTACTCTGATTGGGCATTTGGCCTAGTTGTTTCACTTGTCTCCTGCATATTTTGATCTCAGAAACCTCTATTTACTACAGGGGTTAGGGGCGTAAGTTTATAGAAGCCCAAAATGAAGAAAAAAAAGTGAAACTTGACCCAATGCTGAAAGTTGGCACATAAAAACATGATCCACACAAAGGAAACTCTCTGGTTCAACTGTTTTTACTGTTGGCAGGTGTATGTTTATGTTAGGAATTAATAGACAACTGGATTTTATTTTCTAGAAGATTGAATAATTAATCAGATTATTCTGATTTGATCTTATTTGAAATAATTTGGGACCGAATCAGATAATTCTGATTTGATTTTTTTGGGGTAAAAAACAAAATCTCTTTGATTTGATTTTATCCTTTTTTATTTTATTTTCTTTCTGCATGTATTATCTAATTGTGACAGTCTTGCCTATATATCTAAATCTTTTATTCCTGAATATAATACACAGAAACTATTCCAGAGCTCATGCTCTTCTATAAAAAACTCTCAGAATGTTTTCTTCTAACAGTTGCTCTCTCCTCCAAGCTTACCCATGATTATTTGGACTCTTATAAGGCTGATTCACATGTTTTCACTTGCCAGGTCAACATACTACTTGCTCCACTGGTCACCCTCAACTGTCTAACAACTACTTGACCCTGCCACTTTCCTACATGCATTCTTCTATCTGATCTTATGGCTTTCCCAGTGCAATATTAAATAAAATCTATCATACATGGCCTCATGGTTTTCCTAATGCAATGCAAAACAAACAAACTTGTCCTATCATCTCATGCTCTATATATCCAATCCTAGGGATGACAACTAGGCTGAGATCCCATGTCAGCTATAGATTTAGCCAAAGTAAAAGTTCTCTTTTCTTGAAATGATCACCTGGAAATTTTAATGATTTCAGACTTTTATTTTATTGGCTGTGTTTTGGTTCTTTTAGTTGAAACAGTTCCTGTTGGCATGCTGGTGCATAAAAGTATGAGTGTATTTCCTGATAACCAAATTTACCATTTACATAGTATTTATAGGTTACAAAGATCATGGAATTATATTTCTTCTTTTCCATTAAATTCTTATCTCAAATTAATTTTGTATTTTTAGTGTCATGTCATGTTACTGATTCATGTTTTAACTTCTAGGCATGCTCATCCTGGAAATCCCTATGTATATGGACTTGCTGCAGTTGATCATGATCTTAACTTTCCTGAGCCAATGCCTGTAATAGGTATTGATGTTTTTCTTACCTATTTGTACTAAGTAGAATATTGGTGACCATTTATTTTAAAGTTATCATTCTTCTTGTACAACTTATTTCTTAGGACAGATATTTTGTATATAACATAACTTTATTGTTGGTAAGAAATTATTAAGATTAGTCAAGACTTTATAATATATATCTAAATTCTCTTGTGCTCTAATTCTTAGATTGATATTGATTTGATTCAGTTCAATTCGCTTTTCAAATTTCAAATACGAGAGTAGGAAGTTTATATACTCACAGTTTCCTTATCAGGACTCATGTTTAAATTGTTAGTTGGCAAGCTAGGAATTAGTTCCACCTACTGGATTGATGCCAAAGGAATGTTGGGAGATTCTTGGTTATAGCAATTAGCATTTAATGTGATTAACTGTATAGAATGTGAAATGATTGTAATAAACTAATCATATCCTGATATTTTGTATATCACATAACTCTATTGTTGGTAAGAAATTATTAGGATTAGTCTATACTTTAAAATATATATCTGAATTCTCTTGGCCATAATTCTCAGATTGATTTGATCTAGTTCAAATCTCTTTTCAAATTTCAAACACGATAGTAGGAAGTTTATGTACTCACCATTTCCTTGTCAGGACTCGTGTTTAAATTATTAGTTGGCAAGCTAGGAATTTAATACCTACCTACCGAATTGATGCCATAGGATTGTTGGGAGATTCTTGGTTATAGGAATTAGCATTTAAGGTGATTAACTGTATAGAATGTGAAATGATTGTAATAAACTATTTATATCCTGATTGTTTGCAACTGTAGTTTTAGGAGTAATTTCTCCTGTTAGGTCTGTCTTAGATAAGTTCTATTGTTTTTAGAAAATCGGCGAGGACGGTTTCTTTCTGAAACCTTTGTTTAAATCATACTTTAGGTTGCTGAACTAAAGAAACATTTTTAAAGTAGAACTACAGTTACATGCCATGCCCATGTTGCAATTTAGAAGGATTCTCATTTGAACATGCCATTGCAAACGTGGTGGGAACCAATGTCAGAAAAAGTGATTAAGGCTTAACTCAATTCCAAAAAAGTCAGCTTGTAAGGTGAGGTATGCATCCATTTTTATACTTTATTTTAGCTATTTTGGTAGTTGATGTGAGACTAAACGACTATACTTGAGGTTGCAACTAAAGAAAACGGAATCAATACTATAGATAGAGGAGATTTGATATATTCTAATGATAAACATATGATATTGGAAAACTGATAGAACCCAAAATGATTCATGGGCCCAAAAGAATGTTCAAGTTGATCCAGGTTTACATAGGCCTAGAATATGGCGTGTGTACACTAGGAGAAACAGAATTGAAAAGGCTAACAGAGCATGATGAGGTGGCAGAGAGAGAGAGAGAAAGAAAAGGTTGGGTGATAGTTAGTTACGGGATTTGTGGGTGTGTGAGGCGTGTATCCTTATAGGCACAGCCTAGCATGAGAATGGGGAGGGAGAAAGAATATTGCAGTTTTGCAGAATGGAGAATGCTAATTCTCTATAGGAGCATAGCTTTGGACAGTAGCCTCCTACTGTATTTTCCCTTTTTCAGTATCAATAATATACCACGTTTACCTCCTTTCTCTTATTTTCTGTGTTGGTCTGTATCAAACTGGTCCGACCTGCCGGATCTGCGAGGAAGAAACCAGTGCTAGGAGGTGTGACAATTCTGACGAATGCCACCGAAGAAGATGGAAGCCAAAGTATCTGCTCTGGAAAATGAAGTTGCTAACCTACGTGCAACACTCAACACAATGCAATTGAAGGCTGAGAGTAACCAGGAACAACTATTGGCGATGCTGAGCCAGAGTTTGCAATTGAAGCGGACTGATGGAGACAAGGAGACAGGCAGTAGCGGAAACAAGAATCAGAACGGTGAGGAAAGAGGAGATTCCGACGGATCGACGTTTGGCTCAGGATGGTTGAAGCTGAACGGAGAACTGTTGGACGAGTTTCGTCAATCAGTGAAGAAGGTCGAACTGCCGATGTTCACTGGTGAAGACCCTGCTGGATGGATTGCTAGAGCAGAGGTCTATTTTCATGTCATGGAAACCAGTCCTGAGGTACGAGTGAACTTAGCCCATCTTTGTATGGAGGGATCTACAATTCATTTCTTCAATTCTCTGCTGCATCTGGATTCTGGTTTGACTTGGGAGAAACTCATCCAAGAGTTGCTGGAGCGTTATGGAAGCACTAGTGAGGGAGATGTCTTTGAACAATTGTCTTCACTCCAGCAGAATGGTTCAGTGGACACCTACGTTCTGGAATTTGAACGTTTAATAGCCCAGATCCCAAAATTACCAGATGAACAATATTTTGGGTATTTCATCCATGGGTTGCGCGATGATATTCGTGCGAGAGTGAGGAGTATGCGTGCGATGGGGCCGTTGCCACGTTCACGCCTCATTACATTGGCGAAGGCAGTAGAGAACGAGTTGCAGGGTCGCAATTGGGTTGCCACTGGGTCGAAAGGTATGGGTCCCCGGTTCGGGTATGGGTCTGGTCAATACAATAAGTCGACCCACCCCACTATGAATGGGCCAGTTTCTGTGGGCCGTGAACAGGGTCAAGGCTGGGTAATGATCCAAAACAACGATGAAAAACAGGGGCGGCTACCAGCGACAGAAAAATCACGTGCAACACAGAAGGATCGTGGAATCCGCCATCTTCCTTACCAGGAACTTTTGGAAAGAAGGCAGAAAGGGTTATGCTATAAGTGTGGGGGGAAATTTCACCCCCTTCACCAATGTCCGGATAAACAATTGAGGATAATGGTGTTAGAAGAATCTGAGGAAGAAGGTGAAGCGCAGGCTTTGATTTCAACGGAGATGGAAGAAGAGAACCTGGAAATTGATGGTGAATGCACTGTATTGAGCCTGCAGACATGTACTGTTCAACCCTAGACAATGAAATTGGAAGGTGCAATTAAGGGAGTACCCATTGTGATTTTAGTTGACAGTGGGGCAACACACAACTTCATTTCTAAGAGGTTGGTTCAAACCATGGGATGGGAAGTGGAACTCACTAAGGAAATGAGAATTCGCTTGGGAGATGGTCATAAGGTTGTAGCCAGAGGAGAATGTAAGCAGGTGGAAATTGAATTAGGGGGAATTAAATTATTTGTGGATACCTTGCTGTTTGATTTAGAAGGCATTGATGTGGTTTTGGGCATGTCGTGGCTGGCTACCTTAGGAGAAATGGTGGTGGATTGGGGAAAGCAGACCATGAGATTCCAACACAACAAAGAGTGGGTCATGGTACAGGGACCAAGCACAAAACATACTGCACAAATAGCTTTACAAAGCTTTGTGGGAAACACACGTAAGTGGGTTGAGGAATGGTTTTTTGCCTCTGAATTGGTGCCCCAGAACAGAGTTGCACAGACCACTGAGATGACGAGTTTGACTCCAATTCAGAAACAGCAGCTCGACTATTTATTGGAGCAGTTTGCAGAAATTTTTACAACGCCCGTTGGACTACCACCAAGGCGACAAATAGAACACAGAATCAACCTGTTGGAAGGACAAGGTCCGGTAAATGGTCGACCCTATCGCTATTCCCATCATCACAAAGATGAAATAGAAAAACAGACCAAAGAATTACTGCAAGCAGGGTTAGTACGCCACAGTCAGAGTGCTTTTTCTAGCCCTGTTATTCTGGTGAAGAAGGATGGATCGTGGCGAATGTGTGTGGATTATAGGGCTTTGAATAAAGCAACCGTGCCGGATAAGTTTCCAATTCTCGTGATTGATGAGTTGCACGGAGCTATGTATTTTTCCAAGCTTGACCTCAGATCCGGGTATCACCAAGTGTTGGTGCGAGGTGAAGATGTCCACAAGACGGCGTTCCGCACACATGAGGGGCACTACGAGTATTTGGTAATGCCTTTTGGCCTGATGAATGCTCCGTCTACGTTTCAGTCCCTAATGAATGAGGTGTTTCGAGCCATGCTTAGAAGATTTGTGTTGGTTTTCTTCGATGATATACTGGTATACAGTCACGATTGGCCATCCCATCTTCAGCATCTTTCCACAGTGTTGAGGATCTTACGTGACCAGAAGTTGGTTGTCAACAGGAAGAAGTGCGCTTTTGCTCAGTGTTCAATAGAGTATTTGGGTCATGTGGTTTCTCAACAAGGGGTGACTATGGATCCTGCCAAGATTGCTAGTATCATCAATTGGCCAACTCCCAAAAATGTGAAAGGTGTGCGAGGCTTTCTGGGACTTACCGGATATTACCGGAAATTTGTCAAGGACTACGGGAGGATAGCACGTCCCCTGACGGAGCTGACCAAGAAAGATGGATTCACCTGGAATCCTAGATCTCAGCTAGCATTTGACACTTTGAAGATAAAGATGACAACAGCCCCAGTTCTTGCTCTACCTGATTTTTCACAACCTTTCATCATTGAAAGTGATGCTTCGGGCTGTGGAGTAGGGGCAATTCTTATGCAGAATTCCAGACCTGTGGCTTTTTTTAGCAAGGCTTTGAGTGAAAGAAATCAGACAAAGTCAACATATGAAAAGGAATTGATGGCAATTGTCTTGGCTGTGCAGCACTGGCGCCCTTATTTGTTAGGTAGGCAATTTATTGTATATACTGATCAAAAGAGTCTGCGGCAGCTATTGCATCAGCGGATTTCCACCATGGACCAACAGAATTGGGTTGCCAAGCTTTTGGGGTACCAGTTTGACATTGTTTATAAACCAGGGGCCACGAACGGAGGGGCAGATGCTTTGTCCAGAATGTACGAGACAGGGGAGTTGCATTCTTTAATTTCTTACCCTGTGTGGAGTGACGGAGGGCAGTTAATGGAGGAGGTTCATCAAGATGAGGCTTTGGCTACTATCATTGCAGCACTCAAAGCAAATACCACAAGTAAACCTGGTTTCTCATATAGAGAAGGGGTTTTATACTATGAAGGGCGCTTAGTAATTTCAACTCAGTCTATGTGGATCCCAAAGCTGTTTCACGAATTCCATGCCACCCCTCAAGGAGGGCATTCGGGTTTTTACCGTACCTACAGGAAGTTGGCTGCCAACATCTATTGGATAGGGATGAAACGAGCTGTTCAAGAATACGTCAGGAGTTGTGATGTTTGTCAGAGGCAGAAGTACTTGGCAACCACTCCCGGTGGATTATTACAGCCTCTACCTATTCCAGAAAAAATTTGGGATGACTTATCCATGGATTTTATCAATGGATTACCAAAGGTGAAGGGAATTGACTCGGTGTTTGTGGTCGTGGACCGCCTATCCAAGTATGCTCATTTTATTCCCCTCAAGCATCCGTACACAGCTAGAGTGGTAGCAGAACACTTTACCAAGGAAGTGGTTCGTTTACATGGAACACCGAAGTCTATTGTAAGTGACCGCGATCCTATCTTTGTCAGCAACTTTTGGAAGGAGTTGTTCAAGTTGCAGGGAACTCACCTTACCATGAGTACAGCTTATCATCCCGAAACGGATGGACAAACAGAGGTCGTTAACCGTTGCTTAGAGACGTACTTACGGTGTTTTATTGCTGACCAGCCACGAACATGGATCCAGTGGGTGCATTGGGCGGAGTATTGGTATAATACTACCTTTCATGAGTCCATTGGGGTCACCCCATTTGAGATCGTTTATGGACGCAAACCCCCAACTTTACTTCGATTTGCTGTCGGAGAAACTAAGGTAGAGGCTGTTCAGCAGGAGCTGTTGGACCGGGATGAAGCGTTACGACAATTAAAAGGCCACTTACTCAGAGCACAAGTTAGGATTAAGGCTCAAGCTGATAAGAAGCGACATGACCAGAAATTTGAAGTGGGGGATTGGGTTTTTGTGAAATTACGTCCACATAGACAGCAATCCGTAGCTCATCGAATCAATCCTAAATTGTCTGCTAGATTTTATGGACCTTTCCAAGTGTTGGAATGCATTGGTTCAGTTGCTTACAAGCTTCAACTACCTGACAGCTCACGTATTCATCCAGTATTTCATGTGTCCTTACTGAAGAAGGCAGTGGGAACTTGCCAGGTGGAGAAAGACCTTCCTGAGAGTCTGTCTGGTGAAATTGTTGAGACAGCAGAACCAGAATTGGTGTTAGCTAGCAGAACAGAGTCTCGGCAGGACGACGAGGTGAAGCAGTGTTTGATCAAGTGGCAAGGCAAATCAAAAGATGAAGCAACATGGGAAGATGAACTCACAATTCTCAATCAATTTCCTGCTTTTAACCTTGAGGACAAGGTTGTATCTCAAGAAGGTGGAATTGATAGAACCCAAAATGATTCATGGGCCCAAAAGAATGTTCAAGCTGATCCAGGTTTACATAGGCCTAGAATATGGCGTGTGTACACTAGGAGAAACAGAATTGAAAAGGCTAACAGAGCATGATGAGGTGGCAGAGAGAGAGAGAGAAAGAAAAGGTTGGGTGATAGTTAGTTACGGGATTTGTGGGTGTGTGAGGCGTGTATCCTTGTAGGCACAGCCTAGCATGAGAATGGGGAGGGAGAAAGAATATTGCAGTTTTGCAGAATGGAGAATGCTAATTCTCTATAGGAGCATAGCTCTGGACAGTAGCCTCCTACTGTATTTTCCCTTTTTCAGTATCAATAATATACCACGTTTACCTCCTTTCTCTTATTTTCTGTGTTGGTCTGTATCAAACTAGATATACATAAACGTTGCTATACATATAATCTAGATATTCTTTGTTATATAGGATCCGCTCCTTACTTTTATAATTATAATAACATTGAAATGATAAGTTTGAAAGATGTCTTTTTGTTGTAGGAATATCTCATTCTGCGAGGGGCTATTGCATTAACATGGTGCTAGAGACTATGAAAACATACTCTTATGAAGATTGCTTGACAGAGGAAGCAATTGTGACAAAGCTTCGTACTTGTCAATATCATCACTTATTCTTGCATACATCTTTGACGCAGGATTCTTGTGGTTTGTACTTTCTCATTCTGCACTTTTCATTTTATGAAAATATTGAGCCAGATTTTGGTTTACCGGGTGACTTTATATGAAGGACATGTCAAAGATCACATGTTAGATTTGACGTTCCTTGTTGTAACAAGATTTTTTTTAGGTGGATTCTATATTTTCTCCCTGTTTGTTCTAATATTTATTTGATGTATATAAATAAAAATAAAATTGTGACCATTATTATCATGTTCTTATCAGAAAATGGTGTTTATGTGAAAGAGTATATAG
Organism: Phaseolus vulgaris; assembly: GCF_000499845.2. Taxonomy (NCBI): domain Eukaryota; kingdom Viridiplantae; phylum Streptophyta; class Magnoliopsida; order Fabales; family Fabaceae; genus Phaseolus; species Phaseolus vulgaris. The sequence goes on from NC_023753.2 coordinate 35,671,984, forward strand.
AGATCATTTAGATATTAATTAGAGGTGTCTACCAGTGTTACATTTAACCCAAGTATTGATTGGAGATCTCCACTTTTCTGAGTAACTTTGATAGTAGATAAGATATAGATATTTTTTGTTTTCCACATCTTTGTTATGCATACTGTTTAACTAGGCACCAGCAAATGGGGAGAATTCGGTGAGGGGGGTCTCTTATGGGGAGAATGTAGTTCTAGACATTTTGAATGGTTTGATGGCAGCCCTCTCTCTGATCTCTTGGTCAAGGTATTTAAACAAATGATATATAATTTTTGCATTTTATTTTTTTAAATGAATTGTACACAAATGAGTCATTTAATATTACATTTGTTTTTCCCTTCTAAACATAGGTAAAGGAGCTTTATGGTCTTGATGATGAGGTTACTTTTCGAAACACAACCGTATCTTCGAGACATAGGGCTCGACCTTTAACCCTTGGAACATCTACTCAAATTGGTTTGTATATTAATAATGATGGATGGTCAATTGTCCACATGTTATTTTCTTTTTCCTAAATCAGTGCCTCTTGCATTTATAGGTGCCATTCATACGGAAGGAATACCTTCTTTGTTAAAGGTCTTACTTTCACCAAGTTGCAATGGATTACCGGTTCTGTAAGTAACAGATTCTTTTTTTCTTTTTGCTTGTATTTTGCTTAAAGTTAGTTGACGATTTTGACCCACTTTCCTTTCAACATTTCATATTTATAACTTATTTACCCTTTTCATTTTATAAAAAAACTAGTTCTATCCTTTTCTTTATTTATTTTTTAAATCAAAGGAAAGAAGGCTATAACATCAGTGTACAAGTTGCTAACCCATTGTATCAATCACATGCAACTTTCTTAGAATAATTTATTAAAGGGAATGGAATGCAAAAATGGGGAGCAAAACCAAAACCAGCAAGAGAAACAAAAGTGTGGAAGACCATACCTATCTCAACCAAAGTTAGAAACAATAAAAGTAGGTACACTATCCCACCAAGAAAAAACAGATGATCTCAAATCATAAGCTGCTAAACCATCATCGCACCTATTTTCCTCCCTGGAAATATGAGAAAATCTGAAATGTTTATTTTTTATGGACTTAAAATATTTAGCCATGTATTACATATTGTAGGAATAACTTGCTCTTGAAGGGGTGGGGGTTGAATAGAGCCTTGGAATCTTTTCATAATAGATATGACAAATTTCTAGCAGATTGTCTATCAAATCAAGATAAAGCATGCAAGCAAAACAAAACAACTAGCAAGAGTAGGAGAGAAAAACACACAAGAATTTATCTTGGTCCACCTTAAGCCAACTTCTTGACAAATTCCACTAATCAAGACACCTTGACCTTGATTACACTGAGTACACCAACCTCTCCAAGTTAAGAGTACACCACCTCTTCGGGTTATCCTTCTCAATCTCTCCTACGACTGAGAAAGGAACAAGGAAAACACTCTTAGAGAGAGCACCAGTAAAGCTCATAACGATATATATATTCACACAGTGAAGGAATTTACAATGGTTTTCACTCAACCCAAAGACAGATGCTCAATTGCTAATAGAACTATAAGACTCCATGCAACTATTTCTCTCGTGTATATCTTCGAGTATTGGTATTTTTTTTTGTTCTTCATCCTTGATCTTTTATATAACTTCTTTAGATGAGACCGTAGAAGATTTGATCAGGAAGGCTTTATCTTCTATAAAGCTCTTTTAAGGTAGACTCTTAATATGGAAGGTCTTGATCTGTCCTTAAAAGCTTTTCTTCAGATAATCTTGTAAACACAGATAATCGCGCAAGCATTGTATATGAAGAAAGGAATCAAGATATTTGTTTAATTTCTTTCCAAAAACATTTTCATTATGACTGTTTTCACATTGAGTTGTTTCCTCAGATGGATAATCTAGCCGTTTGAAGATTACTTTGTTTGCTTGATTGATACTAGAAAATATATGTTTTGATTTCGGCTTATTCAATTGAACAGTCAATGAATAAACAGATTAAAACAAGTATTAATACTACATAATATAAACTGCAACAAAGAGAGACTGTATAGTCTACTATGATCTTGTAACTGTGTTTGTGTGAAACAAATGTTAGCATGATCATAAGGATATAAAATACTTATAGGTTTTGTTATCATCAAAACTTGAACACTTGCAAGTCTATTGATAGATCGTCTAGTGGGGTGCAGACCATCTAGGTCTCAACACATAACTTCCGAGGTACCAAAGAACTATCATAATAAGATTTCATATTAAGCAAAACATCTGTCTCAATCCAAAGAGCTCTCCACCCTTTTTGAATAGTAATCTCAATGGCATGTATAACTCCCATCAGCTCTGCTTCAACGGCTGACAGTACATGTAAAATTGTTGAAAAACAGCCCATAAATTCTGCCTTTTGAATTTCTAAAGATAGCACCACACGCTCATTTTTATGTCCATGGTCAAATTATGTTCCATCTGTATTGCATTTTATCAATCCTGTTTCAAGGGGAGTTCAATCCACTTGAATAATATTATTTTATTTTCTTGTCTGCAAATAACCAAAAATGCCATAATAATTTTTGAATTTTGCAATAGTAATGCATGACTTGTTGCCAAAGAACCAGAAAGATTCACGATAGTTAAAATTCTGTTCTAGTCTGCTGTCCCTCAAACTTGGTGAAAATTACTGTCTCATTTTTCATAATTGTTTGTTTTAGTTAAAAACAAGCTCTATGCTTTTGGTTATTAGTTCTTTATTATGGACAACCGCTAAAATTTTCTTTTTTCTTGTTGATGCATTTTGCATTTGCAAGATGGTTTGTTTGCTTACTTGTTTTATTTTTCCATTTAGTTTGCAACCAAAAGTTTCTATGTTTCCCTTGACTCTGGAAAGAAGTGTAGAAATGAAAAAAATGTTGAGAGGGACTGGTGCAAGGATGAAGTTAGCTTTGTTATAAGATGTGGGTATATTGTCTCGTTGTGTATTTTGTTTATGTATTCTAGTTTTGAACCATTTAATTGTGTAATTCATTGACTCAACTGTATTAAAATTTTCAGTTTAAGTTGTTTATTTTTCATTTTTGCCTTTTATTTTTTAATAATTAATGTTGCTCAAAGTAGTTCCTAGCAATTAATTCTAGAATCTAGATTAGATGCCTAATTTCTTTCATTGTGCTTTGCAGGTATATAAGGAATCTTCTCTTGAATCCTCCTTCTTATGAGATCGCATCCAAAATTCAGGGTATTTTTTAATAGTTTGACTTGAAAAGGATTTGGAGAGAGAGAGAACTCTATCCCTAGAGGAATGTTTTCAAAGATATATAGTATCTTAAAGTACTACACTTGTAATGTTTAGAATATCTTTTAACTCAACAAAATGTTTTCTCCCGCCCAACACTTCCTCTGAAGCTAATGAACGAATATCTATCATTCCCAACTTGCATGTGAGATCATGAAATCATTTTGTGGGAAGACCCTTTGTAACTAGATCTGCTAAATCAAGTCTAGATGGGACGTGAACGACGGTGATAAGGCCACTATCTAGTTTTTCTTTAGTGAAGTGTTGATCTATCTCTACGTACTTGGGCGTGGAACTGAATTATGATCAATGCTAGTAGTTGATTTATTATCACAATAGAGTCATAGGCCTTTTTGCATTCCACTTTATCACACAACCCATGTGCCATCGCTTAGAATTCAACCTCTATACTAGACCTTACAATTACATTTCTTTTTTAGTTCTCCAAGTCAAGTTTCCATCCAAAAATATGAAATATCCTAAGGTGAACCTCTTATATGTAATAGACCTTGCACATCTCATTCCTCTTGAACAACATTCTCCTTCCTGGACTTGTTTTCAAATATTGAAGGATTAAGTTCACAGTCTGTAATTGTCACTCCTTTGGATCATGCATGAATTGACTAATTATACTCACTACATAAGGTATGTTAGGTTTAGTGTGGGCTAAGTAAATGAGCTTCCTCACAAGTTTTTGATATTGACCCATATTCACTATAGAACTACCTTCATCAACCCCAATTCTATGGTTTTGTTATATGAGAACTCCATTGGTATTGCAATTTGTCTAAATATAGAATAAATATCCTTTGACACCTCTATTCAATAATTACATTCACTTGACATTTGCTTTTGTCAAAAAAATATTATATTTAATATTATAATAATTTTTTGAGATGTAAATTGAATGTAGAAATGAGGGAAGAGTGTCAAAGTATCACTTCTCATAAGGATATCATGTGGATAAATCCTTGTCTGTTTGAGCACAACCAAGGAAGATATTATATATAGATTGTACAAATATATTACAAGGAGATGGGCCTATATTGAAAATACATTTAACACAATCAATCCTACCTGTTACTTTGAGAAGATAAAAACATACTTTCTTTGGGAGATAAAGATGCCTTTCTTAGAGTAAGCAACTTCTATCCCAAGGAAGTGCTTTAATTTTCCTAGATCATTCATCTTGAGCTAAGCAAAAAGCTTTTCTTTCAAGATTTGTTTCTCTTGTTCATCATCTCCTATAACAATCATGTCATCCATATAGACCAAGAGTAGAGTAAGTTTCCCTTCTAAGGAATGCTCGATGAACAGGGTATGGTCACCTTGACTTTGTCGGTAACCTAAGGAGATCATAACCTAAGTGAGTCTACCAAATTAAGCATAGAGTGACTGGTTGAGTCCATATAATGCTTTTCTCAATCTGCACCCTTTATTCTCCTCTTCAATAGACCTAAATACTAGAGGAATCTCCATGTAGACTTCTTCCTCTAGTTGTCCTTGCAAGAAAACATTTTACATATCAAATTGTTGCAACTTCCAATCAAAATAAGCAGGTAATGAGAGAAGAGAATGATTCTTACAGTATTAATATTTGTTACTGGAGCGATTGTCTCATAATCAAATTGTTGCTCTTTGATATTTGATACCCACTTTTGGTCATATCTTAACTATATTACAATAGAGAGTAATATGCTTGTGCAAAAAAGGTTTGCTATACTACTCTATCACTTTCAATCTTTCTGTTGCAATGCAAAATATTCTCAATTATGTACTACACATAAATATTACTATTATTACAATGCCATTTTAGACCTAATTTTGTACATATTTAATTCTCTTTTTTTCACAGAAACATGCAAACTTATGAGCAGTTTAACGTGCTCAATTCCAGAATTTACGTGTGTTTCTTCAGCAAAGGTTATTATGTTGTTTTTATCCTCTATACTGTTAAGTAGTTTTTCTTCTGTCAAACAGATAATAAAAATTAGTTGTACTATGTTTGCAACCTTCAAATGATGAATTGCAAAGTTAAAGGTGCTCATAATGATTACTAATAGAATTTGTATGTAAAAGATAGAGAGAAAGTATAAGAGAAAGAGACTGAATATTATTTCATTCATAACTGTCTGAGTACAGTGAAAGAAAGCCAATATATAGACTTAAGAATAAAGTCCATGTACAGTTCAAACAGAACAAGACCCATACATGGCCCAAACAGAAACAGAAACAGAAACAGAAACAACAGAAAGCAAAAAACAGCCAAACATTCTTTTGAAAACAGTCAACCGAATGTTTGCATTATACAATACTAATACCCCGCCTCAAAATCAAGGTGAGGGATTTCTAAGAACAAAATCCTACACATCGAGTTTGCACCTAAGAAGCTGAAAACCAGTAGGAGAAAGAGGCTTAGTAAGAACATCAACCCACTAATCCAAACTAGGAACATGATAACTAGCAAGTTGTTTGGACAACACTTGGTCCCAAACACAAAAAACATCAATTTCCATATGCTTGGTTCTGAAATGAAAAACTGGATTACAAGCTATGGCAACAACACTCTGACTGTCGCACAACATAATACGAGTAGAGAAAGAAATGAATAGTTCCTTCAATAGAGCTTGAATCCATAAAATTTCAGCAGAAGACTGTGCTAGACATTTTGTCCTCATCAACACTTTGTTTGAGCCATGTTGAAGACATTAAATCGGCACTTCAATATAGTATCTAATTCGTGTTGCACGAGTGTCATTTGTGTACCGGTGTTAGATACGTGTCAGACACTAAAACACACCATTGAAGAAGTGTGTTTGAACTTTATATTGTTAATGGAAATTTAGAAGGAAAACAAGTTCCAACAAAAAATGTTGTCTGTGAAGACTCTTTCATATGATGGTTGATACTTGTTTTGTTTTTATTTAACAAGATATTTGATTTGACATTTTTCATTTCTAATTAAATGATGTAAAAATTCCTTTTTTCCATTTTGGTTTTCGGTACTATGTTTTGGTTATTAAGATTTATAGCACTAAAGAGAATCGTCTGTTTAGTTCTAATTTGTACATCTATGAGAATATTATTTTCAATATTTTAGGTTATCTCGTGTTCTTTCCTTTTTAATTTTCTATTAAGAGGAGAATAGAATAGTCTCGAGTTTTAGTCCTAGATTAGTGTGCGGCTATTGTCCTAATCTTTATTTACATCTCTTACATATAATCAATATGTAAAGTGGGAAAAAAAGTTTCTGGACTATATTTTCAATATCTTTTATATTTAGAAATTTAGGCACTTATTATTTTAACCATTCTGCATATGTATTTTTTTGTCTGATTGTTCTCTGTATTTGTGCAGCTTGTAAAGCTACTTGAGTGGAGGGAGGTCAACCATATGGAATTTTGTAGAATAAAGAATGTGCTTGATGAGATTTTGCATATGTACAAAACCTCTGAGCTCAATGAAATATTGAAAAATTTAATTGATCCAACATGGGCGACAACTGGGTTAGACATCGACTTTGAAACACTGGTGAGGGCCAAAAGTTTTTGTTTTTCACTTTGTTTAGATGAAAATGAGTGATAGTTTCACTTCTCAAAACATATCAACTATAAGATCACTTATAAATAGAAAATTCTTTATCTCTATAAAAAGGAGTGCTTGTACTTGTGTAAGTTGTATGCATGTGAGTGATTTTGAATGAAAGGGATATAGCAATAAGGACCTATATTATTAATCACTAATAATGAGAAACATTTGTTAAAAAAATTTCCCTATTTGATGTAATAAAATCATATCATATTTTCATATTTAATGTAATCAAATTATATCATTAACATCCTTCGTGAAACAGAAGCATGGGTATCATGAGTCAAGCCTGTTAAAAATGTCATCAATTGACGACCCCTTGAGAGACCTAGTGAACATGTCATCCAATTGGTTGTTAGAGCTAACAAATTTAATGATGGCAAAGTTTTATACATTGATTTGGTGTAGGTGTGTGAAGATATATATTGAGGAACTAGTGGACAAGCTTATTGTGCTGATTAGATGTAGGCGTTTGAAGATTATGTGTCAAGGAACTAGCCACACATGACAGTGGTTTGTTGTAAGTCAAAGAACGTAGTAGTTTCCAAAGAAAGTAAGTTCCAATCACGGGTAAATAAGGCATGAACTTGGAAATGGAGGTAGTAGAAAAGAATAGTACTTGGGCATTGGGTACTTCAATAAATGGAAAAAAACTAGTAGGATGCAAATGGGTACATACTATAAAATAGAAGGTTGACAGATCCATTAAAAGGTATAAGGAAAGATTAGTAGCCAAGGGATTCACTTAAACTTTTGGAGTGGATTGCTTGGAAACTTGTGCTCTAGTTGCAAAAATGAATACAGTCAAGGGCATATTATCTCTAGTGGCTAATTATGGTTGGAACTTGCAACCATTTGATGTAAAAAATGTCTTCCTTCATTGAGAACATTAAGAGGAGATTTACGTGGATATGGTGGGAAATCTGCTGTCAATATTGTTTGCAAGCTGAAACAGCATTGCATGGACTAAAACTATCACCCCGATCATGGTTTGGAAGGTTTGTTAAACACACTGAGTTAGGGAGAGTAATATGGTTACTAGTGTATGTGGAGGATATTATAGTGATGGTCATGATGAAGAGGGGCTACAACTAATTAAGCCAACATCTAGACAAGGAAGTTGAAATCAAGACATTGGGAAAATTGAAGTATATTTTTGGGATTGAAGTAGTCCATTCTAAAAAGGTTATTTTCATATCTCATCCCAACAGAAATACATTACTGATTTGCTGAAGGAGATTCACCTACAAGCTGCAGTAAGAATTGTGCAATATCTGAAAGGATCTCTAGGCAAGGGAATTTTGTTTAAACTAAATCAGAACATAAATCTCGAAGTGTATACAAATGTTGATTAATTGTGGATAGAAGGTCAACTACTAGATATTATACTTTCCTTGGTGGGAATCTTGTAACTTGTAAGTAAAAAACAAAATGTGGTTGCAAGATCCAGTGCTGAAGCAGAATTCAGAGCTGATACAAGCGATCTGTGAACTACTATAGTTGAAGATAATCTTGGAAGACTTGAGAATGAAGCAGGATGAACCAATGAGACTTTACTGTAATAACAAATCTGCTATTAGCATAGCCCATGATCCGTGCTACATGATAGAACTAAACATATTGAAGTTGACCTGGATTTTATCGAAGAAAAATTAGACAGCAGTCAAATCTGCATTCCATGTCTCCTCACAAGAAACCTTAGCACTCTTTTTTGGAGATTTATTGTAGGTCAGGTGTGATCCCCACACTCCTTTTTTTTTTTTTTAGTTTTTCTCCTTTTTATGATATTCTGAGGAGCTGCATATAGTTGATGTTTTTTGTGATGCCAATATTGGGATGGCAAACAAAATAGTGATTGATACCTTAGCGCTCTCAGTTTTATTAAAAAAACACCAGCTTCCTAGCTGCTAACCAATTATGGATATAAAAGTTTGATTTAAGCAGATCTCTTTTGTATTTCTTTTATTTATTTTCATGCTATTTGGGTATGCTGCAAATGATTGAAATAACATAGGGTGCCAATCTAGTGTAGATAATATGTTATATGGTGATTCTTTTTGCCGATTATATATATATATATATATAAATTAGAATGTATAGGCTTGGGCACTGGTCTCTTAAAGATATTCACAAGCTAATTTGCTGCTAATTTTACAGACCCTAATTATTATTTTTTCTGTACAACTTGTAGCTATTCTCCTTGGAATTTTTTATATATTTGTAGTTATTTTGTTTCCAGGTTTCTGGATGTGAAGTTGCATCTAGTAAGATCAGTGAAATAATCTCTCTGGATGGTGGGAATGATCAGAAAATCAACTCTTTATCTATTATTCCTTATGAATTTTTTGAAGATACGGAGTCTAAATGGAAAGGTCGAATAAAAAGAGTCCATATAGATGAGGTGTTTACAGCAGTGCAAAAAGCAGCTGAGGTCTTGCACATAGCTGTAAGTCTATGTAACGCAACCTTGTCCATACATGTTTGCATGTTTAGAGTCTTGTTTATGTGACATTAATATTGTCGCAATCTTATTGCAGGTCACTGAAGATTTTGTTCCTGTTGTTTCTAGAGTAAAGGCTACTATAGCCCCACTTGGAGGTCCTAGGGGAGAAATTTCTTATGCTCGTGAGCATGAGGCAGTTTGGTTCAGAGGCAAACGCTTTACGCCGAGTTTGTGGTCTGGTAGCCCTGGGGAGGAACAAATTAAACAGCTTAGGCATGCTTTAGATTCTAAAGGTAAAAGGGTAGGGGAGGAATGGTTTACTACACCGAAGGTTGAGGCTGCATTAACAAGGTATTCTTTTTTAATATGTACTTGTATCTTATTCTTATTGTATTTTGTCAAACGCCTGTCATTCTTTTTCTTAATTATATATGTTGAGAAGTTTATTTGTTTTAGGTACCATGAAGCAAATGCCAAGGCAACAGAACGAGTTTTGGAAATTTTAAGGGAACTCGCTACTGAATTGCATTACAGTATAAACATTCTTGTCTTTTCATCCACGTTGCTTGTTATTACCAAAGCTTTATTCGCTCATGCAAGGTTTGTAAACATTTGTAGTTGCTTCTGCTTTATTTTTTTGGATAAAATACAATGGTATTTTTCCTTGTGGTGCATTGATTTTTTAAGTAGGTTTTTATTATATCTGTTTAAGCTACAACTATCTGTCTTCAATTTGTTGATTAAATTTAGTTTCATTAGAAAATATTTAATGGGCATTTGTCTCCCGGGGCACAAACAATAGTTTTATGATTGACTTGAAGTCATTGGAAAACCTGAAACAGTATAATGAAATGGTGTATTGCATTACATGATTTTGTTCAATGTTTATACAGATGGACAACAAAATCAGTTCTTAAAGTTTAGTGGTCAAGACAAGTTATGTAAGGAAAGTAGGTGAGAATCAAAGAGTCCAACCAAAGACTGAATATCTAATCTGAATAATATCTCAACAAAAACTAAAATATTTATTTGTCATATGATAAAACTTTCAAGTAAGAGCAGTTTTTTCAAGTACGAGCAGTAGTTAAACAAATATTTAGGAATGGGAAGGTAGCATGAAAGTTTTTGCTATCAATCTCATAGTGTATATTGTTAGGAAGTCCCACATCATCTGATTCAATTCTTGGAGTACGACTCATTGTATCAGAGGCTATAACTATTTTTAGTAACCATCTGTGATGGTAGACTTGCCTTGTTAGGAGGTGTATGTTGGGAAGTCCCACATGCCTCAATTCTTGGAATACAGCTTATATATTTGTTGTGCATCTTCACTTTAATGCCAATAGGTTTAAGGATGAAATCTGATATGGTATCATAGACTATAGCTTATCTTGATAATTGCATATTGTGGTTGGCTCACCTGGTTTGGCAGACATATGGGGAAGAGGAGTATTGGGAAGTCCCACATTGCCTATCTCAATTCTTGAAGTGCAGCTTATATATCTGTTGAGCAACTTTGTTTTATGCCAATCGATATTAAGATAAAATCTGACATATATCCTTGCTAGTCTTGGGTTGTTTATGGAAATGGTGCATTAGTGGTGAGGTTTATTGAAACTATTATCTATTTATTTGAATATATAAAACATACCTGAAAATAGTCATTCTCTGGTTTTCAGAATCTTGAGGAATTTACTGTTTTGAAATTTGCTTTTGTAAAATGTAACCTATCAATGTTTTATCTTACTAAAATGATGAAATTATTTATTCATTGATGCCTTTCAGTGAAGGGAGAAGAAGGAGATGGGTTTTTCCAACACTTGCAGAATCGAATGGGTTTGAGGTAGTATGTAACAACTTGATAGTGCTTTTATTTTTATTTGTGGATAATGTTTATGTTTGCAGAGAATACACTTATGGATTATTCTCTGTATAGTGTCTTGTAAATGGGTTGTATCTTGGTCAGATAGTTACAGCTGTTAGGCAGCTACAATAACTGCATTGATTAGGCAGTTAAAACGGCTGTCATTGTTACACAATTACAACTATCTCTCAGTCCTTAAAGGCAATTTTTTTTTTCTGAACTTACATGTATAAATGTGTTTTACGCTTTCACCTAATGGCCAGTTACTTTTTATTCATAACTTGTTTGGGTTTGTCAGGTGATGGCTACATGTTAAATTGTTATTGCAGGATGTGAAATCTTCGGACAAAATCCATGGGATGAAGATAGTTGGTTTAGCACCTTATTGGTTCCACATAGCAGAAGGTATTGTGCGTAATGATGTTGATATGCAATCATTATTTCTTTTGACAGGACCAAATGGTGGTGGGAAATCAAGTTTACTTCGTTCAATTTGTGCTGCCGCATTACTTGGTATATGTGGGCTCATGGTTCCTGCAGAATCTGCCGTGATTCCTTATTTTGACTCCATCACGCTTCATATGAAATCGTATGATAGTCCAGCTGATAAAAAGAGTTCCTTTCAGGTTTGCTATTGACTCATGCTTTTGTCTGATGTTCATCCATAGTAAAATATTACATAATTTTGATTACACCGAAACACAACACCAGAGAGTGTTCAAATATGGATGGAAAAAAAGAATGAGGTCATGACCCGAATGGAAATATCACTAACTCCATCAATATTCACAGCTGAAGTTCCTTTCGAAACGAACTTAGTAACCAACATTTGAAAATGGATTATTCTATGACTTCCAAGGATGTTGGTTTTTACTTTCTACAATGCTTTTTTACTGTGTAGTATTAACGCATTAGTTACCACTTTCATAAACACAATAGTAATGTGTTGTTTACTAGATAAAGTAGTGTATGCTAGAAAACAAGAATATGATTGTCATATGGCCAGTAGCTACAAAGTCACAGTCTAAAGATCCTCATGCATAGTATTAGAGTCATTAAAGTCATTGCTTACGGAAAGAGTCAGTAAAGGTTTTCAAATGCCGAAGTTCAGAATGCCAAGACCAAGAAGTAAAGGAATAGCGACAGTAGTACCAATGGAATTCAAAATAACAATGGAATTGAACTACAGAATTGCGACATAAATGTTTCACTTATTATAACCAAATTGATTCACATAAGCTATGAATTTTAAAACCTTGCTCTGAATATGAAATGATGGACCCCAAATGTTTGTAAGAGGGATGTTCCACTATATGGCACCTCCCTTGCAATCGACAAAATCCAATGTAATAAAAGTTTTGAATCAAAGGAATAAAACCATTGTAAGATCATAACCATAGAGTATGAATCTCCTCTTAGTTTGGTAGTCATGAACGTAGCTCAAGAATGGGTATGAAACCCATATTCAATCAAGTTTGAGTCATAGATTCAATTATAAGACTAGTTGCCTGTTGCTTTATGGAATTATCAAGCTGGGGAATTCACATAAGTATCCATAAAGTTAAATACTCATGATTACCTTGAACATCTCATCCATCTTTGTATTTGTTTCAGGTGGAAATGTCAGAACTTAGATCCATCATTGGCGGAACCACCAAAAGGAGCCTTGTACTTGTTGATGAAATTTGCCGAGGAACAGAAACTGCAAAAGGGACTTGTATTGCTGGTAGTATCATTGAAACTCTAGAAAGAATTGGTTGTCTGGGTGTTGTGTCCACTCACTTGCATGGAATATTTACTTTGCCCCTCAACATCAAAAGCACTGTGCACAAAGCAATGGGCACAACGTGCATTGATGGACAAATACTTCCTACATGGAAGCTGACAGATGGAGTCTGTAAAGAAAGTCTTGCTTTTGAAACTGCCATTAGGGAAGGAATTCCTGAGCCTATTATAAGAAGAGCTGAATGTCTTTATAAGTCAGTTTATGCAGAGGAAAATTTCCCAAATGAAGAGAAGTTTTCTACTTGCAACAATTTGAATAATTTGAATACAACAAGTCTTTATTCTAAAGGGTTCTTATCAGGAGCTAATCAAATGGAAGGTTTTCGCCAGGAAGTTGAAAGAGCTATTACTGTGATATGCCAGGATTATATAATGGAACGGAAAAACAAAAAGATTGCATTGGAGCTTCCTGAGATAAAATGTCTCCTAATCGGTAAGAGGGAGCAGCCACCTCCATCTGTTGTAGGTTCTTCAAGCGTCTATGTGATTTTCACGCCAGATAAGAAACTCTACGTAGGAGAGGTAACTACCAACTTTAGTATACTATCATAATTTGAAGAACTTTTTTCCTTATTTATTTTGTTTCTTCCTTTTATCATTGAGCAATACTACAACACCAGAAAATAACTTAACACCATATAGACAAAATTGAGCTATATATATGAAGTTGGTTGTTGAAGAAAACAAACAGGATGAGATCCCTAATAACACCAACTCATTTTGATCTATTTCTATTATTAATTTTAACTATCTAGCATTTTTCTTTCTTTCTATTTACAATGGAGTAGTCTGGGCTATTGTTCTGAATACTTAGCCAAAAAGCAGTATTTAATTGATAGCTCATAGCTGAACCTGGCTGTGTGAATTAGCCTCATATGGTTAGGTTGGATGAATCTGATTCTCTTCTGAAAAGGGTGTCTCACATGAACTATCATCTGAAAAGACAGAATAACTTATAAAAATTCTATAATCGGAGTACTTATTGTGTTTATCCTCTTCATGGTATATCCAAATATCATAAATGATGACTTTTAGCACAATAGTAAAAACTTGTAATTTATTGGTTTTGTTTGCATGGTATCATGTCAATTAGTTGATATTTTGCTGCAATGAAATGTAACAGACGGATGATCTAGAGGGCCGGGTTCGAAGACATAGATTGAAAGAAGGTATGGATGAAGCATCATTTCTTTATTTTCTTGTTCCGGGAAAAAGCTTGGCATGCCAATTTGAATCTCTGCTCATCAACCAGCTTTCTAGTCAAGGCTTCCAACTGAGCAACATGGCTGATGGTAAACATAGGAATTTTGGCACTTCCAACCTCTATGCATAAGTTCATACACATTGATAATATCTAATTCAATTTTTCTGCCACTTTTATATGGCAAAATGACTTTAATCATCTTAGTGCATGTACGTGTGTGCACATAATGTCTGCAGCATTTTTGTTAGAATTAGTGGCTGTGGCTGTATTAATGTATTTTGTTAATTATCTTACAAGTACACAATGGTCTCTCTGTATATATATGTCTGTCTCTATTAGGTAACAAAAAACTTATTTTCATTGTTCTTTTTAGTTTTCTTTTTTCATTTCATTTTAAAAATTCTTCTTTTACTACATCTTTTTTTTGTTTTTTTTTAATTGTTTGACTCATCAATATTTATCAGGTTTATTTAGATTCTCGGGTACTTTTTCATCACAACCTTAACTATTCAATTTTTTTTGTTTCTCAAACATATTTGATCTTCCTGCTCTTTAATATTTTAGTTTTTATGGCGTGTCATGACTATTAATTTTATGTGTTTAATTGAATGATTATTTTTTGGTATTATAATTTAATATTTATATAATTATAATTTTTTAAGAAAATTTGACATTGAGAAAAAGAAAATGTGTTTTTTTTTTTATATTAAATTTTTAATAGTATTAACAAACAAATTTTAGTAAAATATTGTAACATTCTCATGAAATATTTTAATATTTTAATTCATATTTAAAATTTGTTTATTATGTAAAAAAATGATAAAATTTTGTTTTAATAGTTTTCTAATTAAGTACCTAAAGATCTAAAATTTTGACTAGAAAGAAGGCAATCTTATGTAAAAATATATGGATGAAAAATGTATTCAATCTATTAAAAAAAATGGTTACTTGACACAGATACATGCTAGTTTGTATTGGGTATGAAAAACTACTTTGATATATTATTCATGAGCATTATCTTATCAAGGACTCAATCCCTACATTTTATTGAAGATTATATAAATGTAGAAGCCTTAAATATGTTTTTTATCTTTAAATATTATTATATTTTTTAAATGCTTTTCTCTTAATATTTTGTTAAAATTTCAATTTTTGTTTAGGTCTCTTTTATTTTGTTTTAGTCCTAATATGTTTAAGTAACCTACTTTTTTTATTACCAAATGAAATTGATTTTCCTCCAACAAAACTCCACAATCACTAATCAATAAATACTTAATTTTGCTAATCCCAAACAACTAGGAATAAGCAAGAACCTACAAAAACAAAGAAACATATATATAATTATTATTTTGGTCTAAACCCTTTGAAAAAAGAACTTTGATCATGATCTCTATCTTCACTTCTCCATTCCAAGTGTTTGTTTCACACTATCTACAGCACCTTGAGCCATGTTCTTCACTTGTTCCCCAGTCTGAAAAAAAGTATAATTAAATTTAAAATCTTAAATCGATTAAAGAATAGAGAATAATCGATTAAAGAATAGAACATTTCATAGCATATAAATATAAATTACAATAAAACTTCATCTTATAAATATATTTTGTGAAACTTAAAAGTTTACTTCGATAGTTAATGAATAAAAGAAATTAATCTTGAAGAAGTTGCATTGAAAATCACAACAGAACATAGATTAACAGAACCTGTTGGAGAAAACCAGCAGCTTCGTCCTTGTTTTGCTCAGCAGTTTGCCCTGTTGAGTTGGCAGCTGCATTAGCCTTGTCAGCAGCTGCTGAAGCTGATTCCTTTGTAGACTGAACAAAATTTTCAGCCTGAGCCTGAACCATAATCAAACAATATTAACAAACCTATAAATTGATTATATCAAAGTTTTAGAATGAAATTGATGTTAGTAATATGGAAGAAAGTGTTAGATATGTGTGGTTTGTTGACCTGAGTCTGGCCTTGGGTTTGGCCTGCACTGAAGCTTTGCTGGGCATTGGACATGTTTGATTGATTTGATGAAAAAGAAAAAGTACAAGTAATGATGTAAAATGGTGTTAATGATGTTTTTTATTGATCTTGTTTCATAAGGTTTATTTTATATATAGAAGTGTGGTGTGGTTTGAGATGTAAGAAATGCAAAGTTATAGGATCATTATAGTGTGTTAATGAATGTGAGCATTTTTCTGCTTCTGAAATGGGCTTTGAATGAAAATTTAAGTGTATAAGTATAACCCAAACTAACTATAAAGTATTATAAATGTTAACCACATATTTTTCATGTAAATTTTGTAAATGACTTTACAAATTTTAGAAAATTATCAAGTTAAATCAGAAATCCAAGTTGGTAAAAAAGACAGAAAGGTAACCACATTAAAAGTTTCTATTTTACAATTTTGATTTTCGTTTTAAAATAGAAACTTTTGGTTGTTTATTTTAGAAAATATGTAATTTTGATTATGTTTTTAATTTTCTATATTTATTCTATTTCTTACATTACATTTAAATTAATGAAATCAGGTTCAGAGTTCAATTAATTGAAATGAAAAAAATAAAACATACCTAAAATCAAGGATTTGGTTAAAATTGAAAAGTTTCTAAAAAGTCAAATTTCAATTTTAAAATGAATGGATGAAAATTATAGATTGAGAAAATATTATATTCAATATTAAATAAAATATAAGATCCACATAATTTTGTGGTTTTTAATAAAAAAAAGAGATATTTTGGTACTATGTATATCTTTCCCTTGTCATTTAGCTTATAGATTATTACTAAAAGTTTGATGCATAATGTTAAAAAGGTAAAATGGAAAATATATTCAAATCTTTCTATTACAATTTTATTCCAATTCGTTTGGTGTGTCTTTCAAATCAAGATTTCAAATGTTTCTTACTTTCTTCTCTTCAAATGTCTTCACCCCTTAGTCTTATTGGGCTTTATAGACCCAAACACAAAAATTATTACTTTTACCTATTTTACAAATGAAAAAAATACAGTGAAAATAAATTATAATCTAAAAAATATATTTTAAAAAATAAATTTTTTTTTTATCAAAATTGGTAGTTGAAAATTATATTATTTTTATTAAAATTAAATAAATATTTCTATGGCTTATTTTTCCCAGACTAGCAATTTGTAAAGATTTTCAGTTTAAATATATTAAATAATTTAAGCATTAAAGAAAACTAAATTTAGAATGCAACCAAATTGTGATGATACGATTATTTGTATAGAATATGTTTTATCTTTAAAATAAACATTAACATAATACAGGTTTTAAATATAAGTTTAATATTGAGGGAATAAAGTAGAAGATCAAAACTTGAAAATATTTCGACAAAGAAATTTAATATAATTTGAATGAAATGCGTAAAACCAAAAGTAATGTTTATATTGACTTCAGTCAAAGTTGAATAAAGACCTGAATGCAAGAGCAAGACAATAATTTTAAAATAAATAAAATAGATTAAATATTTTTTTTTCCTCCAAGTACTTTCAAATAAAATTATTTTTTATCTCTAATTTAAATTTTAAACATTTTGACTGAATCTTTGTCACTTACGTAACAAATTAATTTTACTAAAAGAATGACAATATTCATTTTATTAATTTTTTACTACATGTATAAATTTTAAATTAAAAATAAAAAATAAATTTATATTATATAAGAACGAAAAAAACATATATTTAATTATAAAAAAATCATAATAAAGCAAAGACAATCATTCGAAAACCCAAAATAAATATGTCATAAAAAAACAATTGGAAAATAAAATTAGCAAGACAACAAATATATAATTCAAGAAATTTGAAAATAAGAATATGAGTACCAATACATTATTCCTTGACATGTTCCATGCAGTTCGGCTTTTAATGAGTTTTATATGTAGTTTTTATTCCCATAAAAATTAGGTCAAAATCCTATAGACATTCTCAATAAATAACTTTTTCCATTTTTTTTATCATAATCTCGATTCAACTCTATGTTGATTTTTATCAACTAATTGAAATTCGATTTTTACCTATCATAGTTAAAACTTTCCTTAGTAAATAGGAGAGTTTTTCATTACAAATTTGATTAATTATTAGTGTAAATTAAGTTTTATATTAACTTACATTTGTGTTTTCATAATATTTTTTTTAACTTTAATTATATTGAAAATTATCTTAAACGGTCTCCTTTCTTATTAGGGTTTAGGGTTTTTTTTTATTAGATGATTTGTTTTCTTGTTTTCTTTGGACAATTTATAATAATCAAAATTGTTGTGTTTTTTCCATGCATTTTTGTTTTTCTTTATATTTAGTCTTTGCATCCATGCTTTGTAATTTTTTTTTCTCTTGAAATTATCGATAATAAAGTTTTCAGTGTTTTTTTCTTTGGGTTTCTTTTGTGAAACTTCAGAATATGTGAATATGTAAAATGATGTAGCAGTGCAACGTAAAGTGTTGAATATGCAACTTTTTTTTATACCTTTTGTTCCTTTTTGAATTGAATCTTAGAACATTATTGCGACAAGAATTGAATCCGATAGATAGAAAATGTTAAAACCTGAAGAAAACGGAGAAAAAACCTTGCTTTTGCATTATGGCATAAAGTAAGTGCAATAATGCCCTAGATTCTCCTAATGGGACCTCATTGTAAGAGAACATTGTTGTTTTCTCAAGAGAGGGTTTATGCCCCCACAATCTAAATTTAACTATTATTTACACTTACAATTTATTATGAGATTCAACCTTTGTCGCCACATATATGTTAAGATTTTAAATCAATGTAGGTTAAAGTGTCTTTTCAAAAATTTACATAGGTTTTTTTTCTTCTTCTTCTACCACATAATTATTGAAATATGTTTTTTATTCATCTTCTATAACACGAAAGTAAATTATTGGAATGAATATTTATCGGTGTTTTATTTTACGTAACAAATAAATCTTTACAAATTTTCGACGTAAATTGTATTATAATATTATAACATTCATATCAGAGATAATTCAGTATGAAATATTTTAACATTTTAGTTCACATTGAAAATCGATTTGCCAGGTAACAAGTGTTCTAGTACCGTCAATATAGTCTCACTCAAGAGTCGAGGCGAAATGCAGTTTAAATACACCTTCTTCCCTCAACTCTCTGAGATGCATTTTAAGGACAAAATCGTGACGAAGCACCGACTTCCAAAGCGGACAATATCTCGAATGCGGTAATTGACCCTAGCGATATTATTTCTCAGACTTGAGATAGGAAAAAAAAACTGGCAATGACTCTTTCTGACTACACTATTCAGAAGGTATAAAGTTTAGACTAGAATGAAAAACAATTTCATGTAAAAATACATTAAAAAAACATAGTTAACTCATTATTTAAATTTATTCAACCAAATATTAATTTTACAATTTTTTGCACTTCATAAAAATTAAACACAATTTTTTAGCTAGTGAAATCATGGGATTCATATATATAGGATATATTACATTGGACTTTCCATACATCAATGGCTCAATAATTTACAAAAAAACACTTCCTTTTTCAGTTGTCATGATTAACATTAAAAAAAACATGATTAGGTTTTCTTTCTTTCAACTCCTTCTTCAATAACCTTTTACAAAAGGGGACCAATATTGATGAGAGTGATGAAAAATTTTCTTACCAAAATTTCATACATCACGGATTCCATTTCATTTTTTTGAAAACATGTCATACATCAAGAATTTCACTAATATTTTGTTTGTTTTTAGTTTAAGGTGTTATAGAGAGAACTAATGATTAATTTCTTAAATTATTGAGATTTATTTAAAATACTAATAAATTTTAATAATTGATTTTCATACACATAAAATGGGAACAAGTCTCATAATCACGTATTTATTTAAAGAATAAAGTTATTCATCAACTTTAAGTTTCAATAGTTTGTTTGCATGCTTAATTTATTTTATATAATGAAATTAAGTTAATCTTTATCTTGAGCTAATAAAATAAAATATTCTTAAGTGGAAATACTTTTTTGTTGTACTTTTTTTCCCTTTAAGACGTGTCTCTACCTCAAAATATAAGTTTAATCTCTAAAAAAGGAAAGTTCTTGACATTAACGTGATATCTCCTTTCTTTTATTAATTACACTTAAAAAAAATAAAGTTGGTTTCACACAAATAGTAAAAGACAACTACACCATACTTGTTTTTTTTATATAAATATTATATTATAATAAAATAATAATTTATTCAAGTATTATAACCATAACACTAAAACTTGAATTACATCTACATAAATAATTAATATATAATATCTCTAATATAAAGTGTTAAAGTAATAAGCTTTAGAATCTTAATAGATTTGTAGATTTTATTTTATATTTTTTATTTAATATGAAATTTAGATTCACACCTTAAAAAAATCTCGTAACTTGAATTTATGAGTTGTGAGCTTTTTGTTCTTTCCGCTTTCACTTTACCAATAATTATGAAGTGCGTGTTTGGAAAACATATATCAAATGTAATATTCTTTTTTGCAAAAGCAAAAGTATACTTGCTTCTCATTTAGGGTTTTGGAAAGGGACATGTTTTATTGAAAAAAAAATACAAACACACAAGCAAATTTGTGGAGATTTTGTCATTAAATATTTAGAAAAATTCTCTCCACACCTCGATACATTTCTCCCTTATCTATAATTTTTTTTTAATTTCAATAATATCTTTCTGAGTATAGTAAAAAATGTAGAGTCTTCTTCTTCGTTTTTGTGTGGTAGTAGTTGTTTCTGATGATTGATAGTAAACGTAAGTGATTAAAGTAAGTTTTGTGATCACAAAATAAATAAAAAAACTAGTGAGATATAAAAATGGAATACAAAACTAAAAAAAATTATCTTTGTATTGAAAAAGTTGAATACAACTAATATTATCGATAAATCTCTCACACACGTTCTAATGATGAAACTGTTATCTCAAACTCAAATGAAGAGAATGAAAATGTTGCGACTGGAAGAAAGACATGATGATGCGGGATGCAATTGAGATTATTTAAAGATGTAATTATGTTTTTAAAAATGTTAAAACTCATAGTTATTAATTATTTTTTTCTTTAATTTTGGGTACTATTTAATAATTTTTTTAATGATTATATTATTGTATACAATATGTATACATCACTCATTACTTACATTATATACTACTAGCAGAAACACAAGTGCAAAGAATGCCTCTGTATCTCCATTTTTTTACTTTTATTATTATTATTATTATTATTATTATCATTATTATTATTATAGTAGGTATATTATATGTATATTATTATATGTGTATTTGTATCTTTTAAATATCAAATATTATTAAGGAAAAATAAGATAAAAATATTTTCTCTCATCAACTGAGTTTCAATATATAATTTTAATAATTAAGTTACAATAAAAAATATATTAAACAAATTCAAATTTATAACACAATAAAAAATGCCTTTAGATTGGCAAGAATAAAAAAAAACTAAATTTTTGTTCATTACATTCATTTTTATTTTTATTTTTATTCTTTTTTCCGTTTCAGTCTTTTTTTCTCACACTTTTCTTAATTTTGTTTTTTTGTAGTGTATGCTTTTCCCTTAAAGTAACTCTCCATTAAACTAAGTTTCAATTCAAAGTGTTTTATTTGACTCATTCTTTTCAAATAAATGTAATGCACATTTCTCAAACAAATAAATGTAGTGCACGTTTCTCAAACAGTTTCTTTCAAATTTAATATTAACTTTTTTTAGTTTTAAATTTAAGTAATTATAAAATAAATAAAATAAAATATTGATATAAAGATAAAAGGAAAAAATTCTCTTTTATATATATAAGTATAAATAATATATTTATATATCAATAGGATTATCAACACATACATAACAAATTACTAAACATATACACAAACCACAAATTATATATTTACTACATATAAACACTCCATACCTCTATTTTTTTAAGAAAATAAATAAAATTAATTACAATGATTACATAAATAAATAGTATTTGGTGATTTTATAATAGATTATGTTGTTCAAATATAACCTGAAGTCTTGACGTTGAAATGTGTGTTAGATACTTCTAGGATTTGGATAGATTGTTTTCATTTTTTTTAATTTTAAAATATAATTAAGAATAAAATAAAAATATAAAATGTGCATAAAGGATAATTATTTTTATATTTTTTTATAAATAAAAAAAAATAAAAAAAATTACAATTATTTTTTATATATTTTACTTTTTTATATTTTGGTAATTATTCTTCATTATAGTAATAATTATATAAAAAAAATATTGTATTTTTTTGTTTTTCATTATAGTAAGACAAATGATAACGCTTGCTTGTATTTCGACTAAATATATATACATACACATTTGTGTGTGTGATAAAATAGCTAAATTAAAAAAAATGTGAATCCAATTACTAAAAAATTATATCTTAAATGAAATTTGATTAATAGATAAATAAATAAATTATACTAAAAAATACATTACCAACACTCTTGCCCTGGTACATTTAAATATCAAATATTAATTTATCATCCATGCCTGTAATTACTTATCCATCCTTTACAAAAAGCCAAAGCCAAAGTTTATTATACATTTGTCAGTTAGTATATCAGAAACTGAAAAAGGATACCTTTGGTAAAGCATAGTAAACAATATGAAAATATTTCTTTAATTTATTAAAAGCTTTTAGAATTATTTATTTATTTATTTATTTTACTCCAAATTTCAATCAGGGTTGTTTTTTTTTTACCTCTTTTCATCATAGGATAAAATAACATTATAATTGAATAAAATAGTTCATCTTGGTCATTAAATATGCTACTGGTTTCTATCAACCATGCTATTCATTTACTTACTGTACTAATTACAGTCACATGGTGCTTTTATTTTGTGAATGAATATTGATGAATATTAGTTTAATCTGATAGAAAAATTTCAACATATATATAACTCACCTAAGAGATGTGACTACTGAGTAGATGGACACCATACTGATTTGCCATTGATGGAAAATATACCAAATTCATAACTCACCTAAGAGATGTGACTACTGAGTAGATGGGCACCATACTGATTTGCCATTGATGGAAAATATACCAAATTCAATCAGAGGAACAGAAACTTCTATTAGAACTAACTTTGTTTGAATCTAAATAATGAAAACAAAATAGGTAAATAAATAACCATATTCTTTGTATCTTTTTCACTAGTCCTTAGACCCTGCCACATTCAATGACTAAACTAGTCCAGAAGGAAAAAAAAATGCTACTCTTCCTCTTTGTTCTGCATCCTTCAAGATCCAAGAAGAATATTTATCTTCTGTGAAAGTACTGGTTTCCTTATTTTTCTGCAGAAAAAGGAGGGAAGACAAAATTGAAAGGAAAATAGGTGCTTTTGAAAAATATAAACCAACCCACTAACCCAGTATACAATAATACATACTCAACCACATTGGTCAATTTTGGATATGAAACCTAGTTTTTATGCACTATATTTGCATTTTCATTTTCCTAATTTGCTCCTCAAGAGATTCTCTTTTGTTTGATTTGAATTCTTCTTGCCATTCATAATCCTCAGGCTTTGCCTTAACAAGTCAAACTCCCTCTCCTTTTTGTACTTCTCTTTCTCCATTGCAAGTAATTGGGATTTTAAGGCCTTCATACTTTCCTCCTTTTCTTGCAATTCCTTCCTCAGATTTTCCATTTGGATGTCATTTTCCTCTGCTTTCCAATACAGTCCATCTCCTGTGAAACACAGCAAAAAACAAATAAGGCAAACCAAATCAAAACTAACAATACTTCGGATAATACTTCAGATACACTCTAATAATGTTATCTCAAATAAAATAATAACCAGAATATTTCAACATTTTACTATAGACTAGTTACTTAGAGAAGGGAAAGGCAAATTACCAAGAATTGATGTTCTACAACTTACAATTTGCTAAAAGAAGTACAAAAAGTATAGATAGGGAAAGAGAGATACCATCATATGTCCTTTGAATGAGTTCATCAAGCTCATTCTTGATTTCAAGATAAAGTTGCTTCCACTTCTCCACAGCTTCATCTCTTCTTGCTCTCTCCTCCTTCATCTGCTCAACCAAGAGCTTAGTCCCCATCAATTCCCACTCCTTCTCACTGTTCTTCTCCATCATTCCAACCTCCATCTCCCTTATCTTCTCATCCTTCTCTTCTACCAAACTCCTTAACTGCTTCACCTCCTCCCTCAGCCTCTTCCCCTCTTGCTTCCAATCTGCCTCCTTGAAAGTGAACACCATTATGTCCCTCTCATAGCTCCTACTCTCCTTCTCCCTCTCGTACATCATCTCCTTTATCTCTTCTTGCAAGAGCCTCACTTTCTCCTTCAAGTTCATCACATATTTCTCAGAACTCCTCCCACTCTTGCTCACTCTTCCACCCATGTTTGCTGCCCCTATGAAAGTGGTGGTGGGTTGTGTGTTGGCAACTTATTATAATGTGATGAGAGAAGAAGAGAATGATAATAATGATGGAGGATGAATGGTGGTGTAAAACTTGAGTACAGGGTAGGCTATAGGCTTCAGAAATTGATAGAAAACTCACCAAAATTTTTGGCCTATTTTATGAAACTCAGATAAGGGTCATTGTTGTACTCACACTTCAATAATGGAAGTGGTGAAATGTGCTCGTGAATAGCACTTGCCAAGTTGTGAGAATTTACATTCGACACACACACACCACATGTTCTGGCTGCATACCAATTATAAATAGGAATTCACCTATTCACATGCAAATATTTCTTGAGAGCGTGGGGTAGATTTATGACCCCCCCAATTATTAAACAATATAATTGGCTAACATTCCTACATTTTTTTAATGCTTATATATGCATTTCTCCCCTAAATAAGTTCTAAGTAATAGCTCAATATCTCATTAACAAATTTAAATCACAAGCACTCACATAAATACAAATATTAACTTAAACACTAATACGATACGGACACTAATATAGAAGAGAATGATACAATTTATAATGATTGTATCACATTAGCATCTTTGTGCTGTATTCCTTCTCACATGACCATAGTGCATCTAAATACAACTCTCGTGAAGTTTTGTGACAGTTTATTGGAACTTAATCATATGGTTTATTTTTTTAGATCACAAATTCAGAGACAAGAAAGGGAGAAAATAAATCTGTACTTACTAGGTGACAATTTGTGCAAACGAAAAGTCAATGTTGATCAGACAGAACAAGAAAAGTAAGGAAATTTCATGAATGCTCAACTTTTGTAATGGAGAAATTCCCCTACAATTATCAGCAAGGAATAAAGAAATGTTTTCCACTTTTCCCTAAACAATAGAATAAACTTTGCCCCATAAGCCACATGACTAACACTTGAACCCCCACGTATTTTGAAGGATAAAAGACACCTTAATTACACATCCAACGACCAAAAATAGTGATTTAGTACTCCATTGGGACACATAGATGTGTAATTCTGATAAAAAAATTGACAGAAAGAAGCATTGGGTGGTCCATGCCTAAGAGAGAAATAGTAGATTAGGCTAAGAAAGGTTGTGATGGGAAGCGCATTTGGAGAGTGTGACAACAATATTCTGAAACTCAGACTCAGCCATGTTTGAGTAGCACCCTATTTTTGCAGCCATTAATGATTGTCTTTTTGGTTCTAAAGAAACAAATTTTGAATGCTTGATATTTGTATATTTCCCTATACGACACCATGCATGCTGGTACAAAACATTAATAATGGTATGTGGATGCCACCTTTGGATTCCCTGCATGAAAAGGACTTGTAGCATTCCTGTGATTATGGCCTTGTAGTGTAGGTTTTCCCTGCATGGTCAATAACTTAGTACCATTAATTGGGTCTGTGTTTTACTTCATCTTCTTTGGTATGGTATTTAAATCTTATTGTCCTTTGTACATGTCAGTAGATATATGTGCCCATGCTCACCTTGTGGCACCAAATGAGTCTGCACAAAACTCCTTAAATTGCAAATTAATGTGGTTAAAAGTTATCAAGTAGCTGTGTTAGGTGTGTGGTTTACACTTTTATTCATGGTTTTGACTTTGAGGGTGAATCATGCATTTTTAATAACGGTGCTTGTGTTGGAGGATGCATCAATTACCTATGACAGACAGAGCTCAGAGGTTACAGAGGTTAGGTAAATCAAGTGTAATGTTTGGACTAACATATTTTTACATAAATACAAAGAATT
Organism: Phaseolus vulgaris; assembly: GCF_000499845.2. NCBI lineage: Eukaryota > Viridiplantae > Streptophyta > Magnoliopsida > Fabales > Fabaceae > Phaseolus > Phaseolus vulgaris. Next base: position 35,698,387 of record NC_023753.2, read on the forward strand.
GTGTAATCACTACAACCTTTTTAACCAAAGAGTGAGCTTATGATGTAACAATTCTTATATGAAAGTTAAGATTAGGAAAATTCTTCTTACACCATATCAATTCCAAGCTATACTCTTTCTTTTTTTCAATTTTTTTTAATATTATCCTCTATTTCAGATTTGAAAATCTGAAATTCAAAAAATACAATTCCATATTAAAAATCTAGTTTCTGATAAGAAAATTCGAAATACAAAAAATACATTTTGAAAAAGAAAATCCAAATCACAAAAAACTGAAAATACATTTTAGACAAAAGTTTATGAAATTTAAAAATATGTTTCGGAAATCCGAATGCATAAATATATTTCAGAAAAGAGGTTTCAGAAGTATTTTTTTAATCACACTCTTCTTTTATTTAAAGTCATTTTTGTCATTTTAAAAAATATTTTAACTATTTTAATGACAAATCATGTATAAGTTGAAATTGATATAGAAAATCATGAAATAGGAACCAATTTTAGAAAAAATAATAATTAGTTGTTGACTAAATTAGAGACCATTTTAGAAACTAAATAAATTTTTGGTTTCTAAATTAGTTTCTATTATGGTTAAATGGTTTCTAAATTGGTATCTAATTAGCAACTAAGGTTTTGCTACTAAATTTAGAATCTAAATAATTGGTAGTTAAAACATTGGTAGCTAATTAGATACCAATTTAAAAATCATTTAACAATAATATAAACTAATTTAGAAACCAAAAAATTATTTAGTCCCTAAAATGGTCTATAATTTAGTTACTATTGCAACTAATTATTTTAGTATCTAAAAATTGATTTCTATTTACTGATTTTTTTGTAGTGATATAATGGAGCGAGAATTTCCCAAACATTATTTTGACTTATTTGGCCTACTAATAAAGTAAATTTCTAAAGAAAAACAATCTTGATTATATCTCCATTTATATATATATATATATGGTTTTATTTATTTTTATTTTAACTTTTTTAAAACTTGTATTCGTTGTGTTGATATTGGATGTCTATTTATCTCAAATATTATTACTATCGTGATATAGTATGGAAATTGTTTGAAAAGAAAAAGATGGATGTTCTAGAGATTATTTATTTTAATAATGTTAAAATATGAGAAGCTCTTTGAGACGTCTCACAATAATTATTTTATAAAACTCGAGATATGCTACCGTGTTAATTATGATTTGAGAAAAATTTATGTATCTAGATTTTGAACAAAATAAATTATCTTGATAGTTAAAATCAATTTCAAGACTTTTGAATAAGTGATAAGGAATGCATTATACATGAGTGGATGTTAGAGCAAGCTTAGCACTGAGTGGAAGTTAGTTTATTATGTTAATTTTTTGTTAATTTTTTTTGTTTTAGAGTGTATATATCTTTCTTTTATCTTTGTCACTTGTTTTCAAGTTATTCCTTTATTTTTAGATTATCTCATTTACCTTGATAATTTCTATAGCATTAAGTTAGTTATCATAAAAAAGTCATTTAAAACTAATATTGTTGTTTAGAATGGTAATATGAATTCATTTGTGTTATATTTTTTTGAAGATCAATTAGTAGTTGTGCGTATTAAAATAATTATTAGGTGTATTGATTTATAAATTTATACAATGTTAGATATCATATGTTAAAGGTAGAAAGACATATTCAATATTGGGTTGAAAACTTTACGATGTTGGTTATTGTTAAAAAAATAAACCCTTTATTTTTTACATAAAACAAATCGGTTAATGCATGGGATAAATTTAATCAAATTCTTTACCTTTTACTCTCAAGACTCTTAAAACTCTTAAAAATTGCTTATTATTGAACCATCACTTAACTTTAAAAAATGAGAACCTGAGTTACTCAATATAGAAGAAAATAAAATATACAAAATATGTTTAATACATTTCAAATCAAATCATGTTGAATAAGTTTAAACAAACACTATAATAACTATGATTATAATAATAAAGAAATTTGTGTACAAACTCAAAAAAAAAAAGTTAACATAAATCAAAGATACAATTTAAAAAAAAATGGAAATCTAATTGAAAATTCCTAAATGATTGGAGGTTGCTATATCACAACTCAAGCTGTTTATCTACCATAATCCTCATTCAAAATTTACAACATCGATTGGTGGAAAAGAACTTTGGCATTGGAGTATACAGATTTAGCATCATCTGCACAAGACAGAGAAATAAACAGAGGGTCATAATTGAAAAGAAGATCGCATCATCATGGTTGTAGAAGCACCCGATAATAACAAAACCATACAAAATCAATTGAAGAGGAAATACTATTGAATAAGTAGTGTACAACATAAAACTTTGCCTAATCAAACTCTTCTCGTTTTGGGTTAGACCATAGGATATTATATCAACATCTCTTTGCTGTGCATTTACATCTTAATCCATGATTCAAATAAATATTGTTAGGCTTCATCTGAATTTTGCATTTCTCAAACACTGATTCAAGTCAACATGTAGGCTGCCAATCTCCAAACAGAAAAGCAATAGAAATTAACAAAAATGAATTATTTATTATCAGGGATGCTAATCAGTTCACTACATAACTTTCAAACATTTAACAAAAAATAGCAACTATATATGCAAATGACAATGGCTATAACTAAAATACAAGGCTAAAACTTTACCTGCGATAGCTGATAAATTGAAAGTATTAGGGACATTAGCCTCAGCCTCAACAGCAGCTTTAGCCACTGCAATGCCAACTGACACACTTTGCATAATATCTAATCCTGCACAAATTGATGTAAGTGTTCCACCGACTAAGCAATCACCAGCACCAGTAAGTCTCACAACTGATGCAGCAAGAGATGGAAAATGCACAGCAAAAATATGAGAGCTTTTATTAAGTTCTGAAAAGCCAGAATAATGACTAGGTGGGCATTTTTGCATGACGGCCTTGTATAATTGTCCACCAAAACCACTCCGAGTTATTTTCTCTGTAGGGTTTTCAAAGTGGCGAGGCCCTCCTTTATTGCATAGAAACACTCCATTAGATCCAACGGTCACTAGGACCACTTCAATGCCTTTTTCTAGCAAAACCCATATTGCTGGTTTCAGCAATTGAAACAAAGACACTACTGAAATATTTTTCTTCTGACTTTCTTTAAGTGGTTGAAACTCATCACTACCAGATAAAGCATTTGCCATCGCAATAAGTTCATCTTCATTTGGTGAAGCAAAAGTCACCTGAACAAAATATGCACAAATGTCAAAAACAACATTTTTACAGAAAAACACAAATGCTATCCTATAATGTCGATAGAGTTAAATCATATCCTAAACAAATGTAATATATCTAAAAAAACTAGTGATGCTGGTAAATATTTAAATTTATGCATATGATAACATCATTATTAAGATAATGAATATCAAGAATTCAAGACAAAGTAAGGAAAGCTGATGACACACAAAACAAACTGTTTACTACGACAATCAGGGATTATGTAAATATTGCAATCAAGGATATTATGAGATATTGTGAATTGTATGTATTCATATAAATTATAGAAACTGTTGTCCACTGTATTTATGACTTATATTATAAACAAGAGCCTCCACTATGTAAACTAAACGCACGAAATTTATCCAGTCTCTTATACTACTTCAGACTACTGCAGTCCCTAATTACTCACAACCACCTTTAAACAAACCATGAAATAAATCTAATAAAGAATATCAAGTTTGTGTAGAGCATAGCACTCACATACTCAACAATAAAACTGATTCTTCGGGATTTAGTAACTGATACTGGCTCAAACCAAACAGGACACTCCATGTCAGTCGCCACTGAGGAATATGGATATTTATGCAGTGGAAAACAACATCTGTAGTGAGTTCATAATCCAGCAGAGAGAGGAAAATAGAGAATTAAAATGTTGGCATGCAATGTACTTTTACAAGCAGCTTCAAGAGAAGGATGACTCATATTTGCATCCACCATTAACACTGGAGCAGAAAGTAAAGTGCTTTTGAAGCGCAAGATCCAGTCAGGTGTCAAATATTTTTCCTGCAACAAAATGATTGTATTATATTTGTTTTCCTTGCTTCAGTCTATTACAACAACTGTCATTACAAAAAAAGTTTCAAAATACATCTTTTAGCTTGCTTAAGTTAGGAGATTACTTGATAGCTTAATACTTGAATGGTCAACTTACAAGAGCTTCCACACTAGCAACACCAGCTGCTACCTCACCATTAATGTCAAATACATTGCATACAACTGGAGTTTCAATATCTTTATCCTTCAAAATACCTACCTCAAATTCAAAAACACACAAAATCGTTACTTTACATAGTTATGGCATATCTAATGATGAAGAAAAAATAACTTGCCTTCTGAAGATAGGCCAGCAGATTTCCACTGATTCAACAACAGGTTTCCTATAAAAAGAAGAAATAGAGTAAAAGAAGAAAATTATTCTCCATATGTCATTTTCATCAAAGTGTCTTAGTAATTAAAGGAAATCCACAGAATATTCTTAACAGATTGGAATGGCATGCATATCAGTTTGCATCCTTGGAGGGATATTTAATTCAAAACATTATAGATTGGGATACTTTATAATTTGTTAATTGTAGGAATAAGGAAAGAATGAAGATACAAATTTAGTATACATTGACTACCCATTTATCATTGTACTGTCCATGCTCATGGGTATGTATGTGATACAAAATGAAAACTATGTTCTTACTGTTTAGATGATTAGATGCTTTTGTCACGCAATGGCCATTTTCTAAATATTTAACTGGTTAATTTAGTGTAGAAAGTCTTATATTGTAATCAGGGATCTAAGTAATTAAAGGTAGTCTAAAAATCAAAGTGTAAAGCATCAGACATCAATAATTAAGCCACCACAGGTCAGTAAAATCTAGAACATTACTGGAGTTAATTAGTAGGAGTTGACACGTACTACAATCAGATTAATGAAGTATCATGGGTAGAAGCACACCATATCTATTTCGTAGAAGGGAATTCATTGTATATTTGTAGGATTGGGGATTTCATAATCATTATAAAATTTCCATCCAAGGACCATTTACAATCCTTTCCTCTCATTTCCAGGACTCCATAGATTCTTAAGAAAATTATTTTATATCACATTTTGCTAAAAGCAATACTACTTCTGTGCTTTAGTCTACGTAGGACATAAACATTTATCAAAATTTTGAACAGTCAACAGATTTTAATAGGTATCAGTTGAAGTTGCCATAAAGGGTGCCTCTTGACCACAATAATGCTTGAAGTAAAAAGAATGACAGCATTGCAAGAAAATGCTTTGTGATAGTAAGAATTTACCCGCCATGTCAAACCCAAGAGCACTAATCATGAATGGCTTTGCTCCTAGTTTTGACATGCACTCTGCTACATTCCTAGCCACACCTCCTCGGACATAATAGACCTGAAAATTCTCCAGTATAAGAAGATAGATATAAACATGAAAAAGAAAAAGAATAACTGAGAATATTCAATCAGCGCTGCTTATGCTTGTCACGTCATTAAGAAGATTGAGTTAACCAATGTCAGTTGGTCTAAGTAGCAAGGAACTTAGTTTCTCTTAACCAGTGTTTTGGGTTCAGTCTTTTCTTTTCCACCTCACTTAACTTGGATTAGAAATATCTCAAAGTAACTTCAAATTTTGGAAGTTTTAGACCCATGGTAAAATAGATGTTGCAGGCATCAACCTCTCATTCAGCATTGAATGAGAAGCAATTAGCTATTGTCTTCACCTAATGTAATCAACTTTACCTGATATTGACTACTTACAACTGAATGGGCTGTATATATACTATTTGGATTAACTTGTTTAAGATCACTTATAAGCAAAGAAAATAAGAAGGAAAAATTAACAACAGCTTTTGGTTCAGCTAATATGAAAGGGCTGTGACAATTTAGTTAACGCATCAACTAGAATTACCTTGTATAGAAACTTATTTTTCTTATTTAGAAACTTGTTTTATTTTTCTTATTTAGAAACTTATTTTATTTTTCCTTTCCTGTAAATGTTTGGTGAAGTATACAAACAGAACCCTATTAGGTTTCTTTTCCTCTTTCCTTCTCAGATAAAATATAGATAGATTACAACCTTGCCAGGGACAGTTGTTCCAGAATTTGCTCTCACTGAAGGTGTAGCGTGAATGTCCAACACCATACCCCCAATTATGACTACTTCTCCATCCCCATGCTCCAATTTTTTACCTCTGAACGCAACCTTACCAGCAACAACAACAAACAAACAAACAAACATCAAATAATTTTGCACAGAATACAATGATAAGTTAAAAGAAGAGATAAATAAAAGAAAAATAACATGAAAAAGAAAGGTAGGGAGTAAACAAATATTATCATGAAAAGAGCTTGCTGGATGCATGACCATTTTATTAGTCTCATTTCACAATCCTATGTTTCCCCTAATGCTACCCTCGATTCCTGTTACTCTATTTTTCTCCACTCCTACACTGGCAAAGGTTATTCAATACTATATAAACCCATATGAAAGGCATGTCTTGATAGTTGCTCAGTAAAAACCTATAACTTTCTCTTTGTCCTTATGAAGTTGTACCAATAAAGCTATGCTTTTATACTTCATCTCCAGTTCAAGCATCATTCAGGAAATTGGCTCCTCCAAATCGAAATGCACTAGATGTAATACAGTGCTTGAAAAACATCAAATAGATAGAGTGGAACTACCACTGAAGAACAGTGTTGTGGGATTTCAAAATTGTTTGTGGATTAATAGAAGGTTAATCCTAATCACAAATAATCTATGATGTATTAATCATCATAAAATATACATATAACTCCCTAGTGAATCACTGGAGACAGCAACATGTTAAACAAACACCAGTCCAAAATGAAATCACTGTTTTGCTCCAAATCAGATAGCGGAAGAAATTGAGCGAAACCTCTCTGGATTCAAGTATCTCTTATGTGAGTATACTCGTACATTAATTTGTTCTCTATTCGTTTAACTTAGTCGGAAATTGTAAAGGGAAACAAAACGAAAAGAAAAGGAAAAAGGGACCTTGGAAGTGACGGGTTTTTGGGCCCCTTTAGGGACAGTGGACTCCGCCATTCTTCACGGTTGAAACGGAGAAGAAGATGAGGCCACTGGTTTGATATTTTCCAGTTTTAACCCTAATTACTAAAACCCTAAACCCAAAATTATAAAAACATGTTTCTATAAAAGATTAATTTAAAAATATTTTTTAGTAATTTTTATAATATTATATATTATAATTACATATTGAAAATAATTGTAATTTTAAATTCTAAATAATCTTAGTTGTATTTATATTGGATCTGCAGAAGGAAAGTAGGTGAAAAAGAGAAAACAAGAGAAAATTCAAAATTTATAAAAAGGTTAAATTGCATTTTTCCCTTTTTGTAATAGTGAATTATAAATGTTTAGTTCCATACAATTTTAATGATTAAAAATTTGTTTATTCAACTTTTTTTTTTAGATATTTTTAGGAGAGAAAAACATTAGATTTTTTATAAATTAAAATTAGCTTATATACATGATAAAACTAAAAAATCAAATAAAAATTTTTAAAAATTAATTTACACATAAGTTAATTCTAAAATTTATTCAGAAATTATAATTTTAAAAATATTATTAATTAACGCAAAGTTAACTCTTTAATCTTGTTGGTTTGAGACATGGATGATTATCAAAAAGTGAAAAAACACTTACAAGAGTATATGAGGACTTTTTTAATTCAAGAAAAAACATTTAAGTATTGAAAGTGACATAGGCAAACACTTATATAAACAAATAGTGTTGAAAGTGACATATTGAAGATAAAAACTATTTCTTTTGCTCTCCTTATGGACACCCAACATAAGTTTATAGAATATTATTTTATTTCCTTAAAATATTATACAATCTTTTAAAGACCTACATTTCATTTTGCTTCTTTATTTTTTCTTTGATTTTTTAAGTGTTTCTTTAGTTATCTTCCTCTAAACAAAATTTTTATTACTTTTTATGCTTCTTGTTTTTATTCTTGTTTCGTGTTATCCATCTTCAATTCCAATTACATCAAATAACTCCTAAGTTTTAGAACCTAACTTATCCTTATCATGTTCTTATCCATAAAAAATAAATTTGTAAAACATAGTACAATAAATTAATTATCTAGAGAAAAAGTTGATACGCACACTATTCTACAAAGACTAAGTTTGTCTTTCTTGTTATACAAATTTATGTTTTGATATATCAGTGTGCTACTAACCACTCTCTATATGAAAAGTTTGTTGAAACTATCCATAACTAGTTTAAGATAAGCATGATAGTAATATGAAATTTTTCTCATATATGAAGAACATAAACATCCACCAAACAAAGTACAAAAGGAACTTATGAAGTTCAAAAGTTCAAATTGTACAATGTAAAAGAAATGAAGACACTTTTATACTAGGAGGAGTAGAGAAAGAACAACATTGTTTATAAACCATTCTTAATAGAATAAAACAACACACTACACTAACATAAATTTAAAACTTATAAATTATTGCACACAAATACAAATTCGTAAGTGAATTCAGCATTACATATGGATATTATCCATAAATATTATTTATTGATAAATTCAACATTACAAACAAATTATTACATACAGATCGATATACATAAATAAATTCAACATTACATACAAATTATTAAAAAAATAATAACATTAATAAAAATATTAATAACAATAATATTAATAATAATAATAATATTAATATAGCCAATCATCATACATGGAACAATTTTATTATATGTTTTTTTACTAATATTTTTTTTTTACCTACAAAATGATAAGTATATTTAATTATTAAATAAAAATTATATGTAATTATTATTTTTTAAATAACATCGTGATAAAAGCAAATGACTATTTAAAAAACAAAATACAAAAGCTATTGTTAGTATATTTAAAATAAAAAATAAATTTATACGCAAAGATTTTATTTTTAAAATTAATAAATATCATACTTACATTAATTTGATTTTTTGGTTATTTTTACTTAATACTTTCAAGTTTTAGCACTAAATTTACTATAATACACTATAGAGACAAAAGAAACAGCATTCAAAAAAGGTTGGAAATTTTAAAACAACAAAATATTCTACAGAAACTAAAAAAATACCAAAAGGCAATATTTACAATAATACTTCAAATGTATTTATTCTCAGGTATAATATACATTTATTTATTTTTTTGAAATGTGACTAAATAATTACAAAATCATAGAGAATATATTGTGTTTAAAAAGATAAAATATTTTTTATAATTAAAAATAGATAACTTTAAGGAATAAGGAATAAAAAAAAAAGAAAACTTTCACCAACCCCAGCAATATAAATATGTTGGAAGTTGGCTCTTGATGATCATCACAAAGCAAAAGCAAAAAAGTGTAGAACTCACAAATACACAGAGAAGACAAGAGAAGAAGAGAGAGATGGCTTGCAGGCAATTCTGGGCTTCAAGGGCTGCTTCTTACCTCAGGATCTCTGTCTTCAACAGGGCCTTTTCCAATGGTAACATCCCTCTCTCCTTAACCCTCTCTTCTTCTCTCTGTGTTATGCTGTGATCTGTTTTTTTTTCATTCATCACCAACAATTGAGTTTTTTTCATGTGTTATGATGTGGATCTTGATCTATGTCTTTCCTCTAATGATTTGAATCTAGGGTTTCTTATTTTCTAGATTGGAAATTAACATTTTTTTTTCATATGATTTATGATGTGTGACGTGCATTCATCATTGTGCTGACTTGTAGTGTGTGGATTCAGATCTCTCAATTTGTTGGCACTGTTCACATTGTTTTTACACCGTTTCCTTTATGTTATTATCTATGCATGTGCTTTAATGGCATGGAGCTTTCTGAACGGTGGTGGGAAGGGAAAGTGCACCCATCCAGCCACTAAAAAAAGTAGCATAAGAAATAATGCACCCAATTTTCTATGATTTTGTCTTCACATTCTTAATGGCAGTATTTTCTGTGACCTACAAAATATGTTGCATTCTGAATCTGGTGTGATCAAACAGGAGAATGCCAAGGGTGGAGCTGGTAATAGATAGTGTATAGTGTTAAAAGGGGTAAGAGGGAATTTTTTAACACTGAGTTACAAAGGAAGCAAGGATAAATTCTATTAACATTTGAAATATTTCATGTTTGTATGCGTTTTCAGAGTTTGTTACCGAAAGTTTGAAGCATGGGTTGTAGCTATGCTGTTTGTTTGATTTCATATTAGATCAGAGAGAAAGGCTTTTCTAGTGTTCTAGTGCATATTGGAAATTTGCTAGAAAATACTTTTGGCTTTTTAAAGTTAACCATTGCCTATTTTTGGGATACTTTTATCTAACTTGACCCTTTATACTCATTAATACTAATTGGCTGGGTAAACATTTCCATCACACAACTGTTTAGTTTTATAACTTGAATGTAAACATCTTATGGGCCTTGATGATTTTCTGACTCGTGGCATATCTACATCTTTAATTTTATTTCAAATGTAATATTTGCATTTGAACCAGTAGGATATGGAAATGTTTGGTTGTTTTTGCAGTTGTTGCAACTAACATTCTTGTAGTTCATCTACATAGAGGCTTTTTTATATGAAAAAGAACATCTAACTTGCATTGTTGGCTTCTTCCATGTTTACTTCCAGTTGTTAAAGATCTGAAGTATGCTGATTCCCATGAGTGGGTCAAAGTTGATGGAAATTCTGCAACTGTTGGCATAACTGATCATGCCCAAGATCATTTGGGTGATGTTGTGTATGTTGAGTTGCCTGAAGTGGGAACCACCGTGACACAAGGAGATAGTTTTGGTGCAGTTGAAAGTGTGAAGGCAACTAGTGATATTAACTCTCCTATTTCAGGAAAAGTGACCGAAGTTAATGAAGAGCTTAATAGCTCTCCTGCTTTGGTAAGTTTTTCTGCTTAATTCTAAGAGTTTTTTACATGAAAGACAAAATGTGTATGCTGAGTTTATAGGCACTAACCTTTTTCCCGCTTTTTGTACTTTGTTGTTTTTGCATGCTACATCTTGCATCACTACGCGTATGCTGAGTTTATAGGCACTAAACAGTTTTTTACATGAAAGACAAAATGTGTATGGAGTTTATAGGCACTAACTTTTTCCCCCCCTTTTTGTACTTTGCTGTTTTTGTATGCTACATCTTGGATCACTACGATTATCTGTAGCTTAAGTATTGCAATGAATAATTTTTGTTATAAACACCTAGAGTTTTAATGTTGTCCTACATTTCTTCACACAGGTCAACTCAAGCCCTTATAAAGATGGATGGATTATTAAGGTTGAACTGTCTGACAGTGGTGAAGTAAACAATTTGATGGATTCAGAAAAGTACACCAAATTCTGTGAAGAAGAAGATTCACATTAAGATCTTTCAGCACTCTCCATGGTGTACATCATGTTTTAATTGGGAAAGCTAAGAATGGCTTGTTCCCTTTTCTACATGTGTCATGTCTTGACTTGTCTATTTTTATTTTTCTCGAGCTTCAGATTCAGTGGGATGATTTTTCACTCTTTGCAATGGAAATATGAATTTGATAATGTGGTAAATTGATGATTAGTTTTCTTTATTAAGCTATACCACTTTTGTTAGTTGAATGTAATAATTGAGAAATAAGATGGAACATTAGTTATCAAGAATTGAAGATGGAGTTGAGATTTCAACATCCATATTCTTTACACGCAATAGAAACAATTTTGCATTTAGAAAACTATTGGTATCGCTAGTTTAGAATGTATCCCATTTCACCTACTTCTTCCATGATTATGCAGGTGTCTCATTCCGTACATTTCAGAAAGCATTTAATGGGAAAACCTATGCATACTTATAAGACTAAAACTGAACAAAAACTAGATTGTACGCCATATTCACTCATTTCTGCATACTCTAACAATTTAATGTCCATATTTAACTGGAAAATTAGATTAAAACGTACAAAAAATTACTTGTAAGGGCCATTTTGTGCCACCCCCATATGTAATCTGGAATATATCCAGATTACATAATCCATAGGCTTATTATTTCAAATCCAAAGGGTGGAAAAAGACTTCTGGATTATGTATTCCGAAAGCTAATAACACATGAAAAAAAGCTTTTGGATTACATAATCCAGAAGCTAATCTTATGTATAGAAAAAAATTTCAGATTATGTATTCCGAAAGCTAATCACAAAAGACTTCCGGATTATATAATCCAAAATATTGAAAAGGGTATTTTTGGAATATGAAAAATTTATGGGAGTGGCACAAGAAGGTATGGAGGTGCAGGAAGAAGCAGCCCAGAACGCAAAGTTTTCTGGAAGATAATATTACTCAGGATTTAAAACATTGGGGCTTCTTCATGGTGCACCCCATGTTTTAATCATGCACCCCTGTGGATTTGTGGTGTTATGATGTGACTACATGTATTTTTGGTTGAGCATTTCATTGTTTCTGAATGGTGGTGGTTGTTGTGCTTGGTGACTAGAGGTGATGGTTGGTGACGAATGTTTTGTAGTTTCATTTTCAGAATCCAATAATCATTTTTTGAATTTCGTAATCCAAATTGTAAAATGTTATAAGTTAATTTATGTAAAATCAAAAATACATATTTATATTCCAAAATACATTGTTACAAATTATTCATCTTAAAAACCTAAATTAAATAAATATTGTTATTAAATATCTTAATTATTTATATTTGTAGTATGATTATACAAACTAAAGTGGTAATCTTGTTGAAATTGCATCATCTTTTATCATAATTACTTATATTTTACTCGATGATTTTAAATTTAGGAGTTTATTTTTGTTGACACAAGAAACATTTTATAAAAGATAGCTAGAGAGACATGTTAGCCGTCACATACACTTGAAAATGACATATATAAATAGTTATAAGTAACACATAACTTTCAAATACATGTATTTCTATTGTTGTAGTAGTCTAAATATAACCTCATTTGTTTTATAAAATATTTTATAATTTTTTTTTCAATTTCTTTTAGGCTTTTCTCTTGAAAATTTTCCTTTAAATTTCTTCTTCTCGTTTTTTCCTTGTGATATTCCTTGTTTATATTTTTTTTTGTCTTATAAATATTTTTCTCACTTTTTCATTAAATTCCTCTCGGATCTAATTACATAAGCCAACATACATGCTAGGAAAAAGACCTTGAATTAAATATTTGCGAAAGACTTCCCTTTGAGTTTCCTAAGAAACAATGTGAAAAAAAAGTTTTGCATTTATCCTAAATAATATCAATAACAACTATGATGTATTTATGAGACAAATTATACCCAATAATATCAATATGATGTGTTTAACAATATAAAAATAATATACTTTTATTAAAAAATATAGAATTAAAATTTAGTGTTTCTCTTGTATTTTTATTTATTTATTACACGCCCGCTACTTTAATAATAATAATTTTTGTTGGGGTTGAAATATTTATATGTAGCTAATCTCTTCTTCCCAATTGATTCAAACTAACTGAAACGACACACGCAGAATCAAGGGTTTCGTTTCTTCTATCGCATCTATTCATTCCTTAAGTTTGCACTCACAAGCGCCAAAATCTCAATGAATTAATCTTCTCTCGTTTCAAAATTCCGAATCCTCGCAGTAGCTGCTTCTCTCTCTCACTTTCTCTTTACGATTTTCAGTAGCGCATCTCAGTTCCTAAATTTTATGCATGCCTTGTTTAGAACACGTTCGCACATTTAATCTTTGGATTTTATCTGATTTTTTCCTTGCTTGAATGCTTAGGAAACCTAAGAGCTGAAGCGATTTGCTCCTTCGTGTTAATTTTATTTTTAAATTGAAGACATGTTGAAGTTCTTGATTTTCTTTTTTTAATTTTGCTATTGAAAAGTTAACATTTCGTTTTATTTATATGTATTTGTTTTTGCTTGGTGTTAAAATAATGAACCCTTGATGTCAGTAGTACTGGCCTTGGTTGAAGAGGTTGGCATTAATTTATTCACGAGTCTGTTTAATAGGCACAGTCACTGTTAATTAGGTTCTTGATTTTTATTTTTTTTCTGTTTCTGAAATTTTGCACTAGCCTTTTTTTTTCCCTTGTTTTGATTGTTCAATTCACTGAGATGTTTTTTGCATTCTAATCTGACCAACTGTGTTAGTGCAATTGCAGGCTTGGCATGATGGATTCGAACTTACCGTTGCCGCCTCACGGCGATTCTGATACGAAAACCGCATTTCGCAAGCCTTCTGGTGATGCAGCTAGTAGAAATTATCGGCGCCGGTCACCTGTTGATGGATCATCCTCACCTGATGGTTGGGATCTTTTAAGCTCTTGGTCTTATTTCTTTTAGAAGTTTCAATGGTATTGTGATGAATTTTCAACCAATGTTGGTAATTTGGTATTTGAAACTTTTTAAATTTGTGCTGTTCGTGCATGGTTCTTCTTGTGATGGAATTAGATAGGTGGTACGTTATTTCTTTTGTCACTTACCAAATGATCTAATTTATGGGCGTGCTGGACTTAAGGCTGATTCATGGTGTTTTCTGACGTCACAGCAGTTCCCTGTGTATGAAAACTAATACAGTGTTTTATGTTTGTGATTAGCATAAGGTGGGTATGTGATTGCAGTTTATAGCAATTTAAAATACTTGCACTATTTTCCTTAATAGCTTATGCAACCTACTCCTTTTTCCTGTCTATGTGGTCAGCGTTTTGAGAAGATTTTAGTTGGTATGCTATGAATCTTAATTCCACTATGGGGGAAATGTTTTTTTCTCTTATTAATAAGGTAGTGGTATATTGTTAACAACCCATTGTTATAAGTTTTCCTCTTATTGTCTCTTTGTTTTGTGTTTTTCAATATCTGGTATGAAAGCTTTTAAAGAGAAACTTAATCATTTGAGAATAATGATTGAATTAATGACTAAATCCTTTGGATCGTATTCCTTACCAATAAAAGGTAATAGTACATTCAATACTATTAGCCCTTCGTCTTATGGTGTTTTAGAATTCTTGATTCAAGAGCAATTAATCACATGACTCCTTTTCCTAAGCTTTTTGATTCATATGTAAAAGTGACTAGAAAACAACTCATTACAGTTGCAAATGGTGATGATGTACCCATATGCAGATCTAGGAATATAACTTTAGAATCATCTATTGTATTAAAGGATGTTTTATATGTCCCACAATTGACCAATAACTTTATCTATAGACAAAAGCTTACAAAAGATTTGAATTGTTCAGTAACTCTTTTATGTTCTTATTGTGTATTTCAAGACTTTGCCACAAGGAAGATGCTTTTAATTATTAAGGGAGTAGTATGAGTTGTATCTACTGGAATCCAAGGGCCAAAACAATGACAAGCAACATCATAAACATGAACAAATTCCCAAATATGGCTTCACTATAAAAGATTTGGGCATCCCTCCTTCAACCTTTTAAAATCCCTATTCCCTCACTTATTCACTATAGAGTTTGTTGAGTCTTTCAAATTTGATATTTGTCAACTGTCAAAGCATCATCGTGCATTTCATTCCATCTTTTTAAAAAAAGAGTAATTTCTCATTTGAATGGATTCACTATGATGTCACATGCAAACAATTGATGAAATTCTTTAGGACTTGAACTCATGCCTAGGAAAGGGGCTATTCCTTAGGAAAGAAGACAAAATAAGACACATTGACCTTGAAGATATATACTCATGTAGACTATACAAGTTTTGTTAGTTACAGAAAATCTACATTTGTGTTTTTTATGTTTTTTTGAGAAAGTCTAACTTAGAAGCAAAGAACAAGATAGAGAGTATCTCATTCCAGTGTAGAAGTTGAATTTCGAGCCCTTGGTCAAGGTTTGTCTGAAGGGACTCTGGATGAAGATTATATTTGTTGACCTTAAAATAAAGGTTGACATCTCTATGTAATGTACGGTGATAGCAAGTCAACCATGAGCATTGTCCATAATCGATTTCAACATGATTGGACCAAATATATTGAAATTGACTGGCACTTCATCAAAGATAATCTTCATAGGAGCCTAGTGGTATAACTGATGTCCCTATAGGATTTCAGATAGCATACATTTTCACTAAAGGGCTTCCTAAGGGCAGATTCTAGAATCTTTTAGGCAAGTTTGGAATGATTGATATTCATTTACCAACTTGAGAGGAGTGCTGTAAATAGAAAATTATTAGGATAAAAATTATTCTCAATATCTCCATAATAATTAGGAAAAAAATGTGTTCAGAATCTTCTTATTCATTTCAGCATATTCTTATTTCTTTTTTTTTATAGGTTTTGGTTATTACAAATAGAAATAATGAGAATGTAATTGATGTGATTGTTATTAATTAAATAATTATTTATTTTCTTACATAGTTTAAACAAAACCCTTAAAATTGTTTATTATTAAGAAATTAGTTGTTTGACCTGAGCTGTTTTTTGTGCACAACCTACTGTGCAAGAATTGCACAATGTAGCTCTCCTATACGGAAGCAATTCACATGATTGGGCAAAGTATTCAAGGTCAAAAACCAGTCTAATTGTGATATGGTTCAAACTATGATTTTTTTTGTATCAAATCAGGATACAAGTAATGAAGTTTGCAATTCTAACTACAATGGTGCCTATCGTGTCTTTTTTATCTTTTTCTTTCTGTTGTGAAAAGCCAAAAGTAAATGTCTATTATCTTCCTAGTCACTTAAATGTTTTGCTATTCATATCAGTTAATTGTTTAAGTGCGTGTTAGCACATGTCCAAGATGCATGTATATTAAGAAAATCACGTCAGTTACCTTCAGTTACGCACTTAAAACACTGCAAGACAAGCAAACATTCTGTCCCTTGTTCTTGCCTCATGCATGGAGAACCATTCATTACACGTTACGACATTGCTTATTGTTTATTTTAAGCTGTTCACTTTTGGGTATACCCTCATATCAATGACCCTGTGCTGCAATCTGCCAGTAACTATTTTTATCTGGAAGAATCTCCATAAAAGTGTTTTGCATAATAATCCACTACAGTACTGATCTTAGTGTTATAAAATTCAATGCTAAGCTATATGTAGTCTATGACTTCAATAAATAAATTTATGTTCTTTATATGCAGCTAATCCTAGGCAAGGACATAGCTCAAGTCCAAATCCAGTGAGAGAAAATTCCTCAAGAGTCTCTCACCATTATTCAAGGAAGTATGATGACCGGGAACCGGACCAACAATATGGAAGAAATCACTATGGCAGAAGCAATGACTCTCTTAGAAATCCTGATAGACAGTCATCCAAGAGTTCCCATGGTCACTCTCGACGTGACAAGTATGCAAATGAAGATAGATATCGGGAGAGGCAAATCTCTCGTTCAGGACATGAGTCAAGGGATGATCATATGCGAGAAGAGAGCGATATGAGGTCAAAAAACTACCATCGCAGTGTGGACAAGTATTCACATGACAAATATGACAGGCCTGATCATAGAAGCAAAGAAAAACGAAGGGAAGCATACTTGGATCATAAAACATATAAAGAGAACGATCCTTATGAAAAATCTGCATATAGTAAGAAGCATGCACTGCATGATGAGGTGGAGAGGGAGGGACTTTCATTGGACTGGGATGGTCGAAATGAAAGAAGAGATTCACGCAGAAGCTCAGGGGACTACAACAGAAGTGACCAACGAGATGACTCAAGTCCACAGAGAGACAACGATAAATATAGTGTAAAAGATGCTTATAAGAGTGAGCAGAAGGAGTTAAACGATCAAAACATTCCATGGAAAGAAAAAGGAAGACATGACACTGAGATTGGGAAGGGAAAAACTAGGAAAGAAGGCGAGCAGTGTGCTGTTGAAGATAAAGAAACTTCTGGGAAGAAACTAAAGTTGTTTGATCCTGACAAGGATGACAATAATAGAAAAAATGGTATTGTTTACATATTTTTTTTACTGATTTTTTTATATTTGTACCATTATATGAAATTACTGTGTTGCTTCATTTTCAGGTACTGAAGCCAATGAAAGTAAGAGTTCAAAGTTTTCTCATGAGAGCAAGGCAGATTCATTGGCTGCCAAGACCAGTGGCTTTGATGGTGACAATGATCTAGATGCTGCAAAATTTGCAGCCATGAGGGCTGCTGAATTAGGTATGCACTAGTTATCCTCAAAATTTCCCTACTTTTGGGTTATGGACATATGTTTGCTTTTCTATGATTGATTGGATTCAGATAGATTTAAAGTTCACAATTTCAACTTTCACATTTGCTTAAGGTGAATTGATGTGGGTTTGGATGTATATGACGTGGATGTTTGCCATTAAGTCCTCAAATTTATTTTCTCTATTGAAAGTTTTTCTCTTCTCTCCTAATGATTTGAGTTTCCAAGTTGTCAACCTTAAAAAAAATTATTTTAGCCAAGCATCTAGAAATAGATGAGACTGAAATAGGAACTTGATTATAGATCATATGCATGTTGTGTTCATTTTGAAATTTTGGTGCATAACAGTTAATAGGAACTTAGTTGGGGCTGGTTGCTTGACTACTGACCAAAAGAAGAAACTGTTGTGGGGCAGCAAGAAGAGTACACCTACTGAAGAGGTATTTTGCATTTTTCTTTTTTTTGGATGTGTTCTTTCCTTTTGCAAATAGAATGGCATATAAGACAGTAACTTTTCTTTGGGATTAATATACTCGAGGAATGATCGTGAAGTTGAAATGAACTGAATTAGTGTAATTCACATTTCTAGGCTTTTGTATCCCAGGAACTAGTGCTTTTCAATTTAGATGTTTGAGACGAGAGGTTGAAATTGTTCAGTTAATGATGACAAATTCGATCAGGATTTCTAAGAGAGTCATTGCTTCCGCCATAGTGATTTCTTCCATATTGTTGGTCCTGTTCCCGGTCATGACCTAATAACCGCAGTCTATATGATACACAGGTATAGGCAATGGTCGTTTCACACAAAACCGTATTCTATATGCTATGTTTTCAAATAGACGACGGTTATAATTAGAAGCGCAGTCTATATAATGATCTTATTTTTAAAATTAACATCACATTTTTGTAGACGACGCTCCTGTTGAACCAGTGTCTATATACGTCGTGAAACCCTTATTTTGCACTAGTGAGTATTTCTATTTCATTTTTCATGAACTAATTTTTTACTATATAATGATTAAGAAACACTCTTTTTGTTTCCACTTATTCATCTAATTGGTCTAATTCATTATTGGATTAATGAAAGTTTAGTTAGTAACAATAAATTTATCTTCAATTTGGATATTTTTTAGAAACTATTCTTGTGGAGAATAATTTTCTCTTTATTGAATAACATTTTATAAGTGAAGAATTTTAACAATGCTATGTCGTGGAGTAAAGTACTTAAAAAAATAAAATTTTAAAGTTGCACAAATAGATTGAAATTGTAAAAACCAAAGTTTTGAAAAGAAGGGAGTATGAGCAAAGAATAGTACTGACGGATAAAAGTGCATCTAGAGTTAGCAGTTGAACTTGGTCAAGCTAAGTCAACATATCCACCATCACATTTGCCTTGAGTTTGTGAAACCTCAACATTATCTCCTTCTTTAGTTATCCATTCATCACTAGACTCAGTATCATAAAATGGGAAAGCAACAGATTTTCTTATTTGTTTACTTTTTAGCTGCACATCATATAAACTAAGTCATTCATCTATTTCTGATGCAAAAGGTTTCTTCTTTTTGTATTAAACTATGATTAAATATGAAAATTTAATTACTATATAAACCAAGTAAAGGCAATTAAAAACTATAAATAACTTGATAAACATTAATTACCATTTCAAACAAGCTCCAATCACACTCACCCAGAAGAGCCCTAATTACGCATGGTTCATCCACACTTATCCATATTGAAGACGGTTCATACCCTTAGTGAATTTGAAGTCCTAGAGTGCATCTGCGGAGGCCTCTAAGTGCATCGTGTGCCCTTCTGCACTTGCTGCAACAGACTAAAACATCAGTTCCTTTACTAGCCGGGCCCTCCTTCCAGATTTCCACCTTAGCTGCCTTCTTTGCCTATGCCTCCATATAACCTGCATTATAGCTTCCATAACAGTAAAACAAAACCTCTCTTCATAGCAACATGTCATGCCCACACAGATAACATACCATGTTGGCATAAGCAATCTTCTAGGCAACCTCCAACTTGTGCTGTCAAACTATGATTTCCTCTGCCATTGCCTAAGATAGCTCCAAAGATAGCGGGTCATAATTTCCTAAATATAGAAAATGCTTTGCCTCTGCTTTGTTGCTATTCCCTTCGCAACTGCTCAATTTTGTATAGCATAGACAAGAATGGGTGTTTGACATATTGTGCTGCCGATAGAGTTGAATCGTCTGCATCAACCGAATCAAGAATTAGATTCTGCAACCAACATAACACCCGCACAATGGGTCAAAGCTACCTTAAACTTAGTTATCATTCAACAAATTCTAAATTAATATATTGCTTCCTTTAAAAATCCTCTATGGCATATCAAATATGTATGCATTTGTACTGTGAATGAACTACATATACATTCTCACCAAAATATGCCTTGGGATTTGTTGGTTGAAGTCACCCTGTAGCGTTGACCTGAAATGTTGTATACCTATCGATAATTGTACATAAAAATATAAGATTACATATTGCTAAAATATGTACCTGTGGTTGAGTTTGTACGTAATAAGTAGATGAGTAGTAATGTGGAGGATGACCTGTTTTGTGACATGGGTAATAACATATTTTTACATTTCCGATAATTTGCTACTAACTATGCAATCGTTGCTTTATGAATGGTCTTGCCAAATATTGTAGTCTGGGCATCGTTGGGATACAGCTATGTTTTCTGATCGTGAGCGGCAAGAGAAATTTAACAAACTCATGGTAAGTGTTTGTTCTATTCTGACCCAAAAATTGCATGAAGGGGATGTTACTTTGAATGAGTCACTCCATTGGAGTTTCTTCACCTACTAACTCAGTTTGAGTCTAAGGTTGTCCTCGTGCCTATGGCAAATTGTAGGGTGTGAAAGGCGAAGCTAAAGTAGAGCAGAATAGCAACAACCAAAGCAGTAACGATATTCTCCGTGCCGAGAAGCAGAAGGAACTTCAGATTGATCTAGAGAAACAATACACTGCAGGCCTTCGACGAAGAGATGGCCGTACAGTTGGTTTAGGGCTTTAAACATGTTAAGCATCACATTCACATCACCCCTTTTTTTAGACATGTTTGGGATTCTATGTATATCATGTCACTCAACACCTCATCGGACTTCCTCTTTCAGACACCGCATGCTAAATTTGTATTTTCCCATACAATTTGCTTTTCTTATAAGCCTGACAAAATTATCTTTTTATTCATCATTGATTCCGTCTATACAAAACTTAATTTATCTAATTTATTACATAATACAAACAAATTGATGATGTGATCAAATATATTTCTATATACATGCATAGATTTAAGTCTTATATTTATTTTTTTGAAAAACTTCTAATACAGAGACAATTTTTCACTGTCTGATCTCAGATGAGTATGGGTGATGTAAAAGGGGCACGAAATTAAAGGAGAAAACAATAATTTTAGTAGCGAAAGAGAGAAATGGAGAATAAGTGAGAAGAGTGAATTTATGATGATTTCACACTTTTACTTCACTAAAAGTTATCTGTTGTTTGTAGGATCCCTTTTTCCTTTTCTCCATTGAGTCTTTATCATATTATTTTTCAACCATGATCTCCTGGCTTATTCAGTTATTTGAAACTTCGTAACAAAATGACTTCGATTCCCATCATTAGATAATCAGTTTAAAAGGTTGATGATAGTCACTTTTCCTTACCATTGATCAATTTGAGCTTTTTCATAAGCCACAAAAGTTTTATCAAACTTCCTATCATGCCTAATCAACATTTAAATTGTTTCATTACCCTTGAAATTGTATTTTTGTTGTTAGACTTTTCATCTTTTTATTCTTTTCAACTTTAAGTCTTTGCTTTCGATTGATCAAACATTAAACATCTTCATCACCTTCCTTCTAATGATTTAAAAAATTACTTAAGGATTCACTTAACTTTTGGAAATATATTTTTTAACTTAATCAAATTCTTCAATTCTAACTCCAAAAGAGCAAACTTTACATTCTTAATATTGATGTCTTTAGTAACATCAACAATCATGATTAACTTGAAATGATTTTGTATCCATCTTCTTTGACTTCTCTTCAACCTTAATCTTAATCTTCCTTGATCAATTGTCTGGTTTACCTGAAATGAATACAATTATTATTAGTATAATGACCACAAATATTATGATATTTACAATAATTCATTCTTTTTTTTTTGTTCTAAATAGGATAACTTATGGTCATCACTCAATTTTTTTTTATGATTTAACAAAATATAAAAAAATTATGTACTTTTGCCACATCGAAAAATGACCATTTTATGTTTTAATTCTCATTGTTGTAGCAATTTGCAAACATATAAAGTCCTATTTTTTATGCAATATTCATATTATTGCTTACTTCTTTTTCACTTCCATTTTATTCAATTCTTTATTATTAATCAAAGTTTCTATGTATGCTATTTTGTACTGCTCTATAAATTTTTTTATATCAGTCTTTCTTCAACATTATTTGTTCATTTTTTCTAATTTTATCGGTCAATTAAGCTATATCTATCAAGGATAGATTTACCAATTTCTTTCTTATAAAAAAATATAACCTTGTTGTTGTCATACAAATCAACTCATGCTCAATAATTTGAATATAACATCTAGATTTTAATTATCTAATTGATTTAGATAATCATCTCATTATTATATCTTTTAATAAATCAATTAGACTTACTTAAATTTCTTGTAAATATATTAATTATTGTTGCATTTGTTATTTTTTAAAAAAATCTATAATTTGACCCACAGTTCTGATGACATATTTGCATTATCATTTATAATTTTTGCATTATTATTACTATTATTATTATTATTTTATTGGGTATTTATTACAATTTTTCCAGGTTATCAATGTCATAAAAATCGAGAATAATTTATTGAGTGAAAGAATCGCACAAAACACATAGCAAATAGAAATCAAATCCAACACACTTAAATCTAACCAAAATCACGTGTTTTATAAAACTTTTGTAAATAAAATACGAGTCTCATTGAATGGCAATTTGTTTTTGATGAATTTGCATTGATAAACTGTGTTTGTTCCACTTGTTCAGCTGTGTGTAACACGAGTTAAAATTTTATTATATTTATCATATTATTTATAAATTTCAATAAACTTTTATCATAAAATTTTATTTTAAATTCCTATCTTAATTGAAACAACCCAACTTTCTTTATATTTTCCATTCAAATCATTCCAAGTTTACTCTTCAAATTCTCACAAATCTTCCTAATCCAAATATCCAAATAAAGCAAACTTAAGAGTCCTATTATTTTCTTTTTCATATTCCAGTTTTGGCGTTACAATGTTTAGTACAAAAGCTATAATATAATTTCGAGCAGAGTTAGAAAATTATATTTTATACGAAATCATATATTATAGTTCATTTAGAATCCAGTTGTCACCTTTTGCTATATGACACCCCATTTTCAACTACTTTAACATTCCTCATGGATGATAATAGATATTTCGATTCATTTTGATTAATAAATTCATTCTCAATATTTATATGCCTTTTATATACCTTAATAAATATGCAACCAGGACTACCAATCTTTCCAAGTTTTAGCTTATAACCTCATTATTATTACTTCAATTAATAATATATGCACTTTCATTTTTAGCACAATATATATATATATGATCACCATAATTTATGGATTATCTGTTCAGTCATAAATAAATAAACAAATTAAGTACATTCTTTCAATTCATTCTTATAAACAACTCCACTATCAATATTTAATTGGTGTTAATCTAATATATATATATATATAGTCATAAAAAAAATTAATTCATTTAAATTTCTTCTCCATCCAAATTTTGCACTCATAATCGGTCATCTAAACATGATCATAACAAAAATTAACAAATGTTCAAGAAGTGTTGAGCATCACTGTCTTCATCTATAGAACTTTAATAAATGATCTCTGTAACGAAAATGGCGAAATGAGTGTGAATTAGAGTGAATCTAAAGAAAAATCCATTGAAAGAACCTTAGCATTCACTGTGAAAACCAGGTATGAAGTACCCAGGTTGAGCAGTGAGTGTGCGTAGTATGTGAAGGGTTGATGAAATTTATTCATAGGCTAATAATAGTTAACAAAACCCCTGATTTAGCAGATGTTCCATGTCGCGGTTCTTAGAGGTTGTAGGAAATGAACGATTCTCTCTCACCAAAAACAATTCAAACATGGGAGAAAAAACTGCACCTCTGATGGATTTTTCACGGTTTTTGTTTCATGAATATCACAACAATTCCTTTAGGAATTAATTTGGGCGATGAAATTGACCAAATTAAGGAATGGGTCCTCTAGCAAACTTTGTCTGCCACAGTTGTTTCATCGATACCCCAAATATGAAAAATGACTTGGAACCTTGAGATACAGAAATTTTAACGCCAACATGCAAGTTGGTATTGGATTCGGAACAAAAGATGGCTCATTTAGTCAGAAAGCCAATCTTTGAAACTTGACATTTCCCTCGCCCACAGATTTGTTGATGAATTTTGCTATAGCCTAAGTATTGGTGCGAGATTTTGCAAAAGGGTGAGGGAGAGAGGAAGAAGAAGAAGGAAAAAACAATGATTGGCAGAGATAGTAGTGTTATGAAGGCATGGGAGGCCACGGTGAGAAAGACACAGGCTGTGGCCAAGAAGCGTGCAAACAGCATATTTGGGATGACCCATGCAGATGAAGAAGACCATAGCCGTAAGGATCATTCAAATGGAAGTGAGGTATATGAACTTTACCATGCAGAGAAGGTTCTGTCCAATGGGGATTACTACAAGGGAGATTGGGCAGATAATTTTCCACATGGGAAGGGAAAATATGTGTGGACTGATGGGTGTGTGTATGTTGGAGAATGGGTCAGAGGGAAAACAATGGGAAAGGGAAGGTTCAGTTGGCCAAATGGGCCAAATTATGAAGGTGAATTCAAGAATGGTTACATGGATGGAACAGGCACATACACAGCCTCAAATGGTGACATATACAAGGGGCAGTGGGTGATGAATATGAAACATGGTAATGGTGTGAAGAATTTTGCCAATGGAGACAAGTATGAAGGTGAGTGGAGAAGGGGGATGCAGGAAGGGCAAGGTAGATATGAATGGAGGGATGGGAACTATTACATTGGGGAGTGGAAGAATGGGAATATTTGTGGTAAAGGGTCATTTTTTTGGGGTGATGGGAATAGGTATGATGGGAGTTGGGAAGATGGTTTACCTAAAGGGACTGGAGCTTTCAGATGGGAAGATGGAAGTTTTTATTCAGGAAACTGGAGCAAGGATCCCAGAGATCAGAGTGGAACATACTATCCACCAGGATCATCACAGGAGGGTCACCTTGAGTGGGATCCTGGAGAAGTGTTTAATGCATTGAGTGCATATGAAGTTTGTCCAGGGGAGAAGGTTTCAATTTTGCCATCACAGAAGAGGCTTGCAGTGTGGAGGTCTTCAAAGGGAGGGGATGGTGCTAAGCCAAGGAGAATGTCCATAGATGGGAGGGTAAGTGTTGGGTTGGAGAAGCCAAGTGATAGAATGCAGTTATGGGGTGGTTGTGAGGGTGATTTCAGTGGCACTAAAACTCCAACTACTGCAGATGACAACCTCACAACTTTAAACCATGATGGTTCTATTTCAAGAGGGACTCATCTCCAAACCCTCAAAGCACCCACCAAATCAAAGAGGCAAGGGGAAACCATATGCAAAGGACACAAAAATTACGAGCTCATGCTCAATTTGCAGCTGGGAATCAGGTACATCATCAAAATTTTACAAATTAATCAATCTCACATAGAACCACACATGCAGTTGAGTTATTCCCTGCATCACATATGAGTCATTAGAGTTTGTTTGATTTGTTACACAGGCATTCTGTTGGAAGACCTGCCCCCTCAGCATCACTTGATCTAAAGCCTTCAGCTTTTGATCCCAAGGAAAAAGTGTGGACAAGATTTCCCCCAGAAGGATCTAAATACACTCCACCACACCCATCATGTGAGTTCAAATGGAAGGACTATTGCCCAGTAGTGTTTAGGTAAGATTGTATACATGGATTTTTCAAGGAAAGTAATTATATATTTACTTTTGAAAGTTTTCTAAGACAGGTGCTAAATTAAAGCAATTAACTTTACCATAATCAAACACATGTTTATCCTAGTGCAGTGGTTAGTTTTCCAGGTAATTACTTTTGTTGGAAATCTCACATCTAATAGAGAATAATATATAAGTGAGTACAAACTTTATTTTATAAGCCAATTTTATAAAGTTGAGTTAGGCTTAAAATTCTCTTATTGATATGGTATCAGAACTATTTAGAGCTTATTATAGTGAAAGTTTGTTAGACCTATTGTGACACCCGTTATCGGACGAGTTGGTAGGTCTCGACGTGAGGGTGTATTGGAGATCTCATATCTCCTAGAAACCAGCGATATCAATCCTTATTTATTTTCTTCATTCTTGTACTAAATCAGTTATAACTTTTTTGTATGAATCTCTCCGCCTGCAGAACTCTTAGGAAGCTCTTCAAGGTGGATGCAGCTGATTACATGATATCTATATGTGGAAATGAGGCCCTTCGTGAACTTTCCTCTCCTGGTAAAAGTGGTAGCTTCTTTTACCTGACCAACGATGACCGCTATATGATAAAGACAATGAAGAAAGCCGAGGCAAAAGTGAGTGTGCTGTATCTTCTCCCTACTTCAATTGTTCTGGGAAATTAAATCAAGCCACCTTCTAACGTATTTGGCTATGCTGATGCAGGCTCTTTTAAGGATGCTACCAGCTTATTACAATCATTTTCGAGCATTTGAGAATGCTCTTGTGACAAAATTTTATGGTCTGCATTGTGTTAAGTTAACTGGACCAGCTCAGAAGAAGGTAAAAAAGCTTGTTGGATTATAGATAGAACAATATGATAGATTTATATGGGATTATGAGAACAAGTTTTATTTTCTTGTATATTTATGGTTAGACATTTGGTAGGAGGTTGATTAATAAAGCCATGTTTAGTTAAGAGGAAAGAAAACAATATTTTCTTCTGTCTAGATAGAGATAAAGTGAAAAGAAATAAGAGAATTTTTCTTGCCCATTACTGTTTATATTTTACTTTCACGTACCATGGCAAAAGAAAAAGAAAAGACCCTATGTGGAGTCATTTGTGGTTTCTATAACTGCATAAAAAACTTGGAAGTTAACACTTGAAATTTTGGGATTTTGCAGGTTCGATTTATCATAATGGGCAATCTCTTCTGCTCTGAGTATACCATCCATAGACGCTTTGATTTGAAGGGTTCTTCCCTTGGGCGAATAACAATTAAGCCAGAGTCAGAGATTAGTGAAACAACTATCCTTAAAGATCTAGATCTAAATTTCATATTTCGTCTACAAAAGTCTTGGTTTCAAGAATTTTGCAGGTGATGAAAGATTTTGTCACACTGTGTTATATCTGAGATGTTGTCTACCCTGTTAAAGTTGGTTTCTTTTCTAATACCCCAATGGAAAAAAATAAGCACACAAACTATATATATTTGTTATCTCAGGCAAATTGATAGGGACTGTGAGCTTCTGGAACAGGAGGGAATTATGGACTATAGTCTGCTGGTTGGTATTCATTTCAAAGATATATCAGAAAATGGAGAACTTATTTCTTCAGGATCTCACACTCCTACTGGTACTACTTAACCTCAACTCCTTGGCATACCTACAATACATTCAAAATTCAAAACTAAGAAAAATGGTTTGACTTGTCAATTTCAGGTGATCCAGAGAATGAAGGAACTCCATGTACTTCTAGAGCAGACATGGATCTACTTCTTCTAGATCCTACCAGGTCACATATCTTTTCGAATTTTAATGCTAACTTGTAATGCAATTGATAAAGATTGTTTTGTCATCTAGAGAGTATGTTATTTGATGTGCACAAAAGTATATCAGCTATAGTAGTTATTGAGAAACACTTTTTTGTAAGAGAAGAAGGCTCGTAACCAATTATAATCATGAACTTAAACTTAAATCAAAGATCACAAAACCAGTTTAGTAAGACGAAGTTTGCAGCTGTTTTACACAGTAAAATTTGACCTTATCTCTAATCGATGTAGGATCTCCAACACATCTTTTCATATTAAGGATGATACACCTTGAACATGAAAAATAGAGGAGGGTCCTATAATAGACTGTCTTAATAAATCTAACTAAAATAGATTCTAATACCACCTTATAAAGTGATTTTAAATTTAATTTGTCCTCACAAAACCAACTTAATAATAAGATGAGACTTGTTCTTCACTTATACACTATAATGAGTTATGTGCCAAAACTTAGTTCTTAGGGTCACCACCCAGAAGTTACTCTAGGTTGCTCTCTAAATACTTTTAAGTACCAATATACTCTATAACACCATTAGACATTAATGCTATGATTATTTGAATCAACAAGGGTAACTTTTTTCCAAATAAATGCTTGGTTATTGCTTATTTGCGTTGCTAATGACAAGCCCTCCAATTTTGATCTTAGCAGTAGAAATATTTGGACAAGTTTTTTCATAAAAACTTTTAATCTGAAGAAAAAAGGAAATTGATTCATTTATAAGTTAAAATAACTTATGAACAAACAGATTCATGGAGGTTTTGAATCTGGGAAATTTTGTGAAAAGCTCTGCCCAAACTCTGCCTGAGGATTGTTACACAAGTCATGGTGTTGGATAATACATATGTGTAATTTGCAATTGCAGATGGGCAAGTATCAAATTGGGTGTGAATATGCCAGCAAGGGTTGAAAGAACAGTGAGGAAAAGTGATTGTGAATTACAACTTGTAGGAGATCCAATCGGAGAGTTCTATGAGGTGGTTTTGTTTTTTGGTGTCATAGACATACTTCAAGATTATGACATCAGCAAGAAGCTTGAGCATGCCTACAAGTCCATTCACTATGATCCAACCTCAATATCAGCCGTTGATCCCAGACAATATTCAAGGCGTTTTCGTGACTTCATATTCAGAATATTTTCTGAAGACTCTTGAAAGGCCTGCACCATTCTGTGGATTTTACTATGTTTCTTACCTGCTACTCTATGCAATGATTGCTTCAAAATTTCAACTATTACAACCACAATTGAGATACACATAACTTTTGGGTAATCCATTTTTTTTCTATTTCTTAATTAGCTTATTGTTATGTATAGTGAGCAACTTAATTAGTATACAAGAGAGTAGCATGTGAAATGGTTAAAGCAAGAACATTTTGTACTTCTACAAACTTGCTAGAATATAATTATTCCTCCCTCCCAAAGGGGGAAGAGATGACAGATACTTCATACATTTATTATCAGATCGAGATGTATATTATTGCATAGGAAATGAAAGATTAGTGTACATGTTCAATTTTTTACTTCTTTCATTGATTTCCTTGCTACTATGTGGAATGGACATTGAATAAGTCTCTAAACCTTTTTTGACAAATTTGTTTGGTGGAGTGGTTATTTTCTAAAAGAGTACAAATTTTATCTTTTGATGCGATATGTTTATGATATTTATGGAGTAGAAAATTGTGCGAAGAATAAATTTATAATAGATAATGTTTAGGGAAATATGAATGGAGTTTGATCACAAAATTTATGACTCATTAATTCTTAATGAAATAAGTCAAATTGAGTTGACTCATTTTTAGCTCAACTCATTCAACTCATGATTTTAATTGAATCATTTTGACACTCGTGTATATAAATACATTTTTTTCAATGATTAAAATTAATAGATATAAATAAACTCTTAATATTATATATTTATTTTTGATTTGATGTATAACTAATATTTATGATTATGGCTTGATTTCGTATCATGATATCAAACTAATAGATTCCAAACTACTTAAAGCATCTAGTACTTTGATGTAACCATTAGAAAATTTTGATAATATATATATTATATTTCTACTTCGTAAAGGAGTTAGACAATCATTAAATAGAAATCAATTTTAGAAATTAAAACTAATTAGTTGTTATATTGAATAAGTTAGAAAATCATTAAATAGAAATCAATTTTAAAAATTAAAACTAATTAGTTGTTATATTGAATAAGTTAAAAAATCATTAAATAGAAATCAATTTTAAAAATTAAAACTAATTAGTTGTTATATTGAATAAATTAAATACTATTTTAAAGACTAAAAAAATAATTAGTATTTAAATTAGTTTTTATCATGATAAACCGTTTCTAAATGAGTATCTAATTAACTACCAAGATTTTTAAGTTAGTAGTTAAAACTTGGATAGTTAATTAGATACCAATTTAGAAACTATTTTTCAATAATAAAAATTAATTTAGATACCAATAATTTTTTAGTTTTTAAAATAATATTTAATATAGGAAATGTATCAATTAATTATGTTTGGTATCTAAACTTAGTTTTAATGATTTTATTATAGTGAAACAAGTGTTATATAAATGGTTGATAAGATCAAGATTGTTTAACGAGGTATAGACGAGTATTAAACATGTGTTAGTTGGTGAATTGTTGTATACTTTGTATGAAGTTACAACAATTTGTTTTTATTTTTGCTTCCTTTAAGTTTGTATGGTACACCTTGTACCAATTATGAAAAGAAGTTTGTTTTTTCTTATTTAAGAAAAAATAAAAGGATAAGAATAAAAGCAAATCAACCCGTTCTAGCTTGAAGCCAAAAGTAGATCTTTTGAAACCACGAAATTAAAATCACCAATGAATACAACAGTTTGAGTCCTCGTATACTTCACAATGTTCCATATTACAAACGTTAAAACTGCTGATAAAAAATAAAATATGTGAGTAGATGATTTTTTTTTTTTTTGAAAGGTTTTAAACCAGTGACTTTGAAGAGCTGTGAAATTAACATTTTTTTTATTTTATTTTTTCTAAAAAAGCACAAAAATCAAGAGCTTCATATACAAATTGCTATAAATGATTCCATTTATTTGTGAAACATGTATTGAATATCCTTTTTGATTTGTGATGAGTTCCATATTAAAAGCAGAAAGAAAATTTAGCAACCCATGATTTTGTTAGCCTTATTGTTAGCAACCTGAGATTTCTCGACCACAACCCCATCGTTCCCAGCAAGTGCCCTGTACTTATCCTTCCTCGTAAACCCAGTGCATTCATACGACAATGTCGATGCAATCACCCTCTGTATGTAATTCGCCACCTCATGGCTCGTCTTCTTCCCCGACCCACAAGTCAACTCTTGAGGCAATTTCTTCAAGAACGTGACTTCGTAAGCGGGACTAGGGTTCATGAAGAAGTAGAAGGGGTCCATGCCCTTCCACCCTCTTGCTGTTGTGCCGTGGAACATGCTCATGCGGTTCACCATGGCCACAGGGACCAGCTCGTCGGTTAGCTCCGCGAACAGGGCGGAGAATCTCAGGAGGAAGGGCTCTCGGCAGGTTGTGCCTTCTGGGCAGATTGCTAGGTCGCCATCTTGGAGGAGTTTCTTTATCATGGCGGCGTCAGTGTCGCGGTCGCGGCTCAGGCGGACGGTCTTGATGGGGGAGATTATCTCGGAGAGGCGGGAGACGGAGTAGGTGACGGCGGGGATGGGGCGGCGGAGGGCGACGGAGAGGAAAATGGGGTCGAGGAGGGTACGGTGGGAGCAGATGAAGAGGACCCCTGAAGAGGAAGTGTTAGGGTTAGGGTTTGATTTGGTGAGTTGTGGGGGTGGGGTGCCCTTGACAAGGACGCGGACTCCCAGGGCCCAGAAGGCATAGTAGACGAGGTTCATGGGGAGAAGGGAGCCTGCAGCAATTCTGAGGCATGCTAAGGGGAAGCCTATGGGTATCCAGAGAATGGTGAGTAGGGCAACCACTGGTGTTGGTTTCTGCACCAGTCTTCCATCATGGAAGATTATGGGCTTTGGAAGCTTCTCTGTACAAACTGATTTCACCTCACTTTTTGCTGGGACTATGTAACCTTCCTGCATTCATGCATGCCATCAAAAACATTAACACCTTTTTAAGTCAATTTTTATATTTGCTGGTAATTCAAATCTTTTATTTAAGAGACAAAAATTAAATTAAATGATTTAAAATAAGATTAATTTAAGATCAATATATTTAAATGTTTTAGAAAAAAAAAGGTAGTTATGATTAATTAATTAATGTGAAGAAGAGACAGCGCAAAACCAAGATTGTGGTTGTTTTTTGTTTGACCAAGAACAAGAGCTACATGTGAAAAACTGGATAATGTTCTCATTTAAGAATAATGTGACTTTTACTAAACACTTCATTAATTAATACTTTTCATTCTATCATTCTGCCTAATATATATAGGTGATAAAGGATAATTAAACCAGAAAAAAACATTGTATAATTCAACTATAAACTTATATGCTAAAGAGACACTTATACGACATAAAATTTGAATTTTTTAAAAATTAATGTTTTTTTTTTTTTAAATTTGTGTTAGAATCATATTAGAATTTTCAGAAATCTAATAAATACTTTTTAAATTTTCCTACAAATTTCATACGATTATCGTATCCAATATTATCAAACACGACACGTCATTTAAGAGGAGTGTACGAACTTCTTTATCAATTCCTCTTCTTCAAAATATACTAACCTTTTGCATATACCAGCATACATAATCTTATATTAAGCTAATAATAAAAATATTACTTGAACAGAACAAATACATAGTAAAATCTAACAAATATTACTTCTTAACATTCAATCAGCTTAGAATCATATGAATCATATTGACATAAAATGTGAAGATATGAGTAGTGAATGATGATAAGAAGGTTGTTACCTTGCACAAAGCCATGAAAGGAGCATCAGTTAGTCGATCACCAAGTCCAAGGTGTGGCTTGTCTTCTCCAAAAGTGTTGAGAAGAGCTTCAGCTTTGTTCTTCCCAACAAGTACCCCAGGCCTGCACACCAACCCAGTTGCTCTTCCCCTGTATGTCCCAATCTCAGTCCCCAAAACCACGTCTGCTCCTAAAAACTCCTTCAAGAAAGGTTCCACCATCACTCTCGGATTCGCCGTCAGCACGCACCGCTTCCCGCACGACGAGAACACCCGCCACGACTCCGGATGAACATCCTCCGCGTAGAACTTCGGAAGCACCGCTCGCGCCACCGATTCTATGCTCGACACCTTCATCCCCGCCATTGCCGCAAATATCAAAACCTAAATCACACCAAATCAGTTATTTTTTATCATACAACCCTTATACATCAAACAACAACAACAATCTCTCACAAACATTATTTATAAACATGTGAAAGCATAATTTCTCTAATCTACATGGAACTGTGAGAAAAAGGAAAAGGATGTGATGAGAACCTGAATGCCAGCAGATTCAGAGATGAAGTAGTAGAGAAGAGCAGCAAGGGGAGAAGCCAAGACAAAGAACAAAAGGCGAAGAACCCCACCAGCTTCAAAGGAGATGAGAGCAAAATAAGGGAAAGAGCTTCGACCTATGAGCAAGGTTCCATCCATGTCCGCAACCACAGTGTGTTGTTCCCGACCAATAGAGGAGCACTTGGTGACGGTTGGGAAGGTGGAAAAAGCCATGGATGGAAGCAATGAAAAGTGTGGTTAGTTGCATGAATATATATGCAGATTTGGTGGCACTGTGAGACAAGTTTTGGTTTGGTATGAATGAGTATGTGAACGATGACAATGGTGGCTCCGAGATTTCCAAAAGCGATTGAAATTGATTGATTGAAAAGGTGCGATAGAAACGAAGAGAAGGTGACCTTTTTCTGCATGGTTTGCTCCGTCACCTTTTGTCTTCCCATTGCAATTCACATTCCTTATTCTAATTTTTGTTTTCATTTCAACACCTTCTTTAACTAACTAAACTAATTACTTTCATTAATGCAATAATGAAGTAGACCAATTAGATCTATAAGGGGAAACAAAAATAGTGTTTCTTAATCGTTATGTAGTAAAAATTTAGTTCATGAAAAATGAAATAGAAATAGTACTGTAAAAAAAAATATAAAATAATAAATAAATATAATTTAGTGTAAACTTATTTAAATAATTTTTTTAATATGTGTATAAAACTTTAAACAACCACTTTTATGTAGAAGAAAATTTGCGTATGTTGTTTATGTCTTATTAGTCTTTGGATTTGCTTTAATGCACCATCTTTTTACCTTATGTTTTTTTAAGGCCATCTAAGATGTGTAATTTTAGTTAGTTCATCTAGGTTTATGTAGAATTTTTTAATACAATTGGAGTAGCTCAAATACTACTATTTATTTATTTTTTAATTGTTGATAAAAAAAATAGAAAAATTTTACTCAATCGAACTTCTACTTAGATCTATTTAAAAAAAAAATCAATTAAAACTTTTAAAAGAAAAATTATAAACTTTTTGTACAAATTATAATTAATTTATACAAAATTTAAAATTAAAAAAATTATATGAAAAAACTTCTTTAAATATATATAACTTAATGGAAAATTTATTTAATTTTTCTATTTATTTTGCACTACCTATAAATCCTTAAAGAAAACTTGTTCAACAATATTACTTGTGATACATGCTATATTAATCGCAAGATATAAACTAAGAGTTAGAAAATAGAAAAGAACATAAAATGCATTAATTAATGTATAATATGTTTTTTATGCTTTGGTTTGAGAAGCTCTTGCATTTATTATTGTGCTTTGGCTAACTCCACACGTTCCTTCTGTGTGTTAGAAGTCTTTTAAATTTTGGTACACTGAAAGCAATGTGCAATTCAATTTCAGTCCCTACAATTCAAAAAAGAGAAAATATTTTATTCAAAAATCCTCCTTTAAATTGCTTAACATTTTCATTATTCAAACATAAAAAAACATTTTACTATATTTTTCTATCTCTGAATTTCTCTTAATTTTATATTACTACATCTCAAAAATACATGTGTGTTATCCTAAATTATTGGTTTTAATTTTTTCGTGTGAGAATTTTTTTTTTAATTAGAAAAAAGGAAAACCGAATCAGAAATAAGTAATTTGATAGTTTTAAAATAGCCATGGCCAAACCTTGACTTTGTGCATCATAAATGCATTTTTGAGCCCTATTATAAATCTATTTAAATTTTGATAATTAAATTTGTCATAAATTTGGGAAGTTATAATAATCTGTCTACATACAAAAAATTTGTTAAAAAAAGGTTAGCATGTCTTTATAATAGATGTTTGATAACCTTCAAATATAAAACCAAACAATATCGAGAAAATTATTGTTGCCTAACTACTTCCACAGACACCACTAGATGTTCTTTCTTTCATTTTCAATCTCTGGGAAATCTCCAACCTCTCGAAATTTTTTCATAAATAATATATTTTAAAAAATTATGAAATGAATTTAGGATAATTTATTTCTCCAAAAATTTTGACGTCTAAAACTCCACTTGAATTCACCTTGGGGACATAATTGTGGGGGAGTGTTTTGCTATTTTTTTTATGTGAATACAATGAGAAAATTTTACAATTCGAAATTTGATCTATAGGAAACAAGATTTTCATCTTATTTTGAGTTTTCGGGTATGAAACCCTTCTAAAATTTGACTTTTGAGAAGTGGAATTTAATACATCAGAAACCAAAAGCAAAGGTGGGAATTTCACTCTTTATGAATTGAATTCTCACCATAAATAATGATAGGTACTATTTGAAGAAATAAGATTATTTTGGGTTTATTTGAAATTTTATTTAGAAACCCACCACAAAAAAAATAATAATTAGTAATCAAATTCAAAGATAAAAAATAATTAGTCATTAACTTAGATAGTATTTTAGAAACTAAAAAACGTATCGGTAAGTGGTTTTTATTAATAATAAAACTTTGTAAAATGGTTTCTAAATTGATATATAAACTAGCTACTAAGGTTTTAGCTACTAATATTTTAGATTCTAAATTAACCTCTAAAAAGGTAATAAAGACTAATTTAGAATCTAAAGTAGTTATTAGATAAAATCTTGATAGTTAATGATTAAATACCAATTTAGAAACTACTTTCTAAATTTTTATTAATAATAGATACTACGTTAGATAACAATAATTTTTTAATTTATAAAGTGGTCTCTAATTTAGTCAAATAATAACTAATTATTTTTATCACTAAAATTGGTTTTTATTTAATGATTTTATTGTAGGAGAAAAACAAAGGTAGAAATTTAACTTTTAGTCAAATTCTCACCATAAATAATGATACGTACTATTTGAAAAAATAAAGTTGTTTTGGGTCTATTTTGAAATTTTATTTAAAAGGGTATTATTTAGGGGGGAAATTCATTAAAATCCTCATATGTATTTTACTTGTGATTTGTGATTCTTGTTTGTTCTTTTGAATTTATTTTCTTTGTAGTGGATATTATGTTTATTTATTTTTTAATTGTTCACTTTTCGAGCAAGTGATTGTCATTTTTCAGTTCGATATGCAACATACGGATCTTTGATTATATTTTGCAGACTCATTGGGTAACTAGAGTTTATGTTCAAGTTAATCGATTTTCATTCTTAGTGGTTATTATTGGAGATATATGTATAGGAACATATGAACGAAGTTGCTTTTAAAGAAGGAAAGGTAGAATCTAAGGAGATTTTGTATATAGTTCAATTAAAATTTTGGACTTGGTTGAAAATTAATACCTAACTTTAGTCACTCTTTTTCAAATTGGTTTTTATGTCCTAATCATTGTTTGATGAGTACTGGGTGATTCTGGAGGCAAATAAATGTGTTGAATTATGGGACCACTTGGTTATCCACAACATGTAGGAAAAGATTAAGACAAAAGGATAACAATTGGTTTGTTGGCTCTGGTTTTGCTTGTTGGACAATGACAACTACATGCAAAGTGAAATATGGGGTGAATATCTCAGTTTTACCAATGTTGTAAGATGATTAATGTTGAGGTTTTGTTGGACAATTCTTTTTTTTTTTTTTTGGCATCAAGAACAACTTCTACTTTTTGAGGAGTTTTTAGGAATTTTTTTCTTAGTTAAAGCTTTTTGTCTTTGGCTAAAAAAGCTCAATAGAAAGACTAGCCACTCTGAAACGTCACAAAAATCCCCAACTCTTAGGATGCGTGTACCAAGGTGTATGTGTGAATCGTTCAAATTAAAACTAAGAAAGAAAAAAACAACTAAAAATTTTCAGTATTGATTTTTTTATCAACAAAGAATAAATAAAATAGAATGAGACATTTCAGGAGTGTCTCAATCCTTTTAAAAAAATGGTCAAGGCCTAACTGCTCAACACTTAACCAACAGATGTTCCAACAAGCACTACAAGTCAAAAAACAACAAACTGAACATCAGGAAACAAATATATGAGAAAGAGAAAATAACTCATCAAAACAAGCATGCATAATCCCTCACATAAGCACTGACATCCTACCAATTGCATACTAAAACAAATACAAAACAAAAAGAAAACCCCCCTAATAACAACCGAAAACCTACGTCTACACCTTAGGCATGCAACCGCAGATAACCCTCACCTAAGTTGGCAAGAAGAAGTAACCTACACAAAAGAAAACAACTCCACCCAAAACCTTCTCCTTCTTCAAAATAAGAATCTTTTCCAACATATTGTTACTAACTAAGTCAACCGGGAGCCAGAGTACTCTTTACGAAAAGCAGATATCTACACAATCACAAACCTACATAGAGAAACACAACAAACCTTCCATTTATAAACAAAAAGTTAGATATAAGGTCCACAAACATCATTTTTTTCAAATACTTCATACAAATCATGGTTCCAAGATATACACTCCTTATAACTTAGAATATACTATTCTTTTTGATTAATTTTTTAGGATTATGCAGGATTCATAAACTATATAAGTTATAATAAGGTTGAAGCATTCCTACAATGTTTCATATTTATTTACTCTTTCTATTGTGGATAAAAAAAAAGGGTTTTTCACTAAAATGGTGTATTTTTTTTCATATTTACGTAAATGGGCAAAAGTAAAAAAAGTTACAGAAATAGGTAATTCTTGGTCAAAGTTGCCAATGGTGTAGGCAACATCAATTAAATTTGTTAATCTTTCCACTTTTTATTTTTTAATTAAAGTTTCTAACTGGATTGACAACTTCAGTGTAAATAAAATTGGATATTGGATTGGCAATTTCACTCCATTGAAGTTGCCAACCGTATTGGCAAGTTCAGTTCATTTTTTTTAAATAATTAATTTTGTTAAAAATTAAAAAATTTATATAATAATAATTTTTAAAATTAAAACTATTAAAACTAAATTTTTGTTTTCGCAAGAAACAAAGTTACCCAAGATTAAGTTGGATTAAAAATAAGTTGTGTAATAAATGTAATATATTTAGTATTTTTTAAATGTTAAAATTAAAAATACTTTTGTTGTTTTTAAAAAATTGAAATTATATTCATGAAGTAGCATTTATAGTTGATATAGTTATAAATAAATAGGTTAGTGTTTAACAATATTTATAAAATAATAAATAAGTACAATTCATACATGATTATAAAATAGAGATGTAGGAAAAGTTGTCATTTATGTGAAGCTGTGCCGCATGGTGGTCCTCTTCGTTGTCTTCGTGGTCGTTGTTGTGGCTGTTGTTCGGATGGAAGGGTAGGAGGGGGTGGAGGTGGAATGTCATCGTCAGTGCCTTCGACTTCATTATCATCATTCTGATTTTCGGACACCTGTGAAGGCATTATTGGTCGATAATACTGCATGGATGACATTGGATTGTAGGCAGATGGGGGGATCATGGTAGAGGTTGCAAAGGGATTTGATGGACCAACAAAAAATTGTTGTTGAGATGGAGATGTTGAGTAGTTGAAAGGTGGTTGATGGAATGACATGTGAGGTTGATCCCTATATCCGAACAACTGGGTCGGTTGAACACCTGGCAGACGAAAAGATTGTTGTTGAAACGATTGAACTTGAGAAGAAGACCCGACATGATGTTGATAGTGAGGTTGTGTAGTCTCATGTGGCATATCATACTGTTTTGAAAATATGTGTTAATTTTGGATGAGTGAATGAAGAATAATAAATAATTTTGTAATTGAACTTAAATCATCCTCGGACGATGACTCTATAGGCGAGATGTAGCGGATAGTATGGTTGATGTACCATTGCATGTATGTTGACTTGTCATGCAAATGACCATTTCCATTAAATTGATTTCCCTGAATTAGACAATTATGACGGTCATTCCACATCGCTATCCATGCCACATGATATTGTGGCCAATATCGATAAGTTCGTCCTCTCATATCCTCTTTGTGAAGTTGATCAAGATTGAATGGGTCATGTGGAATACTTTGTCGAAATCCAAATTGGCGCATAACCCTATCAACCTGATGAAATTCAACCGTTGCGAAACATATGAGAGGAACTACCGCTCGTGCAATTGGGGAAACCTCGATAGTGATCAAGCGCCTAACATAATCCACTCGATATGGAGTCCAAAGAAACTGTAAATACATGTTTGAAACATCAGTAATATGAAATTTTCAAATAAAATGATATGTTAGTTTATATATTGGTTACAACCTCTTTAGCTTTAATGCCATCAAACATTGCTCGTATTTGAGGAACAGTGGTTCCTCCTGTGTGCGTCCTATGCATCCTCCGAGTCCACCTAATATAAGCAAAGGAATATTAAGAACTTTGTTTTCTTGTCTCGAAAATTAATAAAAAAATAGCATACCTTTTCCCGAGTGGGAAACCAACCCCTTGTTGAACTTCTTCATCGGTCAATGGTTGAAGTTGTGGAGAAATGCATGTTAGGCGTTCCCATGCCCAACACTGTAAAAGCAGCGTGCAACCTCCAATATTATCTTGATTAAAGTCTATTTCGTGATCGAGCGCACGATACAAAGAAGCCAATACAGCTGACCCCCAACTATAATTTCTAACGTTGTTCAAGTCAGCCAACAATAATAGATACATTAAATGTACCTTACTACCTGAAGAATCAGGCATCAATAGACTCCCAATAAGTGTTAATATGTGAGCTCGAGCATGTTGAGCAATAACATCATCGGTTGCATGATGTGGCAATTCCTGAAAAGTGTTGTTAAGTCAAGACAAACTAATTGCATTTCCTTTCACCGCTGTAGTGGGTGGTATAAATCCGAGGAACTGCTCACACAAAGATACTAAATCACCATTAGTAATCCCGGTGACAGCCTGTCCATCAACAGGTAAACCCAATATGAGTTCCACATCCTCCAAAGTAACAGTTGTTTCACCGAGAGGAAAGTGAAAGGTATGAGTCTCTGATCTCCATCTTTCCACTAATGCTGTAAGTAGTACGTGGTTGAAGTCAATGTTCTTAAATTTTAACAAATGTCCAAAACCAGAATGATCAATTAACTGTTTGACTCGTTGGTCAAGTATGTCCTCATGCTTTAGTATCCAGATTGCATGCCTTCTGGGTCTCAATAGTCTTTCATTACCTTCCCATACGTCTTTAGTAACATGTTTATCTTGGAGTCGCAATAGGGACATATTCGCGGGAAGGCGACAAGATGCCATAAAATTCTAATAAGATGGTTCCTGCAAATACAACCATATTTTATAGTACCTTTATACCTAGTTCCTATTAAAAAAAAAAATCCTGGGTGGAGATCAAATATAAATATATTTTAATTAATTTTATTTTATTTAATTGCACTTTAAACTATATTATACACCATTACACTTTAAAATAACATCTTTAAAAATATTGTCTATTTTAAAACAGTATTTTTTATTATAATCGTAATTATGGTAAATTATTGAATTATATATATATATATAATTATAATTTAGCAATACGGGTTGGGTTGTATTTCGAAATCAGTTGGCCCAATACAAATTATAGTTTGTTCTGTGTTCGGTAGGAACCAAATTGTGCAGTAATCAAATATCAATTACACTTTTAACAATATTAATTTCTATTTAAAACACCACTAACGAGAGAATGAAGAAATATTCACTACCTACTTTTAATATTATATATAAATATCTAATATAATATAAATAAATTAATCATAAATAGAAAATACAAAATGATTTTTCAGAATTAAAATACTATAATTAATTAAATAATTAAAGTTTTAGACAAATATTACCTTTGAAGATAACTTGGCACACCTAAAGAGTTCCAGCACAATGCAATAGAGTTCCAGCACAATGCAATAAATTGAGTGTGAATTGGATATGAGATTGGACTCTATTAAATAGAGTTCCTGAAACTTTAAATTCATCCAACCAATGAGTATAAGTGTGAATTGCCAAGGGAATCTCTGTGCCATTGTACCCAAAAGAATCTATATGTAGCCATGTGAGTAAAGTGTAGCTTGGCATGTCTTTTGTGTAAGAAAAACATTGCTTGTGAGAAAATCAAGCTGTGTTGCACGTCCTTGCAATTAAAGTTGCAATAGTGTGAGTAACTTTTTTTTTTGTGCCTATGCAAAGTTGTCAACCATGAAGGAAACTTTGAATAGAAGTTGCCAATGGTGAATGCAACTTTTTCCAAGTTGCCAATGGTGAAGGCAACTTCTTTGTTATGAAATTGGAAAAAAATAAATGAAACAAAGTGTAGCTTGGCGTGATGGTTTTCTATACACGCGTGATGGTTTTCTATACACAAATGTCACAGAGATTGATTGCTGAGGATTGGACTTCTCAATACATATTTTAATAAATATGTTAAAATTATATTTAATTCAGACACAACATTTGCTATATAATGGAACAACAATGGAGTCTTCTACACAAATGCATTCATCCTTTGTTGTACACATGTTCTTGTCTTAATTCTTGTATCCAAGTAAAAAAATTGAGGAGAAAGTTTGTGGGACACATTATTTTCTCCTTCTAGTGTAAAGTTCAAACAAAATCGTCAAGGTAATACATTCTTATTTATCATCTTATTTCTTCCTATTTAGGCAACACACACATATAATATATATATATAAGGTAATTTTATTTCTTTTAAAATGCAGATGGACACGTGGAATGTCGGTGGAACGTCACTAAGCGAACATGAAGAACCAATAATTAGAGACATCGTGGACGACATAAGTGAAGATGGAGAGAACTACGACTTTGATTTGGATGATGAAGATCAGTTCAACAGATCTTCTTCACAGTATATTCCGTCTGGCAGTCAATCCGAACATAACATTGACCGCGACCTCAATGAACACATGTGTTTCATGTCAAAGGAGGCGACATTGAATGCCATAAAACAATACCACATAGACAATGGTTACAAGTTTGTTGTTGTGGAATCAAAGCCAAACAGATATGTCGCTCGGTGCATACATCGTGAGGGAGGGTGCCAATGGAGATTACGTGCATCTTTTAGTAAAATCCGAAGTCAATGGGAGATAAAGAAAATTGATGCACAACATAGTTGTTTGTCAACAAATCTTTCGGCAGACCATGTTAATTTGGACTCAACCCATATTGCGTCCATGGTGCTGACTTCAGTAAAAGCAAACCCTTCTGTCCGAATTAAAAGCTTAATTGCA
This sequence comes from Phaseolus vulgaris, assembly GCF_000499845.2. Lineage (NCBI taxonomy): Eukaryota > Viridiplantae > Streptophyta > Magnoliopsida > Fabales > Fabaceae > Phaseolus > Phaseolus vulgaris. Next base: position 35,741,080 of record NC_023753.2, read on the forward strand.
GAAATAAAAAATTTGTATGGCTATACTATCACATATAGAAAAGCTTGGTTGGGAAAACAGAAAGCTCTTGCTTTGGCATTTGGCGATTGGGAACAATCCTACAATGATCTTCCTAGATGGTTGGAAGCAGTAAAAGAGAGCAATCCGGGGACAATTGTGCAGTATATTGCTTCTCCTTGTATGGTTGATGGTGCTCAAGACAATTCTTGTTACACGTTGGATCGTGTGTTTTGGTCTTTCAAGCCTTGTATCGATGGTTTCAATTTTTGCAAGCCCATTGTACAAGTTGATGGGACATTTCTAACTGGAAGATACTATGGAACATTGTTAACCGCAATCGCTCAAGATGGGAATCGGAACATATTTCCATTGGCGTTTGCGATTGTTGAAGGCGAGACTCGGGAGGCTTTAATTTGGTTCTTCCAATTATTGCGACAATATGTGACACCTCAGCCAAATTTGTGCATGATTACTGATAGAGGAACCGGTATAATTTCAGCATTACAATCCGAAGAAGTTGGATGGGAAGGAGACGGCCTCGTTTCTGTGTATTGCATACGTCATATCGCATCGAATTTCAACAAAAAATTCAAAAATGCCCAGCTCAAACAACAGTTGATTAACATGGGTAATAACATTGCTTACCTTCTCTAATAGATAATTACGACTTTTTACCATTTAACTAAATTCATTTACTTCTTTATGACAGCTTATGAGATGAAACAATCGATAGTACAGGCAAAGCTATCAGTTATGCGATCTGAGTTTAAGCAAGCATTTTCCTGGATAGATCGCATACCGTTAGAGAAATGGACTCAAGCATACGATGGGGGAAAGAGGTATGGTCACATGACCACAAATCTAGCGGAATGCATTAACTTCATGCTTAAGGGAGCTCGTTCCTTACCGATTTCCGCTTTGGTTAAGGCAACTTTCGAAAAAACAAAAACATGGTTTCTTGAGCGAGCCTTCAAAATAGACACCATGTTACGTGCAGGTCATCATTATCCAGAAGATATCACAACCTTATTTAGAAAAAATCAACAAGATTCGACTATGTGTTTCGTGGAAAGGTTTAATGTAGAAAATTCTGAATTTGATGTCCAAGAATTAGCCACCCCCCAACATGGTCGACGACCTCAGTCATATACAGTTAGATTAAATGATTGGTGGTGTGATTGTGGTCACTTCCAAGCTCTTCGACTTCCCTGTCGTCATGTGATTGCCGTTTGTTCCTCTTGTCATTTACAAATGACGACATTCATTGATCCGGTTTACAACCTCCACACAATTAGAAAGGCATATCAAGTTCAATTCCATCCCGTTCGAAACGAGGATTATTGGTCTACTTATACCGGACCAAATTTCATACCTGACCCCCACATGCGACGTAAAAACTCGGGACGACCAATTACAACTCGTTTGCATAATGAAATGGATCAACCAATTCAAAACAAGCCAAAAAAATGTTCTTACTGTCACAATGAAGGTCATAACAGAGGAAATTGTCCATTTAGACAGTAGAATCATCCTTTGTAATGTTGTTATCAAATATTTTAATATCATCTTCTTTTAATGACTTCTATTCAATATTTTCATTTATTTTACATAAATACATTTTCATATATTATATAATCTAAAAATTTATACATAAATCATATCACATTTTTATAAGTGTATTTTTAACTTTAACAATATTTAAAAAATAGTAAATATTTTTAATTTATCAAACAACTCATTTTTAATCCAATTTATTTAAAATTATTGTAAAAAAAAAAATTTAATTATTCAACTTTATATACCATTTTCTTAAATTAAATTAAATTAAATTTTGATATTATAATTAATTGTCATTTTTTAAAATATTATTTATATATTTTTATTTCCAAAAATATTAATTGTCATTTATATAAAAAAATATGAACTGAACTTGCCAATACAGTTGGCAACTTCAATGGAGTGAAATTGTCAATCCAATATCCAATTTTATTTACACTGAAGTTGCCAATCCAGTTAGAAACTTTAATTAAAAAATAAAAAGTGGAGAGATTAACAAATTTAATTGATGTTGCCTACACCATTGGCAACTTTGACCAAGAATTGCCCATTTCTGTAATTTTTTTTACTTTTGCCCATTTACGTAAATATGAAAAAAAAAAAACACCATTTTTGTGAAAAACCCTAAAAAAAATGTTACTATTATATTGCATGATTTTATTTATAATTTTTAAAATTAATTCTCTTTCCAATTGTTTCTTATTCTTAGTAAAGTTCGCATGTACTTTAGAAACTAAGATCACTTGTCTTAGTTCTGGTAAATGCATATAAAAGTTATGAGTCACTATCACTTTTACTACAATTCCTTGCAATCAACTTAATTATATATGTATTATCTTTTTCTCTTATAAGTTGCAATAGATATTTGTAGCATTGGCTATGGAATAGTGTATAGTGGAGGAGATGAAGGAAATGAAGAACAAAAATCAGACAAATTAATAAGAGATATCTCAAGCTTAAAACCAATTCTACATGCATTAGTTGCAACGTTTTGATAAAATGTTATTCAGGCAAATTTCGACTTCTATTCTTTTTTTATCATCAACTTTTTTTTTACGATGATGATCCGGTATTAGAAAATTAGTATAGTAAATTAAATATGAAAAATAACTAATATATATCAAAAGAAAATTATTAATAAAAAACTATTAGATTTTAATCCAGCATTGATTTATGTTAAATTATGAATGATTAAATAAAATATATTAAATAGTTATGTGTCTGAAAAGATATGGAACCTTTAAATAAACAACCTTATTTGTTTATAAGTATATCCATATCACACTATATTTTCTTTTATTTAGAAATATTAAAAACAAATATTATAAAAAGTTTTTTTTAAGAAAATACAAATTATTGATATATATATAGTAATTTTTATTATTAATAAAAATTTATAAACTAAATTCTAAATATATATATATATATATAATATTAATTATTAACATTTTAATTTCTAACTATTTTAAATTCTAAATTAACAACATTTTTCCCTAAAATCATTCTCTTCTTTATCTTAAGTGACCAAAACTTGCTTTGCCAAGTTCTTATCTCACTTATTTCTTAAATCTTTTAGTTCAAAGTTAGCGATACAATCTAGGATATTTGTCTTTTTAATGGTTTATATACCTAACTTAATTGTTAATATATAAAATATCTTAATTAGAAGTAAAGGTGATGAACTTTCTTTCACTAAGTTGGGTTTCTTAGTTGAAATTAAAGGAATGAAATTGAAAATATGCACAATTTAATGGATAAATTCGTATTAATAATTATACAATTACAAATCTTGAATTTTTTTAACTAAAATAATACACTAACCAAAATTTTGATACTATACTTTTTAATATTTTTGAGCTAAAGTTATGAATTAAAACACGATTTGAATATTATTTTTTAATTAAAGTCCAAATGATTCCAATATAATATCTTTTGATATTCCAATAAAATTATGTTATAAAATAAGATTTTGGTTTTCTTTTTTAGGTAAAAAAAACACAAATTCTGTATATAAAAGTCTTCTTTTAATGTACAATTTATTTGTTTAGGTAACTTTCTTAAACTTTACTAATTTAGAAAAACAAATTACTACGTCTTTTTTAAAATACCCTAGTTTTTATGTCACTTCAACAATTTTGAAGGAGAAATTCTAGTTTTAAATCGTTAAAAAATTAGATTGAGCAGATTGGAACATGTTATATGGTCCTTTTAGAAAGAATATGGTAAATTGAATTTTGTTGAAAGTTATTGTTATATTTTCATATAATGAATTAATTTACCTGTTCAAGTTTGATAAGACATTAGAATACTATAACTGATTTTACCTTGGATTGTGCAGAATTGTGGAACTTTATTGCAGATTCAGTGTTTGGATAAACCTATTTGTGCAGATGTTTTGTACTGTCTAAAGCAGGTAGCTTCTTGCCCCTTTTCTTGTATATTTATATTATTTCCCTTTTTCTTAGGATGATTTTTTTGTTTGTTGTTGTTTCATTGAATATCGCTGTACTTTGGAAGGGTTGAGTTTCTGCATTTTGAATTTCAGATTGGGGTATGATCAAATTGATAACAAGCTTGAGGATGAGCTCCAAGGGTTATTCTATTTTAGGGTTGAAACTTGATTTTGTTATTCCCTTGAGTTTTTTCAATCCCAATGTATGGAGCTTGTAAAATTTATATTTTCACCTGGATACCCTAGTCAGATTTGTATTTTTTTGTTTGTTTTTATATAAATAGTATTGATGTTATTGAACTACAGTTAGACTGGTTATAGAGACCTGTTCTCGACCTTGATTATTTGGCAAAATAGGGGGTATGCATGAAGCCTGTGTTTTGTGCATTGATCGTGAATGTTTCTAAATTGTTTTTGTGAATCTTGGTTCTTATAGTTGCACTAAAACTGGGTATGATTCTTATACAAAACGGCTAAGGACTCTGAAGTCTTAACTAATATATGTTGAACCTAAGCTGGTGGAGAATTTGCAGGTGCATAATTCTGAAGATACTGTCGTGTTTTGGGGATTTCCAGTGATAGAAAAGAGAAGATAAACTTATGGACCGACTCAGTGGTTCTGCCAATGTAATGATAGTGTCAGATCTTGATTTCACAATGGTAGACATCATAATTTTGACAATGATCTGTTTCTGGATTAATGCTGGGGTGAAATCTAGTGAAGATTGTGTATCTCACTGCAGGTTGACCATGATGATCCAGAGAATCTTGCTCTTCTCAGGTTCAATGCGCTGTGGGAAGCTTATTATCGTCATGATTCTCTGCTAGTTTTCTCCACCGGGAGATCGCCAACTATTTATGGAGATTTAAGAAAACAGAATCCTTTGTTGACTCCTGATATTACTATAATGTCTGTGGGTACTGAGATTGCATATGGTGAATCCATGGTCCCTGATGATGGTTGGAAACAGTATCTGGATCATAAGTGGGACAGAAACGTAGTTTTGGAGGAAACAGCCAAGTTTCCTGAACTAACTATGCAAGTATGTATCTACCTCGTAATCTGTTAATTATCAAAATTAAGATACTTATCAGAATTTTTATATGTTGAATCATGATCAGCCGAATGACCTTGAATGAATTTCGGTATTAGCTATTCTAGAGAAGCATTGATATTCATTTATCAACTTGTTTTCTTTGAACCTTCTGGAGTAATTGCAGTCAGAAACAGAACAACGGCCTCACAAGGTCAGCTTTTATTTGGAAAAAGGGAAGGCCCCAAATATCGTCAAAGCCCTCTCAAATTGTTTAGAGAAACGTGGGGTAAGATTATAGTTCATATATTAACTCAATGGCAGAAATTTGTCTACTTCATTTGAAAGCTTTACCTACAATTTTTTTTTGGATAGGCGGTTAAGATCTTCTGCCATCCTTTCTCATCTGTAAAGACAAACAACTGACAAGTATGCATGGATACTTAGTTGATTGGATTTGTCTTGATCTGATATTGTATTGACATGCTAGAATTTCATTATATTTATATTACAATGACTTGTGATATTACTTTTTTCTCTTTTCCAGTTAGATGTGAAAATAATTTATAGTAATGGTATTGCTTTGGATGTATTACCCCAAGCTGCTGGAAAAGGAAGGGCTCTTGCTTTTCTACTTGAAAAACTAAATGCTGATGGACTTGGGCCACACAACACTCTTGTTTGTGGTGATTCTGGAAATGATGCTGAACTATTCACTGTACCTGAAGTTAATGGGGTCTTGGTTCGTAGCATTATAAGAATTAACAACTTCAACTTACAGTTGTCTGTAAATGTGATTGTACTGTGAAAAGTAATCTTTCATCTCCTGAATTTGAAGGTCAGCAATGCACAGGAAGAATTGCTTCATTGGTATGCAGAAAATGCAAGGAGCAATCCCCAAATAATTCATGCAACTGAAAGGTGTGCAGCTGGCATTTTGCAAGCCATCGGTAACTTCTCTCTTGGTCCGAATGTGTCTCCAAGAGATATTAGAGATTGCATGTCCAGCAGGAAAGTTCTTGGTCCAAGCCATGAAGTAGTGATGTTTTACATATTTTATGAGAGATGGAGGCGTGGTGAAGTTGAGAATCCTAAGCAGTATATGCAAACTTTTAAATCAGTCTTCGTAAGTTTGATCCAATTGTAAGATTTTTCTCATAACTGCAAATCCATTGCTAACCTTAATCAGAGCTGAATGTTTTGCGTACATGAACAATGAATTAGTTTAGGAATAGGAATACCAAGAATTGTTAGGGTATTGAAAGAAAGCACGGAGAAGTTTAAATTGCACGAGAAAAGACTTGGTGGCTTTGAAAAGGCGTTTTATCATAAAGAGTGAAAGGGGAAACACAACACATGTAGTTTAGACTTTTATATCCCCAATTATTTTCTATGCATTTATATGAAAACATAGAATAAGGGGAGTTGGTTTTACAAATTGAAATTGAAACCTGAGGGACCTTTTATGTTGATTTTGTTAACCTGAAGAGGCATCGATTCTATTCTTTTCTCAATTTTTTTGTTTATTTGTAGCATTCTTCAGGAAATTGTGTCCACCCTTCAGGAGTTGACCAACCTATGCACCAAATTTTAGATACCTTAGAAAAGGCTTTTGGGGACAAGAAGGATCAATACTTTCGAGTGTGGGTTGATGGTGTATCTTTTGCAGAGGTTAGTTTGGGTTCGTGGCTGGTCAAATTTGACAAGTGGGAGATATCTGGTGAGTTTTTTTTCAACTTTAATTCATTAGTCTTAAGTTCGATTTTTTGATTGGCATCTGTATTTTTAATTCACTAGTCTTGAGTTCTATTCTTCAATTTGCATCTTTATTTGCCTCATGGCTTCTTGTTTGATATAAGCATTTGGGCTTGCAAGAGGGTCTAGGATTGTAAGAAAAAATTACCGTCTTAGTACAACAACTTTAATTCTGTTAATTTTGTTTGAAATCCATTAATGTTTTAGGTAATTGAACACGTGTTTAACCTTTAGTAATTGTTACATGTGTTTAGTTAAGGAAAAATTATCGTTAATATGCAATTAGAGCCTTTTATCCTTTGCTTTTTGTTTTGTAAATCTAAAATCTTTAGTGGTTCCTTCATGATTAATTGCATATTAACATTAATTTTCCCTTTAATAAACATATGTGATAATTATTAAAGACTAAACACATATTCTTTTATATTAATTGTTCTGGTTTAAAGTTGAGTGACTTCAAGCCAGTAATATTTGTTTTTGTAGAAACTTGGTGATTTCCAACCAGAATACTTCATATCCTCCCCCTTGGGAACCATCATATTTATAGGGACCTCAACAAAATTCTTAGGGTCAAATAAGATCTAGAAAACTGACTTAAAGATAAAAGATATTTTCTTCCCTAAATCGGGTCTCATGAATCGTTAGGGTTGAATAAGTACTGGAAAGTTGACTTACAGATAGAAGATATGTGACCAAAGACTTGGGTCCACTTCGGTACTTTAATGACATTGAAGTTACACAATCCTTGTGTGACATTGTCATTTCCTAGCTAAAGTATGCTTTAGACGCTTTGACCAAGACTGATATGATTAATTGTTGCCCCAAAAATAGTCCTAGGATCCTAATTTGAAGCTTCGGTCAGGTCAAGAGGAGCCATTGAAAGACCCTAGAAGATGTCATCGTCTAGTAGGCAGACTTAATTACCTCACTGTCACTAGACTAGAAATCAAATATGCAGCCAATGTAGTTAGCCAATTCCTAAAGGCCCCATGTGATAGCCATTGGAATGTTGTGATACACACCTTCATCAAGAATGTACCAGGTCCTGGTTTAATATACACAAATTAAGGCAATTCCAAAATTGTTTGTCAGTTTAAAGTGGGTGGCTTGATAAGCCCTACGAAGTATCGCTAAGATAGGTTCTAAATGACTCTGTTTGACAGGGAATTCCATTTAAGGAACCTAAACCCTAAACAAATGATAAGACAGAACACTATTACATCTCCATGAAAAAAATGGAATAGATTCCATTGAAGGAGCCTATTTTGAATTTTCTGAAATAATTTCAATCTTTTTAATATCTAATATAAAGTGGACAGATTAACTACAAAGGCTACATCTATTTTATCTCCAAATACATAAAACAATTTGATAATTATCAACAACTTCACAATTTGAAAGTGTTGCAGCCAAATTATATCGAGTAATATTTGTGATATATACTTGAGAAATACATCTATATCTAGTAATTACTTTCAAGGTATCAGTTATGGGCAACTCTGCAGAGAACATGCAGAACTCATTCTGCAGAAACTTACATTGGATTTTATGATACAAATGATTGATTGCATGAGTGGTAGTGATTGCTGATTTTCATGTGTGATTCTGTTAATAAATTGCCTAATTCAATGCAGCATGCTGAGCTTCCTTTTCTTGTTTTCAACTTTTACTCATTTGCATTTTTAAGCTACCCTTCTAAGGCTGTGTAGACAAGTATTGGAAGATTTCCTGTCCTTTTATAAAGTAGTTTTACAAATCCTCTTTCTATATTACTTACACTTCATTGTTCTGTCCTGTCATCTAATCAGGGAATGAGACACAGGGTTGTTTAACAAAGGTTTTGATGAATTCAAAGGTAAGTCCTTGTACTCGGTCTTTAGCTCCTAGTTTTTTATTTAGCACTTCATTATACCTTAGTTTTCTGATCTTATATATCTATTAATAGGTTTTGGATTTTGGCAGGTTGATGCACCACATCATTATACCTGGATGCACTTACATCAGACTTGGTTGGATGGCTTAGGAGAAAAGGATGATGTGTCTTGGTTGTTGTAGTTTCTAATCACTTCTCTTAAAAGAGTATTATTAAAAGGACTATGCTTCAAAGTGCGTTGAAGCAGCAAGAATGCAAGATAGATGGTTAATAAGGGTATTTCACTTTATCTATTATTGAATAATGATGTGTTAACAAATTAGTTAGATTTTTCTATTAAATTATCTAAACTAATTGTATTAAGGTTTGTATTTGGCAAATTATTTCTGATTGAATAAGCTAGCTAGATACTATACTGAATAAAAATAACTTATATCAGACATTATTTGGTATTAATATAGTAATCTGTGTAAACATTATAAAATAATATTACATAAGTTTGTTGAAAAGTAATTTTAAGATGAATAATTTAATTTAGATGCAAAATAAGCAGTTTTTTGCATGAAAAAAGGTATTTAAGAAGTTGAAAAATAATCATAAACTACTTAGGAGTTTTTATAAGCTAAATCTCCAAATATTAAAATATGCAAGTTATTTTACAAAATTACTCTAAAAAATCAAATAAAAAAAGTTTTTGAAATTACAAATTTTAGCAAAAATAAAATGATTTCAAAACAAGTAACATATTTAACATCCAATCCAACCTCACTTGAGAGCATAGGTTGAATTTGATTGGATTTTAGCAATTCGACTCATGTACATACCTAATAAATGAGTAAAACTAACATTTTTTTAAGTATTTTATTTAAACAAAACTTTATTTTTTACTTTTTACCATCAAATAATAAAATGATGATGAAACAACATTATTTTAATAATATTGGTTAATATTTTTCTTTAAATAAAATAATTTTAAAAAACTAAACACGTGTTAATTCTACGTTGATATTGATGTAATCTTCAATTAAGCTCTTACTACTTAAAAAAAATGTAACTAAACAAAAGAGGCCAAAATAAGAGTGTAAATTTTATGTCAAACCTGAATAGGGAAAAATGTTGAGAAACAAAAACATGTCACTTATAAAAATAATTTTTCTCTTAACCGATACAAGTAAATGATTGAATCAAAAATAAAAATAAAAATTATCAAATACCTAACTGAAAATTTATAATAGACGAAAAAGGCTACTTAAGCCAAAAAAAAAGCCTTCTATATAATTTTAAAATTATCAGAAGATTCATATGCATAAACTAATTGATAGAATATAAAATTTAATATTTGGATTTGCTAAATTTGCATTCTATAAAACTTACTAAAAATGTAATTTAAACCTGGTATAAACGGAACATGTGTTTTTTTCAATTAAATGGTAAAAATATCAAAGATAATAAATTTAGTGACTAAACTGTTTACTTTAAAAATATAAAAAAAAAAAAAAAAAATGTATAGGCATTGGATTCCTACTATAAACTTAAAGAAAGCAGGAAAAATTGACAAGAAAATGGCAGCATGTATCGAATAGCCCAAAAGAATCCAGCACCTCATTGTCAGTGAGCATAAATGGAAAAAAAAAAATAAAACAAAAAACCTACTAGCTAGCTAATAATCATTCACAGCTTGCTCACTTGAATCGTAAGTTATTTGAGAACCAGCTAAGCCATAAATTCATGCCTATTTCTGGCTATGATACAAGTAGCGAGAATACAGGGATTTTGTGAACATAATTGACCAAATCTTTGATTTAGTACTATGACCTAAAACCATTACAAGTAGAGCACAGATTATGTTCAACCATATCATACTATTACAAAATTGTGAAAAATTGCCTTGCACCCAACAAGAAGCAAGACAACTGAGATTGACAACATAGCACCTGATTTACTTTCAATAACGTCACTTATCGAGATTCCTCCTACCTGGACAGAAATTCAGACATCACTCACTTTAGAGCTTATTAATTTGTAGCATTAATAAAGCCTGCAGCAGCGACAAAAAAACCACTTTTCAAAAACAATAGTCTTACTTCTTCCGCTGCCTATGTTTAACTTTCACAAATTTTCGACCAGACTTGTCACCCCCACCAGTGCCCAATGAGAAACTCCCTCCTGCATTAAATTCGAGACTGCCAGAAGCTTGAAATGGAGATGGATTCTGTGGGGCGATGCTCTGTTGACCACCAAACTGGAAAGGAGTAGCTCCTGTTGGAGTTGGTGCTCCAAATGCAAAATTTGATTGAAGTGGGGCAGGTTGTTGGCCAAACAAAGGAGTTGCGGGTGGAGTTGCTTGAACTGTGTCCTCGGCCATACTGTCCTCCATGTTCATCTGATCATTATTAACAGGAGCTGAACCAAATGAAAAGACAGGACTAGAACTTCCAAAAGCAGGTTGGGTGTTGGTAGTAGCTGTAGCTGAAGTGAATGAAAACTGAGGAGTTGATGCAACAGCAGAGGATCCAAACATCATGGGAGAACTGGTAGAAGTAACAGTAGATGTGGATGATCCAAAGGAAAACCCAGGGGTAGATGAAGATGATGAGCTAAAAGATGAACCGAAGGCAAACCCAGAGGAAGGTGAAGATGTTGAACTAAAGGAAGAGCCAAATGGAGACTTGTTGGGCTGCCAACTTGAAAGCCCAAAAACAGTAGAACTTGGGCCACTACTGGAGCTAACAGGGTTGGCTTCTGAAGAAGCAGCAGGGGTACTCTGCCCTGAAGTTGTACCTGCGTTGAAAATATTTGTGGGGGAACTAGAAGAAGCAAACAATGAACTACCTGAAGCAAAACCTGTGCTCCCAGACAACCCAAATAATGGGGCTGATGCAGATGAACTAAATGCTACTGGCTGACTCTCAGAAGAAGTTGCAAACAAACTGGTACCAGAAGATGCCAGAGTAGCAGGAACAGACCCACTTGTAGTGTCAATGACAGAACCCAGAGACTGGCTACTTCCAGTAGTCGCTACTGAGGAATTAAAGCCAATAATGCCACTCCCTGTGCTTCCAACTGCAGCAGAAGAGCTCCCAAAAATGCTGTTCTTGTTTTCCAGTGGTTCTGAGGCAGAAGATGATACAGGTAAACTTGTTGATTGTAAAGGAGTAGATCCAAATTTGAAAACTGAAGTTGTGGGAGATAAAGATGCCACTTGGGAAGAGGAACTGTTATTAGTCACTGCAACTACAGCAGGGGTGCTAGTTGTCGTGCAAGGGCTAGTGGAGGTAACAGTGGCACTACTGCTGCTGTTGCTTGTTGCAAGTGATGAGCTACTAAATATATTCGGATCTGCAAAATTGTTTGTAAACACAGAGGAAAGTGGAGAGGTGCTTGAAGCAGCAGGTCCAATATTTAGATTTGAATTGTTGCCAAAGGTAAATATATTTGTAGATGATGGCGTCAATGCTGAAGAAACAGCTGGTTCAGACGACTGGGTGGAGAAACCAGTGAATATATTAGACTTAGCACCAGCATTTTCTAAATCAAGTTTTGGCATTGCATCAACAGCACCAGCAACAGGACTTGAGCTGCAAATGAAGAAAACGCTTAGTATACTGATTGTTGTGGTACTTCACTGTTTTAATGTAGATTCGTTTCAATTTCAATTGAACAGTGAATCAAGAAAAACATAATATATAAATAACAAAAATCCAGTTCAATTTGCAAAATGTAAACACAAGTTCAAACTTCACTCTAACTATGAAAGTAAATTTAAGCCACAATAAAAATATCCTATGCAAGTAAAAGATCAATTGAGATTTAAATGCAAGTCAAAATTACATACACTAACCTGATCAAGCTTCTTGGAATTGAGTCAGAAGAAGAGCCAAATTTAAACACAGTAGATTCACCACCAGATGAGGAGAAAGTAAATGGCACATGGGGAACCTTGTCAACAATTTTGTTGAAGCCAGAATTAACCAAAGGAGCCTCAGTACCTGGCTCTTTTGGTGAAGCAACCTTCTCCAAACCAAATAGTGGACTAGGCTTAGTAGTGTCCTTTGATGGAGCAACACCAGCTGTCCGCTCAGTTGATGGAACACCATTATTCCCAAAGTTAAACAGGGGAGAATTAGCAACTGATCCATTAGGTGTAGACTTGTTAGAGCCTAAACTTGTGTTAGAAGCTGTTGTAATTGCACCTGTAGTTGGCTTAAACATAGGATCAGAGACAGATGGAGTTATAAAGGTCGATACATCAACCTTCTCTTCAACAATAGACCCATCAGCTGTTCTAACTTGAGGTTTACCATCTATTGTAAAAAATTTGGATGGCACAAGCCCAGATGAAACCGGGGACTTCTCCAGTACAGCTGTTTCAATAGAAGAGGCAGTTTTATCAGCCAAAGCAGTGGAGACTGTTGTTTCTTTCCTCGAAGTAGAGAAAGGAGACACAGCTCCATTAGGATTGGCCTCATCATCCAGCTCCAGATAATCCTTTACAAGAGATAGAGTAAAAAGAACAACAGTGAATAATCATGATGACATATTAATCGCACTTTTTCATTTAGAAAAGTCATTCAGTTTAGTTTGTCAAACAAATGAATATCAACAAGATTAATAGTACCAGCTCTTTCCATTGAGATATACAAAATAATTAACCTGAAATTGCATTAAATTAACAAAAGTTTTAAAAAAAATAAAATCATTACAAAGAAATTAATAAAGAAAATCACAAACCTCAGGTGCACTCATATGGAATGCCCTCTTTTTTTGTGGAGGATAATACCCTGTTTTTTTTCCAGAGGAATCTCCAGATTTTAAAATAGAAATATCTTGCTTTCTTGGGACTGTAGCATTTGCATCAACAGGAATCACTGCATCAGTAGGAGCAACCAGTTTTGATGAACCATTCTCGGTTTCATCTATCTTAGATTTTAACCTTGGAGCACCAGCAGACATATTTTTAAGTGTGTCATCCAATTGTTTATCCAGTATGTTATCCAGGAATTTTGATGAATCTACTGTCTCAATACTTCGAAGAGCCTGCCCTCGTAGCATGGATGAAGACAACTTTGTTGGGGATTTTTCTTTAGGAGAAACCAACTTATCAAGCTGCTGCAGTATTTTTGTAGCCATCTCACTAGATTTTGAGGGTAAAGGAGGAGTGCTTGTACTAGGCATCGTGTCATCTACAGTCTCTGCAGACAATTTTGAATGTGTATGCCTGGCTTCACCCAGCAGATTAGGCTTCTGCGTGGAAGACGAAGGTTGCTGAGCAGCATCAGTACCAACTCCACTCCTATCTATAGATATAGGGTTTCCCAAATGAGATAATGACAATCTATTAGAAGATAGAAGATTAGACTTGTGACGGATCCGGCGTATAGGACCAAAAGATCCTATATCATTATCTAATACAGAACTTCTACGTTTTAATAGCTGCAAAAAAAGGGAGGGGAAAAGAGGAAAAACCCAGTAAAATATCCTTTAGAGATCTTAAACACATAAACTAAAAATGATAGGACTAGCAATCATAAGTATCAGTACCCCTTGTTTAGATCCAGAATGCATATGATGATCAATTACATGATGAGCTGAAGATGATGGCTCACCTTCGACATCAACCCTGGCACCCTGTAAGAGAAACCACATTAATTTCAACACCAGAGATATAATGATAAAAAATATCATTCAGTAAATGGGCAAACCTTGGGCACAGAGCCTGGATGAACTCTAGAATAAGGTGTTCGAGCCATATTATATATTGCTGATCTGCCACGAGATCGTGGGGTCACAAAACCATTTTCATGAACCCTAGTAAGGGTAGTAGCCCTTGGCACAATTGACATAATAGGAGATTTTTGAGAAAAATTTTGACTTCTCAGTAGAGTTGGATCCTCCCTGGGAGAACTTCGGATGCCTAACATTGATGGTGATAACTTTGAAGACCTGCTACCCATGTAAGCCTTGGCAAGCTCCGCAGGGGAAGCAACATCATCAACAGAAACCTATAGACGTAATATATAGAAGACAGATGAATTAAAACAGGTAATTAATAATTTTACAAATACAAGGGAACAAGGAGACATATATATGAAAGATAAGTATGAAGCAAAAGATCATAGAGTTGAAGAACCTTCGCAACATATGGGGTTGAAACAAGATCCATCACATTTTCTAGTGCTGGAGTTTTGAGGTATTCTTCCCTTTGTGCATGAGGTAAAACTGGATCTGATGGAATCACTTCTGTGTTCTTCCTTTCTTCCCCAACAGATGAACCAACAGTTCTTGAGCGCATAAGTTCAGTCAAATGCTCTATCTCGGATCTGTGGAATAATACAAACTTATTACATGCAGACTTGTATTAAAAGGAATGTTGTGTGAGACTACAGAATGACACGAATTTGCAATGGACAACAGAAGATGCAAAGTGCATGTTTCAAAACAAGAACTTCATAAATTCAATAAATTATGCACGAAGTGTAAATTACACTAATAGCCACCATGCACTGTGCAAACTATGAATGACGTGGGCTCAACTACATGGATCAAGGGGCAACATTGGCTCTATTAAGAACCAAAGGATTGTACCAACAATCCACATCACAAAGATACAAAGTTATATGTTGGAAGCAAACTACCAAACACAGACCAATCAACCCAATACCAGAATCAGTGGTAACAGACAGTCATGCACGTCATAGAAAAATACCTGGTAAAAGTTTTTTGCTTTAGCATTTTCTCAAGTTCAGTTAATCCATCTCCATCAGAACAGTTAATTTGGAGACTACTTTCTCCTACTACTTTTTGCTTGCCAGAGGATTCATTTCCAACCTGTTCCTCAAACAGAAAAACAAAATGATAACCACAACAATAATTACAGAAAATGATATCGATAAACTTGGCATAAAAAACAAGAATCAAAATAATAGAAGCAATCATAGCAACTTGGGTATTATGGGGTGCCAAGTCCCACATCAAGTAGTATGAGATGCTCATGGAGTATTCAAGTGTTTTGAGGGTAGATTCCCCAAGTGCATGGGTACAACTTATCAATTAATAACAGAGTTAATTGTTGGTTTCTCAGAAACTGCTGCTAAGTGAAATGTCATTGAGAGAAAATTGTCATGACATCGGTTCTTTGGGGCAGTGCTATGATATGAACTTGGGTAGGCACCCCAATTAATTTAACAAACAAGGAGTGAAGTTCTTCAACAAAATCAATTGAACATGTTTTGAATTTCAAGTGAAAACTATCCATCTTGGCATATTAGGCATTTAAATTATTCCTTTGAAAGAGAGAAAATAATCATTGGAGAGTTTCAGAGCTTTCAATAATGATTTGTCAACAAAAACAAATTTTAGTTTATTAACTATCAAGAGATAAAAGTAAAGTCAACCTTCATAACTGCATAATTTTATTCTGTAATTTAATAATGAAATAGCCAAAGTATTACTAGTGGTACAATGGAAATGCATCTCATCAACACCCAAAATACTATTCGTAAGGAGAAGCAAACACAAATAAGATATGTAAAGCATGCCTACTTACAATGAGAGCTGTTTCCTGGTGATGGTCCCTCACTTCCTGTACTACTTCTGCGCCAAAATATACATACCATAAATAAAAACATGAATCATATTTCTCACTCAAATATCAGAGAACAGCAAACAAAATAAAAAGGAAATTGAAAAAAAATGAAAATGCACATAAAAGTTACAACTAACAAGTTACCTTTCCACAGAATACCCCACAATCTACCACACTTGTACTTAAAAAAATAGGGAAAGCAGCAAGCCCCGAGAAATATTATAGCAGTGGTTCCCATTTCTCATTTACACTTTCCTACTCTCAGCTTTGAAATTAGATATACTCTGTTCAGCCAGCTGCATTTCTCCCTGTATCTTATATTGATCCAACCCCTTCCCTACATTATTGAATATCACCCATCCCGTCCATTTTGCCTACTGTGCAGAAGAACACCAACCTCCCTCTCCTCCTTTGCAAAAACTTTTACCTTTACTATTAATTTACTTATTATTTTATTACAGTAAAAATAATATATTTTTAATAATACTAAAATAATAAATATAATATATAACATTAAAAAGAATCATGAATATTAATAATTAATTATAAAAATAATATTGATAATAAAATAATAAATGCTAATAATAATAATTATTAATACTAATAACTTATTTTTTCTTTCTTCTTTCTTTTCTTTCAAATCAAAAACACATACATACACCTTTACATTCCCATTCATTTCTTCTCTCTTTCCACTCTATTTTCACTTCAACCAAACAAACTCATCTTCCACTTATTTCTCACTCGTTTCTCTTCTTTCCTTTTTTCTTGTCTTCCCTCGATTTCTTTCTTTCATTCTTATAGATATTGTTTACAAATTAATTACAACACATATGATGGAAACCACTGAGAGACAGACTGAATCTACAACCAACCCAAAAGCCGAATCGGTTCAGGGATGCAGAATCCAGTTCCCAAACCCCCACATGCACTTGTCACTAAGAAACAACCATTCCCTGTAAAGTCAATAAACAAAATCCCGACCTTGTGCTCCATCCCAACATTCTAAGTGAACAAGAGAGTTTCCTTCCTCTCCATACGTTAGACACACCCAGTTTCATTCTATCCTTTTCCCCACATCCTCAAAACACCAAGCTAAATTTAAAAACGCATTTACATCACATCAAATTACAGCACCCTCTAATTATATAACACAAGTTTTACAATTTAGTAACAGAATACACAGTATCACACAACAGAAAAATTTCTCAAACGTTTATAAACATAACGCAATGCAAAATTCTACAGCTTTCAGACAATTAAAACCCCATGAACTAAAACTCAATCAGTT
Organism: Phaseolus vulgaris; assembly: GCF_000499845.2. Taxonomy (NCBI): domain Eukaryota; kingdom Viridiplantae; phylum Streptophyta; class Magnoliopsida; order Fabales; family Fabaceae; genus Phaseolus; species Phaseolus vulgaris. Next base: position 35,758,627 of record NC_023753.2, read on the forward strand.
GAGAAATGTGCACACAATAATAGTCACAATAATTATCCAAATCCCGCCTTAAATGCTTTAAAATTTAAACATGTTGACATTATTAATTATCAGCACTAACAATGCCGAAAGTGATTATATTCTCAAGAAAAAAATAAAAATACAACATGCAAAAGAAAAACCTAAATTATAAAGTATCAATTTAAATTAATTGATAATTTGTTCAGAGAGAGAGAGAGAAACCTTGTGGTGGTGCTGCTGGTCCTGGTGGTGCTGGAAGGCGTTTGCGGAAAACCGAGCCGAAGAGTTTGTGAGCGCTGGAAGCGATGAGCCTCTGCGCGGGATCGACAAGCTTTGAGAACCAACCGTTGTTTCGGTTAGGGTTTCGCAGCGCTGTCGGTGGACGATCGTACGGCGTCGTTTGAGTTTTTCGTAACGGTCGTTTACGGAACTTGCCAAACCCCCCGCCGCCGCCGCCGCCTTCGTAAGGGTTCTCTTCACGCGCCGGCGCCATGAGAGAGAAAGAGAGAGGTTCGAATTCGATAGAGAGAAGAAGTTAAGATTGAGCAAAATTAGGGTTTTAATCGCAGAGATAGAAAGAGAAGAGAGAGAAAATAAAAATAAAAAACAAAAAACAAATAAAATGAAATAAAGGAAAATAGAAGAGAAAATAAATAAATAAATAAATAATTGTAAAAGGAAAACGAAATAGAGCAACGGATATCCGATGAGAACGGAAAAGAATCTCTCACTACTTTTTGTATTTTTACTTTCCCTAAAATAACTTTTTCTTCCTCAAATATTATATTTTATATTAACCTTAATTATTTTCTTTACCATTCTAATATTTAATATAAATTTAATTTCTACTGTGTTTTCATATGTTTTTTATATACATTAAAATAATTGTTAGTTTGATACATTAATATTGTAAATGATGAGTATAGTTGTTTCCCAAGTTTTTTTTTTACATATTGTTTTCATCTTAAATAAATTCTTTTTTAATTTTAATGTTTATAAAACTTCTTATTTATTTAATATGTGGTTTATTGCTAATTTTTAAATAATAAGTTGTTCAAAAAATATTTATTCCAACAATATAATTACACATATAATTTGTTAAAATTACTTTGTTTAAAAGAATAAAAATCAGTTAGGTTGAGTATGAAATCAAATCAATTGGGTTGGGCTGACTAGCATCATCAGTTACTATGATAAAAATAGTGTGTTGTTTATTTTTACTCATGATTTGCTTATATATTTCTTTACGTATTTTTTATTTATTAATAAAATTATAAAAAAATTAAAGTCATCATTATAGTTTTTTTTTATTATTCGTATTCTTTATGTTTAATCAAAAATAAGAGAATATTAAAAGAAAAAAGAAAATTATTTATTGAATAAACACTATTTTGTTGATAATATTTAAAATTTGTTAAAGGATAGCTTAGAACACTAACAAAGTAAAGTTGAATTCTTTGAAATTTTTCTCTTACTATTATCAGAAAAATTATAATTTTTTTTCATATGTTTAACGATAGATTAGGGTTTCTTAATTTAATTAAACAAGAAAGATAAACTAAGAAGATAGAAATATCACAAAATATCTTTTAAACTAGTTTAAATATTCTTAATTTTATATATGTTATCAACCACTCAACTTTAGAATAATTGTTTTTACTATTTATAAATGTTCATATTACAATTATAACACGCATTTGAAAGATACAATCACATCTTCAAATATACAATTAATAGTCTCTTAAATGATTCTTAAGAGATATCACTTTGTAAATGATATTAAGAATTAAACTAGTCAAAGACTTAGTAAAATATTGAATAGACAACATTTTAAATTGTTTTTTAATGAATTATCATAAAATAATGTTTTTATAACTTTTCTTAACAATGTTGCTTCCCCATAAAAAAAAAAACAAGTTATAAAGGATGTGTTGAATGGTTTTCTAAATTTTTATTTATTTTTAAAAATTTGTTGTTTTTCTTTATACTCGTAGCCAAGTTCAATTTTATTCATCACATTCTTTTTTAGCTTAGAAGAGCTTCCAATTTGTATTGTCCATTGTCATCCTTACAAGGATTTTCTCAAGGTTGAAGCACAGTTGTAAGAGGGATTCTATAAATAATATCCAAAACATTTATGTCTAATAACTTATCAAATTCTTTCACAAGACTTTTGTAATTCATTTAAGAGACAAAAAAGAGCTAATGCACTATGTAATAGATAATTCAACTATTACTCTTTTTTTTTCTTTTGGTTCACTCCAGGCTTGGACTATGTTCAATTCTTCCTTACAAATTACAAAAGATTATACTAATCTTGAATGACTACAACTATTATTACGGTCACTTATACGATATGTGCTAATGTTCCCCTAACATAAGTACTAAGTACACGCCTCTCTGGTCTAACTACACAAAGTCACTTTAAGCTATACAATAAGTTATTCAAATTACAATGTTCACTATCAACAAAGAAGATATGAAACATACGTTTCTTACGTTAGAGAATTATCTTCACATTAGTGAAGGATATACAAAACTAGTTCTCTCTAAATCCTATAGTAAGAGAATCATAAACTAAGCACTTGAAGAAATGTAAAGATCTTTTGATATAACTTTGATCATTAAACTTTTTTTGCATGGGAAAACTTATTTGTGTAGATGTTTTGAAAGGGTTGTTGTAGTTAGCATATTTTAGAAGATTTTGTGTTAGAAATTTATAAAAAAATTGTGACTTTATGTCGAGCTATTTCACTGTTGTATATCAAAGAGATATGCGAGTCACACTCTTATCTCTGTTGAGTTTTTATTCAATTGATCGTACCATGTTAAGCATACAACATATTGATAATTGGTATGATATGTCAAAGTCTTCCTTGAGAAGCATTATCATTAAACTTAATGGTTATTAAAATATTCTACATCATAATGATACTTCATGTGTTAGTAGTTGTAAATTGTACTTAATCTATTTGTCTTGCTTTTTGATCTTGGTCCATCGTTTCTTTAAGACACATATGATCTTGTAACACTTGTATCTTTTGACACGTTCATTTGGTGCTTCGCTAGATGCATCTTATATTCATAAAGTTTCTTATAAAAGGACTCAATGGATAATTGTAACTATATATTTAGAACTTATAACTCTGCATTTGACATATTATGTTTGCATCTAAATCTATAAGTATGTTTATGATTAGAAGTATGTTTATGGAATATATAGTGAAACTATTTTTAATCCTTGAATTTGATGTTATTGATAAAAAGCATGTGCATAATCTTCACATTTCGAAACATATAGTGAAGCTAATTTTAATCCTTGAATTTGATGTATTTTATACTTATGTTTTTTATGTTCAAGTATTTTGTAGTCATAAATTTTTCTTTCTACCTTTTCTCTTCTTGTAACAATTTTTTATCAAAATTATCTGAACTCATATTTGCAAAAAGAATATAAAAAAAATCTGACAGAAGTAAAACAAATAGACTTCACCACTTAGTAAGTGTTTGGACTTAATTAATTTGTATATCACTTTTAAAAGGTTATTTACTCTTAAAAAATTATGCACCCTTTCCTATGATTCCTTTTCAGTTAGTTCTTGATAAAGTTTTGATCAGCCTATCAAAAATTTATATTTAAAGTGGAAGATATAACAATTTTATTTTCAAATCAAGATGTCAAGAAATGGAAAACTCCAAGACAAAGTTAACTTTTTTTAAAAACAAACTAAAAAGTACTAAATAAAAAATAGGTTAAACTAAATAAGAGAAGATTGTGAGACAAACTAAGGAAAGATAAATTATAAAAAAAATAGAGGAGATTTAAGCAATTTAAATAATGCATTTAGAATTTATCACTATAAATTTTTAAAACGAAATAAGTAAGTTAAATAATTAGAGAATTAAGTTGTAAAAAATGAATGAAGAATATTTAGATTATTTAAAATTAAAATATTTTGAACATCCAATACACAATTCAATTAAAATAAACTTGTCTTAAAAGAAAAACAGAACATTCACAATTTTTATTATTTGTTTGATGAATGAAAAGCTAATTAGATATTCACTCATCCTTATGAAATTTAATTTGTATTTTTAATTTTTTAATACTTAAGCTCAATTTAAAATAAAATAAAATATAGATGATAGCCTTCTTGTGTGTGTTCAAAATCTAATTTCAAATAGTTAAGATCTTTTTTATAATTTATCTCACAAGAATACAATTAGTAAATAAAATTCAATAATTAAAAATTCAAATAAACTAATGAAAATATAACTTAAATTAAATGTTAAGATATGAAAAAGTATTTAAAAAAATAGAGGATAAAAGACTCAAATTTAATTAGATCATATAAGTTAGGTATAACTAATTACAGGTGAAATTTCTCCCCCAACCAATTTGCTGATTCAAAATTACATCCATGAATGAATTTAATGTCATGTCTCAAATAATTTTATTTATTTATTTATAAAAATTATCATGTTAAATATTAATATAAAATTTGATATCTCAGTTAAATTGAAATATAGAGTGTAATCACATAAAAAAGAACCATGGCTCAAACAATGTGATAAATAATTTTATTTTGACAAATTTTTATGTTGATTATTTTATTCCTATTTTTTATATTACGATAACAAATCAATGATGCATGTTACCAATAATAATCCTATCTTTTATGAACAATTAAATATATTAAAATTAATTTTGATGTTGTTCCCAGAAAGTTCATTCAAACCTTCTTTATTTATTGTCTATACTTACTAGTGTTTCAAAGTTATCATTCTAAACTATGCCAGCTTGCACTCATGTTGGTACAAACGTGCAATATTTTTTTTATCCTTTTTTTTTTCTTTTAGCAAGATCTATAAGATTTTTTTTCTTTTTTGTTGTTCCTTGTTTTTTGACATTGGTAATATAAAAAATATGATTTAGGAAATATGACTCTAAAAAAAAAAATAATAAGTCAATGTAATCATACATAAAAATAAGGAAGAGGGTGAAAGATTGGACGAAGGGAGGGTGAAAGTATTTGTTTAATCTATCTCAAGATATCTGTAATAATTTCATCTAAGATTATCGCATTTTACCAAAATATTCTTATACATGCATTTTATTACAATATACCAAATTAAATATTACATGAATTTATTTTATAATTTCAAAAATACTTAATTGTACTATTAAAAAAAACAAATAAATATAAATAATAAAAATAATAAAATAAAATTATAATATCAACAAATAACACATATATATAATAATAAATATTACTTTTATAATTTTTAATATATTTAATAATTTTTTTTAATCTAACACAAAAATATTTTTATTATAATTTTTATTTTTTATTAAAAAATACAAGTAATTATGGATATTATATATTAACAAAATTTAAGTAATTTAAACCTACACACAAAAATTATCACAATTCATTATTCAAATATTTTTAATAACAAAGATAAATTTATAAACTTACATTCTAAATTTTTAGTTAATTTCTAAATTTTCTTTTTATCACATCACTCACAAATTTCAATAAACTATCTCCATAAATCCACTTTATTATCCCTCACTTCAGAAAATCTCACATATATATCTTCAAAGATCATCTCTAATATTCAGAAATTCACTTCCTCTTCTACCCTCAAATTTCTTCGTCAATCCAAACACAGTTTACAAAGTAAAAAAGTTTTAAATTAAATAAAAACTAACAAAATATTTCCAAATGCAAGAAATTGTTAGAAGATGTGCATGTGATGAATGGTATCCAAATGATGGGAGAGGGACCATACAAGAAGTTTTAAGCCAGGAGAATAATTATTCCATCCTCGTAAAAGAAATAACTGGAAATCTTAGCCATTCAATAAATAAACATTTAAAATTCACTTTTATTTTATATCTAATTTTAGTCTTTATAAAAAAATAATTGTATAACCTTTTATCGATATGTTCATGCAATTACTGATCGAAACTAATATATATATATATATATATATATATATATTTGTGTGTATAAATGTCAACCTAACATTTTTATTGGAAGGTTTGTCAATAAATTTTAGCAATGGACCACCAATTATTATGACAAACAACTCTAGCAATACACTAAAATTACTTAATTTTGAAAAACTGAAAATTATAGGAGTTACACATTTGCAAAAAATTATAGGAACTAAAAATGAATTTATATATAAATTCAAATAGATACTTGCAATTGAGTATTCTTTATCTTTTATAGATTTTATCTGTTTAAAGTAATTCAAATATTTTATATTTTAATTTTCTTAGATAAAGTTATTCAATTTATACTAATGCATGCCTTTTTAAATTAAAATCTTAATACTAAACATTACTAAAATAATTAGTAATTTTAAATATTAAATAATTAAAAAATAGTTTTAAGTATTTAATAATTCAAACATAATTTTAAATATTTAATAATTCAAACATAATTTTAAATATTTAATAATTCAAAGGTAACATTAAGTACTTCTATTTATTGTTATTTTTGAAAAAAATCTAAATAATGGGTAGAAACCAATTAACAATGTGCTTTAAGAACGACGAGTGAAAAGAAATTAGTAGAATAGGGGTGAAGAGTTGTGAATAGTGTGTAACCACATGAATTTTTTTTTCAAAATTTTATTAAAAAATAAATAAATAAAAACAACTTAAAAAGACAAAAAATAATTAATCACAATATTCATTAAATTAAATATTTTTTTTAAAAACTATCTATAATAGTTTATATTATTAATAAAATAAAAATTATAAATTAGTTTGTAATTGATATTTAATTAGATATCACTTAATTTAAATTTGATAATGTATTTAGTTAGATGTTAATTTAAAAATTATTGATATATGATTTGAGTAGTTAACTAAAACATATTTTTGTGTAATAGAGTGTACAAAAATATGTTTATAAGGACTGAATTAATACAATTTTTTTCTACAAAGTTTTTAATAGTTTTATGCCCAAAACATAATTAACCTTAAATTTATTTATAAATAAATGGTATGAAAAGTAAATAAAAGGCAAATTCAATTAAGAAAAAAAATATTTTGACAATAATCTTTTCCAGTAAATAACTATTTCACAGCTTCTTTCAATAATAAAGTACGAAATTAAAATATAAATTAAATCATTTAATAAAAAGTGTAGTTAGTTATATAAAATTAGTTGGTTGTTAATTTATCATCATTCTTCCATCAGAAACGTTAAACCCGGAATTAGCGTATTCCTTCTTCGAGACCAAAACGCGTTTCACTCGCTTTCCCTTTCATCAGAAACGTTAAACCCGGAATTAGCGTATTCCTTCTTTGAGGCCAAAACGCGTTTCACTCGCTTTCACATTCATCCAAACATCTTATATATATTATAAAACACAACTTTTAATAAATTTTATTAATTCTATCACTAAAATATCAATATTATCTTAACGATTTTATATATAAAATTTAATCACATATTAATTGATACAAACAGTAGCAATGTAATTACCAACTTCGTTGTTGGTAGAGTGATTAAATTTTTTATTTTATATATATTCACAGAACTTGTATTCGATTCCCTTTTAACAATAAACATTGTATTTTTATTGATAATTCTAATGGCATAAATAATGCACCAGAAAAAAATAGTATAATTTAAACATTTATAAATACATTATTAGCTAAATTGTAATTTTGGTAACTTGTAATTTTCTATTTTCTAATTATAACTCTCACATTTTGAAAAACCAACTATTTTAATTTAGTTTTGTTCTCGAGAATTTGGGATTAAAAAACCATTAGAACTTCGCTGTCTCCTTAGAGTCGATTTACACTTTCATTCATTTCCAAACAAGTTATTTCCTCTTCTGTACTTATCTACTCCTCGGTCTTCACATATCCCAAACTCGGATGATTCCTGCAAAAGACATTCTAACCTTCAAGTCATATTTAGTATTGATATTCTAAGTATTATATAATGACATATCTGATTCCTGAATTTTGTGCCTATTTATTGATTGTGGTGAATCTTTCGTATTGGACCAAATTAGAGAGTTTGAGTCATATTTAGAAGTGAATTACTTTTAATTAGTTTTAATTAGTTTCATTAATTTTACTTAAAAGTAATTGATTATGCCGTGTCAGTCAGTGTAATGGTCGAATCCAAGACATGATATTGGTCGTACGACCCCTAACAATACAAATTTAAATCTTATATACTTTTTATCTTGTTTATTTCAATTAAATTTAAATTTTATAAATATAAGTAAATTTATAAAAAAATTAAAATTAGATTGGTATTTTTCTAAAAAATTAACACTTCGCATTTCACATCTCTCGCTATATAACATTTTATAATATAAATGTTAAAAAAGTAGAAAAGACAGAAAATTCCATTATCTTCGCATTTCTTCTGTAATAACAAATAATAAGAAAAGGTGTATCTGCCGGAGATTCATTCTCAGTTTAATATATCTCTTTCCCATTAAAAAAGTGATCGAAGAAAAAGTTGGATTCAGTCTAGATTCAAATATAATAAACAATATTTAATTTTGTGTTGTTAGTAAAATTTATTTAATTTTGTAAAAAACAATTTATTAAAATGACAACGAAATTTGAATGTATATATTTTCAAAATAATTATATAAAAGTAATTTATTTATATTTTAGTAAATTAAATATGAATTTAATGAGATGAGAAATTAGAAATAGATAAAGGAAATTAAGGAAGGAGTGTAACATGGTCCAAGAGGTACAACACAAGAAGGAAACAAACCAGAAGAGTCGTATGTATGTATATCTACCAAACTGTCTTCGGCATTCATCGTCCTCAACTGACCAGGTAAACTCAAGCTTTGTCTATTCTCTTACTCTTTCTTTATGCTTCATTCTTCAACTTCTCTCTCTCTCTCTCTCTCTCTCTCTTCTAGCCACCCTTGACCTCTATTTTGTTTATCTTCATTTACGGTTTTTATAGTTTCTGATTTGTGCTCTTTTGAGTCTAATTTTTCTTTCTTTCAAAAGGGTGTCCTTGAAGTTGTATAAAGTTCGATTCTTTGTTCTTTTCACCAACTTGGGTGTTCAACTGTTCAAACTATTCATTGCATTTTGCTATTTTTTTTTTGTAGTTTGATGGCTTCCCCCCTTTCTTTGTGAGACTTTTATTGTTAATATCAATCATTATCTATTAAATTTTTTAATGTTGTCTGAAAAATGAAAAGATTTTCTATCTGTTTTCCGGTCCAAGCTAACTCTCATTTTTGTTGGATGAGGATGAATCTTTGGATTTGATGATTATTGTAACAAAATTTTGGTTCAGTACTTGGGGTTTGACTTTGATGCTCACTTAAAAGGAATTGAAGCTCATATTCAGATCTTGTGTCTTGTGTTTACAGATGATGTAGGTTTTTAGATCCGAGTGATGAAAGTTGGATATTTATTAGCTGTAGCACAATTTTTTTCAGTGTGAAGCAATATGGGGAACACATGTACTGGTCCTAGCATTTCAAAAAATGGTTTGTTTCAATCAGTTTCTGCAGCAATTTGGCGGTCTCAATTGCCCGATGAATCAGTGTCTAATAGAGAATCTGTAAAAGAGGAAGCAACTAGTGTGCCCGAATCGCCTTTGCCTGTCCAAAATAAACCTCCTGAGCAGATAACTATGCCGAAACCTGAAGCCAAACAAGAGGCAAAATCAGAAACAGAACCAGCACAGGGACAAGAGAAGAAGAAGCACAAGAAACATGGTTCTGTGAAGAGAGTTTCTAGTGCAGGGCTTCGAGTTGACTCTGTGTTGCAAAGAGAGACTGATAATTTCAAGGAGTTCTTCACTCTTGGGAGAAAACTTGGACAGGGTCAGTTTGGGACAACTTTCTTGTGTGTGGAGAAGGCAACAGGAAATGAGTATGCCTGCAAATCTATTGCAAAGAGGAAGCTTGTCACAGATGATGATGTTGAGGATGTGAGAAGAGAAATTCAGATAATGCACCACTTGGCTGGGCATCCTAATGTTATATCCATCAAAGGTGCATATGAGGATGCTGTGGCTGTTCATGTTGTGATGGAATTGTGTGCAGGTGGAGAGCTTTTTGATAGGATTATTCAGCGTGGACATTATACTGAAAGACAGGCAGCTGAACTTACCAGGACTATTGTGGGGGTTGTGGAAGCTTGCCATTCTCTTGGTGTGATGCACAGAGACCTTAAACCTGAGAATTTTCTCTTCGTCAATCAGCTAGAAGATTCACTTCTAAAAACTATTGACTTTGGATTGTCTGTCTTCTTTAAGCCAGGTATTTTCAGATGGTCTTGCTTATATTGTGATTAAATAAATGGTTTTGTTAATGTTGGTCTTTAGGGTTGGTTTAAAGCAACTTGAAGTAAAACGGTTTTACTAAGAAAGAAAACGTTTATTGTATAAAAAACATAAAGGGCAATAAATGTTTTATTTCAATAAAACATTTATTTTATCAGAAGTCAGTTTGGTCGGTACAAGTTTAGTTTATGTCATTTTAGTCTTACTGTGAACCTGGATGGTGTAAGATCTGAAAAAGAGTATGAATATATACTTACTAACATAGTCAGATTGAGATGGACTGAAATATGAAGATTCAAATTGATATGATTAGGTTCTGATGAATTGTAACATTTAAAGACTTAATTTATTTAACTAAAAAGTTGAGACGTCAAATTGAGAAAAAGAAAACATACCTTTTGAAGTCCAAAATGGATAAATTTTTATATGAGCACATACACTCAGACAGGACTGGAGCAGGAGTGGGATGGAGATATCATTGGACGCTGAATTTGATATGCAGGCTTTTTGATTGTTTTAAATTTCTTTATTTGTGAATATTTTTTGCATCCAATTTTTCATAAAACTGGATTAATATTTTAAGGTGCTTGGCATTTGCCTATATGCAATGTGTTGCTGTTGCTTGTGCATGAACTTGTTAACTTCATTTGTCATACAGACTTTTTAGTCTTAAAAGGGCTCGATAATTTTTGTTGGCCTTTTCAAATCTTTGAAGTTTAGAAACTTCTCCTACTATATCCTAAATTAATAGCAACAACGTAATATCCTTCTTAGATTTTTGAAAATTTATGTATTACATGCAAACATGCTATGAATTCTTTGGAGAAAAACATCATAGTAGTCTATGTGTATGCTATCTTGTCTAAATTTGGGATATGTGTTTCTTTAACTTCTAGTATTTTACCTTCCATACTGCAATTTTGTTTATACCCATCTAAGGTGTCCTTTGTATACTGATGTTGAATGTAACGGGCGTAGCTCATAGTTTATATTATTCTATTATTGATTCTTTTATTATTTTCATCTATAAATAAACACCCCTATGTGTGTATTTTACACAAGGGATATCAATCCTATATTTACTCCATTCTTAATAACTGCAATTAGTGTTAGATCTGATGAGCTGTTAATTTTCCAATTGTTTCCTCATTTATTTTTAGTGTATTATTATGACTACAAAATCATTTGAACAGCAAATATCACAAACACGTACTAAGCAAATCATATATGTATGTATGTATAGCATTTTTTTAGCGAGAGGAGTTAATTCTGGCCAGATAAACCACACAATTGAATTATACATCTACTGATGTCACTTTCCTTGAGGAGGACACCCTTTTTATCTTGTCTTCTATGGAAACTACTGTTTCCATTCAATAGGTTCTCCCCATCCCATCCTTCGGTTCCCTGTATCATCCAACTCCTTCTGACTCCAATTCAAATGGAAATCAACCTCTATCCAATCCTCATCGTTCAATTGATGTTGTCCCACCACCCCTACTTACAAATCACCACAGGCAGGACACACCAAGCTTCTTCTCCATTGCCTGATGTCTCTCATGATTCATAACCTCCTTTATCGATATCCCATACCATGGATCCTTCATCTTCTCAAGACTCCACCTCAGATTGATCTATTGCTCTACTCGTAAGCCTTATCCTATTCATTACTTTTTGAGTCTTCACTATTTATCTCCATCATACTCATCTTTTGTTTTCTCCTTATCCACTGCTATTGTTCCCAAAACTATTCATAAGGAACTTGATCATCCTAGATGACAACAAGCCATGATTGATAAAATGCAGGCTCTTGCAAACAGTGACAATGAGAGCTTGTCCCTTATCCTCCCGGAAAAAAGACTCTTGGTTGTCAATGGGTCTATGCTGTTAAAGTTGGGCCTACGAATGAAGTTAATCACCTTAAAGTTCAATTTGTGGCCTAGGGATATACATAAATCCATGTCCTTGTCAATGGGTCTCTACATACATACACACATAAGTACATACGTATACATCAGCTGAGAATATACTCTGATTTTTCTAAATTCAAGTTTGTTAGTTGAACATCATTTTCTGTTGTCTATCTATATGAATTGATATATTTCATTCCAATTCCTTTCTAATACCTTGCAAAAATACTGAATTGGATTCCTAATTGACGGGTTAGTGTGAGCTTGCATTGATATTTTATTCATGACAATTTAAATAGGATTTAATGGTCTATGATCAGTGTTTTTATTTTTCATAATAGTTTGGGTTGTTTGTGATTAGGTAGAGAAATTGTTTCTCTGACTTCTGATCTGGGATTACAGGGGGTTCACTTCTGTAATAGTTTTGTTTTCAATCTATCATACAATTTTTCTACCTCTGTTCAGTTGGTTGTTATCAGACTAATTCCACACATGTGTGTATAGATGTAGATATTCAATCAGGTTTCTAGAATTATATGAATCGTGAGCCTGTTTATTATTTTAACTGAAGCTTTGTACAAGTTGAAGAAGTAATTTGATTCCATGGAGAAAAACCGATGATATTTCACTTCCAGGTGATATCTTTTCTGATGTGGTGGGCAGCCCATACTATGTTGCTCCTGAAGTTTTGCGAAAGCGTTATGGTCCTGAGGCAGATGTGTGGAGTGCTGGTGTTATCCTTTACATTCTTTTGAGCGGAGTGCCTCCATTTTGGGCTGGTGAGATCTTTTGGATTTACTTGGACACTGTAATTATGATCTCCTTTCTTATATGTTTATGCCACTATTTTTGTCTGATTACTAAATTTCTCCTCCTTCTTTGCATGGCTCGTTTGGTTGTGCAGAAAACGAACAAGGAATATTTGAACAGGTTCTACGTGGTGATCTTGATTTTTCTTCTGACCCCTGGCCTAACATTTCTGAAAGTGCGAAAGATTTAGTACGAAAAATGCTTGTTCGTGACCCTAGAAGGAGGTTGACTGCGCATCAAGTATTATGTAAGTATCATTTTACTAATTGATAATTGATAATGTTAGGTCAATCATATTTATGAATGAAAAGAATAAGAAATATGAGGGCACTCTCTCCTGCAAGGGTTTCTCCTTCCCAAAGAGCTAATGCTCAATCTACAAAAATGAACCCCCCTCTCTTTATCCCAATATGATTGACCTGATCCACGATATCCTTCTAATTAGTAATTACTCCAATTCCCTTATTCTACATCCTAATACTTGCAGACATTTGAACAAATGCGGATAGAAACATTATATTATGGGTACTATTTTAGTTCTAAAATAATGTGTCTGCAACATTTTGATGCTTGTGTATGGGTTGTATCCTCTTTTTGTATCACAAGATGGATGTTACTTCTCCTTTGTATGAGAGGAAGTATAATAGTTCTTCTGTGCTACGTGGATTAATCTTTTCTATGCTATAGGAGCATCCAAGCCAGTTACTTTGGACATAAATTTTACAATCATCATTACCAAATTTGAAATATGGCATTCCAAACTCAAATTTTCTTGCTTACATATGTTTAATTGCCTGTAGGTCATCCTTGGATTCAAGTTGATGGTGTAGCTCCTGACAAGCCACTTGATTCTGCTGTATTAAGTCGCTTGAAGCAATTTTCTGCAATGAACAAGCTCAAGAAAATGGCTCTTATAGTAAGTCTCTGGATGTGGAAGCCTGAAAGTCACGTGTTATGTGATTTGGACTTACAGATACATAAAATTGACACGTGTTAATGAGATTTGGACTTATAGATAACATTGACAATGGAGATACTTACCCCATGTTTTGGATTGGAAGTCTTTAACTATGAATTTCTGACCACAAGATGAAAAGATGTTACAATGTGCACCTTTTCATTTAACCATCGTTTGCTTTTTTCTTTTCTTTTCAGATTATTGCTGAGAGCTTATCTGAAGAAGAAATTGCTGGCTTAAAAGAGATGTTCAAGATGATAGATGCAGACAATAGTGGTCAAATCACCTTTGAAGAACTTAAAGCTGGTTTGAAAAGAGTGGGTGCTAATCTTAATGAGTCTGAAATTTATGATCTAATGCAAGCGGTAAGTGTTGTTAAGCTTATTTATAAAGTTAAAAGAAATAAGGGGCATTACATAGATTATGGTGCACAAAATAAATGAGAAATGAATATCTTTTGCATTGGTTAAGCTTTTTGTAACTAAATTGGCCTTAGTTTTTACCATAAATATACCAGGTAGCTGATATAAAATCAAAGAAAAAAATTGAATAAAAATTGGATGATGAAGCATTATGATTAACTCTCTATCAAATATTCATAGTAATGATGTATTTTGTTTAATAGGCTAACTATAAGCTATAACTTATTACCCTCTGCCTTGAAATTGCAGGCTGATATTGATAACAGTGGGACAATTGATTATGGCGAATTCCTTGCTGCAACATTACACCGCAACAAAATTGAAAGAGAAGACAATCTATTTGCAGCCTTTTCTTACTTTGATAAAGATGGAAGTGGCTATATTACTCAGGAAGAACTTCAACAGGCTTGTGATGAGTTTGGCATAAAAGATGTTCGTTTGGAAGAGATAATCAAGGAAATTGATGAAGATAATGTAAGTTATTTACAATTCTATTGGTTCTTCTTCCATCCTTGTCACTCTATAACAAATGATGAACTACTTGTCTTTGGTATCATTTCTAGCCAACCCCTCTAATTTCTTCAGCTCAATACTTCCCTTTGATCAAAAGGAACACCAATATTACAAAAAAAAAGGTTAATGATGTTTCCAGTTCCTGAAAATTTTCCAAATTTTAGTTTTAGTCTCCAGCTTTTAAAATCCGTAATTTTTTGTCCTTGTATTTAGTTCCCAAAACTAACACTTTTTTCCTCTTATACACAGACCAGAGTTTTGAGTATTTAAAAAAAAATACAAAGATCATTAATATTCTACAAAAAGTATAAGAAACTCTACTAACCTTTTTTGGCATGATGGAATTAATATTATAAAAAGGAAAAAGAAACACTAATAACTTTTGTTGGGTTTGATGCAATCTAATTATCATTTCTATGCAAAAACTTTTCCTACAAACCCAAAAGTCTTGCATATATAGTAGATTTATTGCAGCTGACAATGAATCTTATATCTGAAAAAAGAAATGAAGGAGGCATGAAATCAATGAATTCATATCTGTTTCTAATTATTTTGGACATCATGATAGAGATGTTCCAGATGTAAGTTTGTACTTTGATCCACCACACTAATGTATTGTGCTATATGTTCAATGTTTTGCTCAAAAACTGAACACCCTTTAGCCAGAATGTGATGGTTATATAGAATGAATGTAGATAGTGATGATTAATGTAAGGTATGTGTTTTGTGATATGCAGGATGGACGCATAGATTACAATGAATTTGTGGCAATGATGCAGAAAGGAAATCTTCCATCTGTTGGTAAAAAGGGTTTAGAAAATAGCTTCAGTATTAAGTTCAGGGAGGCATTAAAATTGTAGTGTTGATGGCCAACATTCAGATTTTTTTGTTTTTTGTATTCCTCCTTTTCTCTTTGAAGGTTCAAGATTTATGTTATGCAAGGGGATTTAGGTTGGCCTTTTTTCTCTGCACCTATTTTGTTTGTGTCCAAATTTATATGAATTTTTGTAATTACGAGAATATATTAAAGAGGTATCTGGTGGAATGTTGCTGTTATAGGGTCAATTGAATTTATAGTCACATTTATTAACTCTTTTAGGGTTCTTTGGCAGAGATGAATGAAGAAGTAAAAAGAGAAATGGAGAGTTGAATAAAAAGTAAAATAAGTGTTATTTTTTTTCGTCAATCAAATAATCAATATTATCTTCACTTGCTATTTTCAGATTTTTTTTTTATATGACAGATAATGCTTCTTTATATTCAATTCCGGATTTGAATATTCCAAACACATTTTTGAATTCTGGAAATTTTTATCTTGTATTTTTTTTAATTATATTTCTGTTCTGGATTTTTAAATCCGGAATAAGGGTAATTTTGAAAATTAAAAAAATATATGGGGTAAATAAGAATTGATATGGTGCAGAAAGAAATGGCTCCTCAAATCCTTCACAATCACCAACTATAGCACAATTTTTTAAGCCATTAGTAGCTTTTACACACAATATTGAATTGATAATTGCACAATTATCCGTGGTTAAATATTTTGTAATTAACTTATAAAGTTTAATATTTTAATGCTCTTTAAAAGAATTATACATATAATAATGTATACACTTTTAACTTTAATTAAAATTTTGACAGGTCTTAGTCTCTAATTTAATTTTCTAGTTACACTTTTTGTCTCTTATCATAAAAAAAACAACATTAAGTAATAATAATGTTAACATTGGCTTGTATGTAGAAGTTTGGTAAGACAATCTTGTGTAATTTTTTTTACTAAAAAATGTGATAATAAGTGTATAAATGAATACATACTTGACATCTTTGCCTATTTATTGTATCTTCAAATAATAATAATTATTATGTATGTTTGGGATTTGAATATGAAATTAGTAACTGAGATAATCTTCTAATGAAGAGGTTAAAGCTTTTGCCCTCTCTAAATCTCAGAAAATTGTACTTGAGTGTTGTTTGAAAATGAAGAATCCATTTCCATGTGTGATTTTGTCCATGATGCTTAGTGGTTTTGTGGTTGAAGCAGCAGTGGTGGCATCCATGTGCCAATGCCTTCACCACTTCAACCCCACCATCACCACAGTGCTGTGAGAGACTGAAAGAGCAACAACCACCATGCATTTCCCACTACATAACTCATCCTGCACTTGTGGCTCCCCTATGACTAACAATTGCTAGGGTTACAATGTATCACTATAAATATCTTCTTACTTTTCTTACTTCTATGTGTACACTTTTCTCTTAGATCATCATTCATCTAAAGTTTTACTATTTAGAGACCAAAAATCACTGTATATATAACTTATTTTAATTTTTCTTCTAATTGTTTTGAAATATTAAGCACATAAAAGTGGTCATTTTCTTCTTCATATGGAATTTTGAAGGTTCTAATCTTAAACCACTCGGTGAATTAACTAATGTTTGTAGTTTTATACTTTCATCTAATTATAAATAATTGTTTAGTATGTGTTTTTAAGATAGTTATGATAAAAATTAACAAATTTATAATATACTTGTGATTAATGTAAAATTTGTTTTATTTATTTGTCAATAAAATTGTTCCAGTTAACAAAGACTATGTTCACATCTACCAAAAAACCAAATTTAAATTTTGCAAAATGAACTGTAAATAATTTTATAAACACTTTGAATATGGACACGTCATTCTTTTATTTGATGACCCTCACTAAAATTTAAGAGCAAATTATTTTGAGAAAAATAATGTGATTTTGCAATGGAAGTAGTTATTCCATTTTGTTATTTTTTGGGTGTATGCTTCTTGCATCCCACAAATTGTTTTCTGCACCTCACAAATTGTTTTCTCCAGAAGCTCCATACCACCGTGAGAGCATTTATCGTTGTATACCCTGGATTTCTTAATTTTTGAATTATATTCCAAACTTTTTATTTTCAGAACACAATAATCTCTGGATCTATTTTTCCAGAATGTATTACTTCTTATTCAGGATTTCATTTCCGAAATTAAGGACATTTTCAGAAATTTGTAAGTGCGGGTGCAGGGTAAAAAAGGTTGGCTGCAGGAAATTTGCCCAAAAAGATAAGGAGAACAGAAAAGGGGCAACACTCAAAAGAAAATGAGAGAGAGAGATCAGAGAGAAAGAGAAAAAGAATATCAAAACTAAAAAAAAGTCTCGAGAAATAAAAGATGAGCTTCAAAATTAAAAACGAAAAATTAGTGGAAGGAGCTGCATGAACAGAATAAATAACAGCAACAGAATAGAAGGAGAAACTGGGAAGAAAGCAAAATTATTAAAATATCTATTAAGTTTATCTTACCTATTTTTTTTTTCCTATCAGTCTGATAGTTTTTAAATTAAAATTATAAAATATATTTAATAGTAAAACTCAAACTTAAAATGGTGATATTCCCGTATAGGTTGAATATTTCAAAAATTTGTTTTTATTACGTTTTATATTCTGATGTTAGATCCAAAATTTGCAACTCCCTATTGTAAACAAAGTTTATAACACAGGAAACAATGACCTATTTTCTGTTGAGGATTGTAATATTTTGCCTAAATTATATGAATATACAGCTCTGCTAAGGAGAAGGTGAGATTGAAGATTTGATGAGAGAGGTAATTGAATGATGCATAAGAAAAGTAATTTTTACCTTTAACACAAAGAAGTACCAAGGTGAAGAAAGGCACAAGGGAAAATTTACATGTTAGCCACTGCAGAAGCATTAGACATTTCCCCATCCTCTGGAAGCCTCACTAAGTGAAGGAAATAAAAATCCCACAATGGTGCAGTGCAGTGGGCCAAAGAAAAGAGTTAACTATAACTATATTCCTTCCTATACCTTTTATACAAAACCCAGCCCCAAAATGTTATGTACCAAAATGGAAAGGGAACATTAAATCCAACCTCTTAACAACCAAAGATTTGTTTGCTCAAGACGAGTTTAAATCCCTATTGGAGGCTAAACCTCAGCTAAAAAAAATTTAGTTTCAGCAGACTACCCTGAAGAAGATTGATAGCTTCTCCACGTTCCTTGTTAGCTTCAGACCATTTTTCAAGTGCAGCTGACATACAAAATTGACTTGTGATGATGAAACATGTTTCTAAACATGAATTGTTACTGGCTTCTCGTATGGGTGACGATTCTGTAAAATTAATAAATAATCACATTAGGCTTCTGAAACCAGCAATAGAATTAATTCCAGTGACATTACAACCATCTATATCTACTTTTGCTGTTAACATTTGGGGGCAGATTGTTCGGTGGAAAAGTCTATCATGGAATGGTTGGAGGAAAGTAAAATATGATGCCTTTTTTCTTATCAAGTCCATGCCTTTTATTTAAATTTTAAAATTCAAATTTCTATAATTGTAACAAATTTCCTCTCTATTTACCCATCATTGACCACGTATACCCATTTCATGATAAGGAGCACAAACCCACCAACTCCCATTCCTAGAAGAAAAATAAAGAGCTAGGTTCATGATAATATTATACCTGATTGGCTGCATTGGATCTTTTAGGAGTATTGTCAGTGTGTTCCAGTCCGAGGTACTGCTCCCACGCACCATATATATCCCTTCTCTGAACAATAAAAATAAATAAAATAACTTAATTTTGCACAAAAAGAGCATTTTTTATGGATTCCATGGACAGCCACAAAACCAAAAGGTAATAATAACAGTGGACAGAAGATTGGCAGACCTGAAACCGAGTGGAAACAATATCTGAATCTTGAAGGTACTCAGGACGACCAAATGACAAAAATGCAAATCTCCACTGAAAGGAAGAAAGAAGAAATACATTAATCATTGTAGAGAACCTAAAATCTTTCCAACCTAAAGATTTTAGTTAAAAAGGACTGAATTTTGTCAACATCGTTAAGATTTTTATTTTCAAATCAAAGTTGATAATTAGTTTCCTAAAGTCGACTATCGAAACTTTCTATCACTCATGATTAGGATTTTTTTACCAATGTTTGCCAAGGGTATTTTTCACCAGACATCAACTAAAAAGTTGGTCAAAAAATAATCTTGACCAACAATTTCAAAAATATAATTTTGACTAATGTCGGCCGAAAGAATTGTAGTTGGCATTAGTTGAAAATAACCTTGACCAATGAAAATCAAGAAAAACCTGTCTACTTCAGCTGAAAAGTTTTAACAAACTTTAGCAGAAGAAAACAACCTTGACCAACATCGCCAAAAAAACATACCAACTGATTTTTTTGAATTTTTAGATATTGTTTAATATTAAAATAAAATTTTCTGTATGGTAATAAATGAAATACTCTATCTAAATTTGAATTGTCTTTTCTAAACAAAACATTTGAAAAATGAAAAGTTATTCAGTGTATTTTAATGTCCTTGAAATTTTAAAATTCCCTATTTAAACACATGGTAAAAGCAAGCGCACATAATTCAATCACGTTAGCAATATTTACCTTTGAAAACTCCTCGTCTGGAACTTGCAACTTGCTCTGTATTCGCAATTTGACTTCTGCTAATGTCTCACCCTCATGGATCACTAAGAAAAAAGGATGTCCAAAGTTCTGAACTTGCTGTTATTTTCAAACCATACCAACACATACGAAAACAAAAATGTTAGAAAATTTAAGGGCAGTAATTTACAAAAAGAATTTTATATTAGAAAATTTGGGGGCAAAGCACCTGATTTTGATTAGTGTCTTTTAAGAAATGATAGACATGGATCAACCGATGATGAGGGCCAAGGTTTTTCTCTTCCTCCGGAATCTAAAGCAAAAGGAAATTGAAAATGCAACTTAACTTGTAAAATTAAGAATAATGTGCTAGGAGAAAAGGCATAGCCCATTTAAAGACAGAAAATAACATCGAAGACAAATGGTGAGGAAATTTAGGAACTGCCAAAATTGAAAGGTCTGAGATGGTAGCCTTCAACTGTTCAAATTCTAGCTGAGCTGATTACCCATTATAAAACCTGTCCGTTTTCCACAAATCTGTCATGGGATTGGAAATTCTGTGATATTTCCTGTCACTAGAGTTAAACTCATGCAAACAAGTCTTCTTTGTACATATCCAACTAAATTCATCAGGTTTTTGTCATATTTTCCTTAATCAAAACCAACCTCTCTTGTATGGCCACACATCCAGACAATATGCATAAAAGCTTAATATCAAATAAGCCTTTAAGAAGGCTGATCGAACAAATAAAGCTTTTAAGAAGAACAGTATGATAGGTCAGGCTTAAGCGTTGCAAGGTCCAGTCAAGGAAAGGCTTGCTTGTCCTAACCCATTTCCACCACTTTCAACCTCAGAAATATCTATATCTTATTATAATATATAAAGTTGAATGAAGGATTGTTGTAAAGTCACCTTACCAGTGGTCAACTCTATCTTACCTTAATAGTGTTTAATCAAAGTTGGTTATTAATGTCTCAGAAGAAAGTATATATAAAAGAGCTAACAGAAAGGTTGAATAAAGAATCATGGTGTGCAACAATCAGGATGTTGACTTTTAGGGGATTGACATGCTACATCTGAGCTAGGGCATAAGTAGTGTTTGTCCAGCTTGAGCGATCTTCACCATACATGTTGATTTTATGAGATTGGTAAGGCCCTTAGGCCAAATGCTAAAATGTGTTTTTGAGTGGGGTTTTTACAAGGCTTTTTTACAAGCACAATGAGTGGGGTTTGTCATTTCAACATCTGTATTCAAATGTTAGGAACCAAGCAATAAGAATGGTAGGAACTAGAAACTGGAATCGAACTGAATTTATTATAGAAAAATCCCCTTCCACCTATTTAGTGAAGAATGAATGAAAGAAAGTAGATCGATTCAATGAATAGGTAACAGAATATAAAAGAAACAAAAACCAATTGAAAAACAGCATTCCAAGGTACAGCAACCTCCTTTCCAACTCAATACCCCAATGTTCCCTTAGCCTTCCCTGCTACATTTAACGTACCTCCAATAACAAACTCCCTTTTCTTCTCAATAATCTGTTGTAACGATAATCCCAATTCCTACTCATTCAAACTTAAACATTCTGTTATAACAGAATATAATCTTTCCTTCCTGCATTGTTCTAAAAAAAATATAATCATGTCTCAATCTTGCCCATCACTGTTTCTTGCTATTCTGTTGTAACAGTAATCCCCATTACTACTCATTCAGAATTGAACGTGCACTTATTCCAAACATACATGGAGATAACTGAAGGGCTAACAAAATACTAATTGTCAACAACATATCTAAAATATTAAACATTTTTTTATAAGACTGTACCTCCTCTGCTCGAAGAGTCCAATATTGATCATTAATATTCTCAATCCTTTCGTTGATATGGAAAATCTGAAAAGGTAGGTCACAAGATTATGAATTAAACTGTAAAAAATTCAGAAATTTTCTAATCAAGAAAAGTTAATAATTTTGGCCAAGAGAATGACAACAAAAACAAAAGGGAAAGACTAAAATGGTGAAAACTTGTAAATTAACAATTGGAACTCTCCAACATAGCACATCCTTTGTGACAGATGCATTCTCAACAGATTCGAGGAACTCTACATGTCGCTTCATTATTTCAGTCTATTATTCAATATTAAACTACCTCAATCCTTAGTCATTTGATTATAAATTACATTGTCTTCAGTTTAATGGTCATCTGCCCATGGATTCTCAAGCCCCAACCTTGCACTGGTATGGATTTGAAGTCTTGATTAAACTTGTGGTGCATCAGGGTATAAGAAGAACTCCAGTACAGTTCATATTTTATAACTATGTTTCAATCCATTTTCAGGTAGTTTAATAGACATAGTCATTATTAACTTATATTTCACAGATATAGAAAACAAAGAGAAAATAAATTGCATGACCTAGTTATTAAAACTCATTATAATAGACATGAGGGAATTGCCAGACCATGGCGTGCAGGATTGTAATGAATGTATACTGAAAAAGCAAAAAACATCTTTGTTGAAAGATTTGATTTTTAGGACAAGGTGAACACTAATAAACCAAATAGAGCCTTGCATATTATCGGGTGCCCAAGTACAACATGATTGACCCCCCTTTCATTTTTACCATGCTTTTCCACATTTCTATTCCCATGTAAATATCAGAATTTATTGTCTAATACAATGCAACTTTAACTTATGTTTGACATTTATCTTAGAAAGTGAACTTTTAACCTAACAAAATCGGCTTGTAATATGAAATTTACATCCACTAATATACTACAAGTTGGAATATGGAGTTTCCAACACACCTCATGCTGAGACTGGACATCTCGAGCGTGCGACTAGATATTTTGTAGGGGATCCGATAGCAATCTGATAATAGGTGACACAATAGGACCTAACAAACCTTGATAGGTTAGGCATTGATATCATCTTAGAAAGTGGATTTTAAGCCTAATTTCACATCACAAAATCGAACTGCAATCTCTCTAAGTACAAATAAATAAATAGTTTGTACAGTTGTAAGTTTATAGGGCCATCAACTATTTTTAACAATAGCTCTTGTTGTAAGTTTGTAGTCATCTTATTCTATGTGATTAAATAATAAAAGTTCAATTTGTTCTTGTTTTTTTTTGTTCTCTAAGATGGTATCTAGAGCAATTTTTTCAACAATCCATCTTCTTCAAACCTAGAGTTCATCTTTGTCACCTTTTTGTCATCGGTAATCAAATCACACAAGCTACAATGATTTGTTGTAAATCCCGTGGTTCTACCCCGTTATCACACTGAAAAGAATTGCACTCTTGATAATGTTAATCCCAAATATATGGCATGGAAGTTTAGGACCAAACATTACTTATTTGGCTTCAGTCAACTCCTTCTAAGTTTGTTCTTTCTCGCTTGCTTTGCTCCAATCACATATGAGGTTTAGGAGAAAATTCTTTAATATTTTAGTCTTCAAACAAGATTTCGTGCATGACAGAGTCGTACTATGATGCAAGCACTTTGTCTTGATTCTAAAACAACAGAAGAGTATCTTCTCAAGATTAATAATTATGTTGATGAACTTGCCCGTGTTGGCGTTGTAGTTCAACATGAAGAGTATGTTAATTCAATTCTTAAAGGACTCCCTTCCAATTATGCACTAGTGGTTTCGGTTATTAAAAGTAAAAGGCATATGTCATCAATTGCTGAAATTGAAGCTATTCTATATCATGAAACACATCTTGATCGTTGTGTCAAGGAGACAAAGTTTAGTGGTGGCATCTCGTAGTGTTAGATTTGTCTCAAATTTCTTATCAACCTCACAAGTCCCTGTACTTCATTGATCCTTTTACACAAAATTACATTCCTTATTCCACTGGCTCATACAAAACTTCAAATACTTGGGTGAATCCTAATAACAAGCCTGGAAACAAAGCTCAACCAAGTGCAATGTTCATGAAGTCAAATTCTAAAGGAAATGGCAATAAGTCATGGATACCAAATTTTGGTGCAATCTTTCAAGTGACTCGTGAACCATGAAATATCAAAAACTTCATTTTGACAGTCCAAATAATATTTTCATGGGCAATGGTGAAGATTTAAGTATTTATGGTGTTGGTTTCTCTTCTTTTGTGTCACCTCATGATTCACATCACTCTTCACCTAAACAATTTCTTACATGTTCCTTCTATTACTAAAAACTTGCTAAGTGCTAGTCAATTTGCTAAAGATAATTCTGTTTTCGTTGAATTTCATTCTGATAAGTGTCTTGCTAAGTTTGGTTTAAATGGCTTTATTCCTTTAATAATCTCTAACTTCAAAATCATTCCCCTCAGTTGCAGTCATTTTATAAACCTCTAAGTCGTTCAGCCACATCTAGCTCTTTGTTTAGTAGTGTTAAAGTTTATACAAATAAGGCACAATGTCAATTTGTCTTCTGTACATAACAATGTTTGCATGTGGCACAATAGACTTGGTCATCCAAACAGTCATTTAATGAAATTGTAATGATGCATTGTAAAATTTCTCCATCCAATAAATTTGACCCTTATTCTTGCTTATCTTGTTGCATTGGCAAATCACATAAATTGCCTTCTCATATCTCTAAATTTTCCTATTCTCCCTTAGAACTAATTTTCACTGATCTTTGCTACTCATCTTACCTCTCCTGCAGGACACAAATATTATGTCTTTAATTTATGCTTATTCAAGGTTTACTTGGATTTTTCCAATAAAGTCTAAAGCTGAAACATTGACTATTTTTCAAAAATTCAAATCAATGGTTAAATTACAGTTTAATTCAAAAATTAAACATATTCAATCTGATTTGGGTGGTAAATATCGACCTTTTACTAATTTTTTAGCTCATCATGGTGTATATCTTATAAATAGGATTCCTACAGCCTCTCTCAAATTGTGATTCCTCATTTTGTTCTCTTTAATAGAGATCCAGATTTTTATTTTCTCTAAACCGGTTGTGCTTGCATTCCTTTCTTAAGACCTTATTGTCCTCATAAACTTGATTTTAAAATTGAGGAGTGCCTGTTCCTAGTATATTCCCTTATCATCCAATGGAAAAGTATAAGTCCCACCCTTACACCACCTCAAAATTATCCAAATACTTCTATTACACCGAAGTCTAGTACTACACCCTCTAACATCTCAAACTCACTACCTTCTGAGTCCGTTTCTGTTCCCAATACAGCTCACTCATCACCTTTGAATTTGTCTCTGTTTCTAACACTGCACCATTAGTGAACACTCACCCAATGCAGACTAGGTAGAAGCTCCTGCTGCTTTGCAGCCAACCAAATAGTATTCCCGCTTTACTTAACAAAACACATTAGGTAGAGGCTCCTTCCATTTCTTCTCCTATGGTTTCTAATTGCAAATTATCCAAGTTTGGGGTTGATGGTAGGTGCTTTGCAATATGTCACGCTCACAAGACCAGAAATTAGCTTTGCTGTGAACCAAGTTTGTCAGTTTATGGCCAAACCATTGGATTCTCATTGGGTTATGGGAAAGTGCAAACTACGGTATGTTAAAGGCACTTTGTTTCATGGATTGCATTTTCAACCTGCAACTCCTGCTACACCTTTGTCCTTGAAAGCCTTTTGTTATGCTGATTTGGCATCACATATTGATGATAGACGTTCTACTTCCATAGCAGCCATCTTCCTTGGTCCAAATTTAATATATTGGTGTTCTTGAAAGCAACAAGTTACTACTTGTTCTAGTATTGAGGCAGAGTACAAAAGTTTAGCTCAAACTTCCACTCAATTAACATGCATTTCTATGTTGCTCATTGAATTGCAAGTTTCCTTTACTACTTCTATTCTTCTTGGTGACAATAAAAGTGTTGTGTCTATTGCTCACAGTACGGTATTTCATAATCACACTAAACACATGGAGATTCATGTTTTCTTTGAGCAGGAGAAGGTTATAGCCAAGCAAATTTACATCTACCATATTCCCGCTCTTGATCAATGGGCAGATGTGCTGACCTAGCCTTTATTTTCAGCTTGTTCTACTTTCTATCGAAGCAAACTCAATGTTAAGAATTTTTCTTGTGAAAAATCTTTTCCTTGAGTTTGAGGAGATGTTAGTTTGAATAAATATAGTTAGTTTGTACAGCTTTCTACGAATCTCCAACAATTTAAATTATTTCGATTTTAAAAAATATCTAGAAATGTGATTGGGATCTTAATATGATTTCGTGAGCCCTTGCACCCCCCTTCCCCCACCAATAGCTAGCTCATATTGATGTATTGATGAGCACTCACAAGTTTATCAAAACCTCGAAATCAATGTATCTAAAAATGAAATTAAAATTATACATTTTCCCACCTTATAGATCTTGTGATAGAAAACTTCAAGCAATCTAAGTTCTGCATCTGGATGTGATAAATCTACCTGTATGACAAGAAAAAAAGTCAATTCATTTTCCCACAAGGCAGATTTCAATATATAGAATAGAAGACAAGACATTACCACCAAAATACAATCCAAGTCATATTGTTTTTTAATCCTTTTTTTTATGATGCAAATCTATAGTAAATCATGGAAAGAACATTTGGGGCAGTTGAGACAAGTTCTTAGTCAATTACAACATCATAGATTTTGCACAAATTTTAAGAAGGAAACTTGAGGCATGTGATTCTGTGCAGTGAGTAGCAATCGATCCATAGAAATTGAAGCACTTGAGGTTAAAAAATGATAAAAAAGGGGCTTAAGATATTGATTATATGCATCTTATTTATAGAAAAAATTTACCTAAATTGTACAAGGAAAATAGGCAAATTAAAAAGTGAACTTTAAGCTTAAGTCAACCCACTTATATACTATGAACTGACTTTATCTCTAGTTGATGTGAGATCTCCAACACACCCCCCTCACGCCGAGACCAGCAAACTTGTGCGTCAAACCATATATTTAAGGATGGTCCAATAGCGAGTGGCACAATAGGCCTAACAAACTCTTGCTAGGATAGATTCTAGATGGGTCTGATACCATCTTAAGAAGTGGTCTTTAAGTCTAACTCAACCTTACAAAATCGGCTTGTAAGGTGAAGTTTGCACCGACCTTTATACTATGAACTGACCTTATCTCTAGTCGATGTGGGATTTCCAATATAGGTAATTAATGCTACAACTTGCCCGTATCTCTTGTCGATGTGGGTTTTCCAACACACGCTCTCACGTCAAGAACTAGACATCTCAAGCATGGGAATAGGGGGAAGATGATAATGAATAACATGAGAGCCAACAAACTGGATTAGGATAAGCTCTAGATGACTCTGATACAAACTTAAGAAAGTGGAATTTAGACTAAACTCAAACCTACAAAACCGAATTATAAGATGAGATTTGCACCCACTTATATACTATAACTTGACCATATATCTAGTTGATGTGAAATTTCCAATAGATAGTTAGAATATGAATGAGTTAGTTACTTAAGGTGTTAGGTAGATATAAATAGGGAAAGAAGCATAGAGGGGAAGGATGTTCATTTTGTAGATTGAGCACTAGCTCTTTGTGAAAGGAGAAATCTTTTATGAACCCATGGAGCACTCTCCTATTCTATTCTATTAAAAAAAATCTTTTCATTCTTTTCAATTATTGGTTCCTAACATACCCTTATACTATTAACATGTCACAATCCTAATTAAACAAAGAGACAAAACTTGAAACATTAGAGTGATAGCAACTATGTATGTCCCCAAGAATGTGTAATAGCAATAAAAAGACAAATCTTGAAAGATGATTTCTTCAATGTTCAAACACACTTTACACTATTGGTTCAAACTAATCCAAGAACTACAATGTCATGAAAAGGATTTAATAAATAAGAAGTTGGCAGGACCAACGATTTTTTGATTTTCAATAAAATCCATTCAATAACTCAGTATGTTTTGAAAGATTGTAATGGTATGACAGAATTTCCTTGTGAAATAAATTTCCCAGAGTTGCAATTTGCAAGTGTAACATGTTTTGCTATTTCAGTAGACAAGCCAGGCTATTTTAGTTGCAAATTACCAAGATCCAAACCTCCATTCTTGCATCCCTAAATTATAGGGTGTATTCAACTAAAGGAATGGATTCAAAGAACGTGTGCTCCTATGCAAGGGAACATGTAAAAGCCCAGTTCATTTGATCATATTTAAGAGGGCCAAATACTAAAACAAATGTTACCATATCATATCCTAAACATTTAGAATAATTAGATTGCAGTATCCAACATGTCAGATACACATCATATCTATGCATCAAAAATCTTAACTGAGATATATAATTACTTCAACGTGTCGATGATGTTTATAAAACCTAAAACAAAGACTTATTTATACTAATCACAATTCAAACTACTCAGGAGAACAAATCATAATAAAATAAGGAAACATGAGGAGCTATAACAATTAGAATAAATACAGGTTAATATTCTAGATTTTATAGACACATTAACCCATTATAATCATTTGATTACAAAATAGAATATTAAATAGCATCGCACTTCTCTCAATTCCCTCATCCTCAATACCTATAACACCATAATTTCAACAATTTCCACTGTGTATTTTCCCCTGTTCTTCTGATATTCTATATAGGGAGAAGACAGAACTTATAAATTTACTTACCTTCCGTATAATAATTTTAATTAACTAGTATGTGCAATCAGATGTGAGTCTTGGGCACTGTGACCCAGAGGTCAAAAGATCAAGTCATGGACTCAGTCTATTCCAAATGCAAGGTAAGGCAGCCGAACAAAGAAGCCACTTAATGCAACTTAATGAGTCAGACCCTTCCCACAGTAAAAGATTTATAGCATTAGGCTTCCAATTTTTGGCACATGTGTTGCCCACTTGTGCACAAATCATACACTATAACCACGGCATATGAAAAAGTTCTAAAACTTAATTGCTTTCACAGTGAAATTAGCATTGGTAAACTATATATTCTAAAAACAATTCGGCAGGCAAGCTCAAAAGGCATGTTTCAATTTGCCTGCAAATCTGTGTGGTCTTTCTATAATCCATGTGCCTCAATAAATCTATCAACTTTGATTATGTGAATTTACCATCATACCTTCGATTTAAGATCATTAATTACATCTGCCACAATACAATGCTTCGGTAATCTAATAGTATGAATCACCACCTGAACAAGTGTAAATCAGTTAGAAGTATAACACTTACGGCAAATGATTGTGGAAAAAGTGAAAGTGACAACTAACAGAACTCACTTCATCCTTGGTAGCATGATGGAAAGCAATTTTAAGAGTTTTTAGGCATTGCAATTCTGGCAAAGGGATATCCAATACTTCATAGTATAGAATATCAGAAGCCTAGTAACAAAAATAAAAAAGAAAATGATTTTAGCAAATTGGAAGCTTAAGCAAAACCCAAACAGCCATTTTAGAATGAAACAGGATGTTTTGCGAAAATTTTGCACTGTGAAATGACGCACCTGATTATAGTGAATTAGCATGTCCGACAAATGTTCTATTCCTCTGTACTTTATAGACTGCGGTTTAGGTTGCTGGGAGTAACAGTTATGACATGTGAGTCTGATTTTAGAAGGATCATTCAAACCAATATGTTGAGCAACTTCTTCAACAACATTGTCATAGGTGTCAAGCTTTGACCTGGAGTGTCAAAGTGAAAAATTAAACTACCAAATATACTTTACTCAAAAATACAATAGAGAGAGAAAGAGAGAATAAACTAACAGCTCAAGACTAAAGTCATCCTCCTTTGGTTTTTCCAAAATCCTAAAGCGAACAACCTGCATATCTCCAAACGACAGGACTCTTCAGTATTGATTGTTAACTTTTGCAAATAGAATTAAAAAAAAATGATTAAATTAAACTACGAATAAGTTCACCTTTTATGTTTTCCATAGTTGATAAAATAAAACGAGGAATGACAAATAAAACCATTTAACCAATTTGTTGATATGTGGAAAAATCCAAAAAATATCTTATCATGACTTATATTATCCTCTAGAACTAGTTTCCACATTCCCTCGCTATCTCTCAAGGATTAATTGCAATAAATCCTTAGGGTATCATAATATATTTCCTTAATTAGTTGGGAATGAAATTAGTACATCTATGGCTTACTGCTCCAGGTTTTATGAATATTTCAAACACCATTCCTTAGTTTGAACAGTCAGAAAAAGACCCAAAACAACAAGTGAGAACAGTCACAGATGATTAAATTATATATAAAAAGGGAAATAAAAATAATAATAATAATATGTCCACTTAGATGAGAAACTAACTTTCTAAAGCAAATTAATAAACCAGAGAACCTAAGGATAAGAATTTATATTTAACAATCGATGCAGTATACCTGCTTCTTATAGCAGGTACAGAAATTGAGGACACAACAATATAAAATAGCAGTCAACAAGAAGTTATATGCTAGTTTAAACAGTTCATACCACACGGTTATGCACATATTCCAAGAAAGAAGGAACATCTGGATACCGATATTGCTCTTCGTTTTCAGTTTTGTGGGACTTCTGGAAGCAAATAATATCACCATCTTCAAGCTGCTTAAATTACAACAGTACAAGAAAAGTCACAGCTATGAGTTGAAATATTTATTATTATTATAAACTTAAAACACTAATAATGGCTGAAGTCAGAATTAAAAATATAAAATACATGTCACTCGTGATGCATACCTGACTCTCACGGAATGTGGATTTCTTGTCAAGACGTTCACACATGACATTAGGTTCAAATTTTATCTCCTGATCAGGCACAACAAAACGTAAATTGTGATTTTAGGGACAGCTAGAAAGTGGAAGAATAAATCTTGTGTATTATTCAGGAATAAAAGATTAACATAAATAGGCCAATTACTTAATAAATGTAGAAAGGAAAGTAAATGAAAAGGATCAATTCAAATCAGAGATTTTATTTTGACCCCAAAGTAATCAAATCACAAAAATCTGATTCTGACCCTAATCATTCCAAATCAGATAAAAATAGAATAATCTTATTAATTATTCAATTTTCTAGAAAATAAAGTCCATCTGTCTAACTAATTCCTAATAGACATACAGTTGTCAACATAAACATTATAGCACTCCATTGATATTGCAATCATAGAACATCACTGTGCATGAGATGCACATTAACTAACCTCAAACATGTCTATTTCTTCATCAGGAGCATATCCAGCCATTTCATTTAGTTTTACCAATATATCTACTGGCTTCGCACTGAACATCACAAAGAGCCGCCCAACATACCTGAACCAAGAAAGGAAGAAACATTTAATTAATACAATGTAGATTCACCTCTGATAAGTAATATGAAGCACACGCACCTAAGCTTTTCATTTGAAGGTTCATAAAGTTTAAAGAAAAGCAGGAGATTCTCTTTTGACTTCTCGGGAGGAGGAATAGGCTGCAAATCCTGATTCATTGTGTGTGTAAGGTGCACGTAAGAAATCCATGTCAGTTGTGATTCACTTAGAAGGGGATGGAAGAACATACAATATTTAGTGGTCACCACCAAACTACTCAGGAAGATTAAATTCTCAGAAAAACATTACCTTCCCCATTTCAAGTTCCAAAAATAACTTCAGCTCTGCATTATTTCCTTTATTGGACACTTCTCTCAAAAGTCCAACCTACAACAGTTACAATGCCACAGAACAAACAAATCATTATGAGAAAAATATTCATAAAATATTAAAGATAGCACTTCCACTCTCACTATCTTTAGTTCAATTTTTATTAATCAGTTTTAACACCTTTTGCTATCGCACACAATAATCAAGCCATAATCAAATGAAATTTTGAGAAAAAGAATACTATTTGTTGGAACTTGCATAAAATAGAAAAATGTCTTTAAAATAAGAGAAATGCTAGCAACAAACTCTCTAACACGTTCTTTTGAAAACACCCTCCACTATTGGCCAAAATTTATTGAAAAAACCACTAATTTTAGTGGGTTTCAGTACTCATTTAATGTCCCTTTCCTGATTTTGTAGTTTTCAATGTGTTAGAAAGTATATTACTAGCACACCTCATAAGATAAATAGGGTACATTTATAATACTACATCTCTATATTTATAGTTGAAAACTCCATCATTTAAAAAAATATTAAAATAAGATAACACTCAATAGTTTTTCAACCACCCCCTCCCCAAAATATGGAGTGGCCAATTACAGTAGCATTATTTTCGGATAGCAGATACTGCAATGACTTCTACACTAAAGATTATAGATATCAGATAAAAAGGAATGATATCAAAAAAATGAGATTAATAGATAAATGGTCAAAAATAAAGGACATCTCCATAATTAATAGTATAAGAACACGGGAATGAAATAGAAAAAATAAAATTAATAGATAAAAACAGAATACATTAGATTTTTTGGATGAGTAGACCACATGACATACCTTAACGCATCACAAAGACTAAGGTAGACAGCAGTAAAGTTAAGAAAATACACAAATTTCATCAACAGTAAAAAGAGAAGGGTAGCATAAAATTAAATAAAACAGAGACCAACAAGGAATGGATGCAAACAGATGAGAGACTAATAGAAGTGTGTTGTGAGGTAAAGAACAGAGATCTATGCTAGAGAGGCAGAGAACAGAAAATGTCAGGGTTGTTTCAACAACGATGCAGGGAGCTAGGTCAGTAGCTGGAAACAAAATAGAAGTCACATGGTGTTCTTTGGATCCTACCATAAACCCCTAATTATTTTGGAAACAAAACCAACCCAAATTACAAAAATATAAAAACTGAACAACAAACAAATGGATTCTGTAACTCAGAAAACAAGTGAGTAAAGAGGAAATTTTTCCCACCAAGATAAGAGTTGTTATATTGACAACTTGCCAAGAAAGCTACCAACAGAGCTTAAAAACATTACACACATAAGTCCCGTAGCCATGTAAGGTCACTCCACACCTATTGCACACTATTTATTAATAACTAAGAGTCTTTCTTATTATATATTATCAGACACAACAAATATATCTACATTTCATGTTTGCCAACATTAGACATGTTGATACACATGTGGAGTATCCTAAACAAGCATCCATAGTATTTAAGAAAATAGAGAGATCAGTCTTCAAATTCACAAATTACTAAGCTTATAAATGAAGTTAATATACTTAACATTAAGCAAATAGAAACATGGCAGCCAACCAGCTATTTATGAAAACAACACTGGAAGTCCTTTATACTTACTGATTGTGCTTCTTCCTGAGGTGTCAGTGCTCTATTTGGCCTGTATGTGTTGTTTTGGCGCTTTGCCCACAACCAAAAACGTTGATACTGGATGGGTATACCAAATTCTTTGGCAACTTCTTCCTGATAAATTTGTTGTCAGAAAGATTCAAAGTAAATTCAAAATCATAATCAGTTCGTGGTATAACAGAAGCTAAATAGGACAATCATGAATTTCAAATAGATGAGAAAAAAAACACAAAGGACATGATGCTACCTCACAAAAGCACTTATTCAGTTGCTGTATGACACTAAAACAACGGAATTAACAGCCATAACATGTAAGAAATAACAACTATTTAAATCTAACAAAGTGGCAAAATAAGATGAACAAACAAACACACACCAATTCCTGATTTAGATAAACTTTAATCACAAATTAAAGGTGTCGCCTATGCAATGTGTCAGCATGATATTACCATTGTTATACTTTTGGCTCCACAATGAAAAATCTGAGAAAAGATTGTTCCCTGATACAGTTTCTGCTACTATAAGAGATATATTTAAGAATCTAGTGAAAATCAAGTGTGGAGCAAACACATTAAATAATTATGTCACTCCTAAACTTTTGTAGAATATTGTAACATAAACATATATCAAATGGCTGATACTTTAGTCACAGGGTTCAATGATGCAAAAAGGAAACAAAATGTTGAGATAAAACAAGCAATGTGATGAATTCTATGTGTAATTTACCCAGTGGAGGCTCTTGTTTATAAATTTAAAATGAATCATTAGTACAATAAATAAGACTTAAATTAAATGACTACATACAGCTCAATCTCCGTATATATATGTGTATGTATATGTACACATAAAATATATGTGTGTGCTCGTGTATGTAATTCTAACACTACCCTAAATCTAGAGACATAAATCATATGTACCAAGTTTATTGCATAATACAAAACAAAACCATAGTTCGTACCTTGAAAATGACAAAAGGCACTTGTTTTTGAATACGAAAACTTCGAACTCTATCATGATCCACCAGATCAAAGAATATATCATTTCCAATCTGCTCACACAGATCTTCATCACGAGCAACCTGGGACCAATGAATCAATAACTTATTATTCAATATCATCTTATGAATCATTTAATAAAGAGGGCAAAAATAACAGAGAATTAATCAACAGAGTTGTAACCTTTATGATGGTGTACAAGTGAGCCTCAGCCTTCTCCTTCCTCTTCAGATCTTTTTCTTCTTGTTCTCTCCTTAATCTCATCTAAAATGTACAGTTGAACCTTTAAAGGGAGTATTTTTACATTCAAAATATGATTACAAATTAGGCTTAAATTTTGCCCTCTATTATCGTATTTCAGAAATTTGGTCCCTTCAAATACTTTTTACCAAATCCGATCATACCACTTCATTAATAGTCCAATTTTGGTTCATTCATGGCAGAAGTGGTTTCTCTTAGACTATTGGTTAGTGTAACTGTTAGGAGTAAGTATTATCCTCATAGAAGAACAAAGAAAAGAAAATCTGAACTTCCTCTAATTTCACCAGTCATACAACAAAAGAATACAAAGGAGCAGTCTCCTAACCACTAGATTATTCCACTTACAAAACCCAATTCTTAAAAAAAGTCGCCCTTTCCCCTAAATTTCCTATAAAAGGGGGATCCTAAAAGCTAACAAACACTAAGCTGTAAAAACTACCTTACAAATGTATGCTTAAACCTGCAATCCTGTCTCATTCTCAACATGTTGTACCTGCTTCTGCCTAACAATAACTGTTTTGCTAGACGGTTACAACTTACAACTCTAACTTGGGTTTGAGCTCTGTATAGTCTTATGTTAATTGTCTCATAATCATTTTGTATCTTTTAGCCTTTTCATAATAAATCAGTGTATCACTTTTCTATTATAATATCAAAGTCTATTCTAACAAGATTTAAGGTCTATCGTATCACTTGCTACGGATACCTATTAGACAACTCACAAATATCTAGTCTCATGCACGAGATGTCCAATCCTTAGCATGAGGGAGTGTGTTGGAAATCTCACATTAACTAAAGGTAATATATAAATAAATACAAACCTCACGGGCTCTAATAGTTTTCCATTTGTTGCTCTCCTCAGCTTCAAATTTGTCGATATATCTTCTTAAAAATAAATTGGATGCCTTAACTATTTTTAAACAATTTAAAAATATGGTTGAGCTACAATTTAACATATGCATCAAAGCTTTACAATCCAAGTAGGGAGGTGAATTCCATGTCTTTACTACGTAACTCAAAGAAATAGACATTATTCATCATTTGTCATGTCCTCACATTCATCACCAAAATGGTGTCGTTGAAAGAAAACATAGGCACACAGATGAAATGGGTTTTTTTCTTTTCAGTCAAGTATTTATTCCCTTGACCTTGTCGGATTATTAAGAAATGAATTTTAAACCTAACTCAACCTTACAAAATTGACTCATAAGGTAAGGTTTGCTTGCACCCACATATATACTATGTTTTCTCTAGTCGATGTGAGATCTCCAACAGGGGTCGCATTGAGGTGGCCCAAAATTGCCCCAGTTTATATCTTCCATCTAGGTTTGCATATCTCTCATTTGAAAGAGCACTATTCACATTTCCTTTTCCTTATTTGATGGTTTCTAATTTGTTTTGGAAAAAAAAAAAAATTTTGGCATGGCAACCAATTTCTCATCCACTATAGTTTCTCCATTAAGCAATGCCTACCTTCCACCACACTTGCTCAAAGATAGCATTTGAAACTACCTTCAATGGGCTCAATTCATCCAATGCACATTGAAGGTATCAAGGAACGCTTAAACAAATATCTCAAGTAATCCTAATTTTCACATTTGGGACAATAATGACTCTTGTCATAACATGGTTTTGGGGTACATGACTACAGACATCAATCAAAGCTAAATGTTCTACTCTAGTGCCCAAGAAATTTGGGAAGATCTCGAAAATAATTACTCCATAAGATTTTTCAACTTCCTATGAATTATAAAGTAAAATCTTTGGATCCAAACAAGGCACTATTTTTATTGCTAAATATTATGGAATCCTAACAAGTCTATGGACTAAATTGAACAATTATGAAAATTGAAGCACGAAAATAGCAAGGATATTGTCACTCTTGCCCAGTTTGTTGAATGATCTTGGATGTTAACTTCATATCAAGAATGACTCTTGAATTTGATCGTGTTAGCTTATTTACTTATCTTGCACTAGGCCAGACATTGCTTTTTTGCAAGTCTAGTCAGCCAATTTATGCACCAAACAAAGGAAGCACAATTACAAGCTACTCTTAAAAGAGTTCAATATTTAAAAGGGACTCCAAGAAGAAGGATTTTATTCAAACAAAACAAGAATGTAAGTTTTGAAGCATACACAAACATAGATTTTGTGAGGTCAATTGTGATAGGAGATGAACAACTAGATACACTACACCTTCCTTGGTGGAAACCTAGTGACTTGGAAGAGAAAAAACAGAGTGCAGTAGCTAGATCAAGTGCTGAAGCAGAATTCCGAGCAATGGCCCAAGAAATATGTTTACTTCTATGGCTGAAGATTACACTGAAAGACTTGAAGATAAAGTGTGATGAACCTATGAGGATATATTGTAACAATAAATTTGCAATTAGTATAACCCACAACCTAGTGCAACATGATAGAACTAAACATATCAAACATGGACAGACATTTTATTAAGGAATAGCTAGACACTAGCTTAATGTGTTCCCCGTGTATCCACTAAGAGTCAACTAGCAGGCATACTCACCAAACGGATGAACTGCATTAACTTTGAAAGAATTATGTCAAAGCTGGGAAAGGAGGGGGAGTGTCAAAATCGTGGTGCTCATTGTGTGTTTTAGGAAGTTATCAATTTATCCTTGCTATAAATTCATTCTTTATCACAGACTCACAGTCAGATATCACTATTAGTACTAGATTTATGTACTCCAAAAAACAATCCCATAATCAAAGAGATTTGTCTCCTAAGAATTAGTTGTCCATATTTCCTAAAATAACCTGCAAATTCCTGCATTCTAACGACCTCATAATTGATACAATAAAGTAGAATATTATTCCTTCAAATTTGAGAATAATTCATCATTGTATCACTTTTATATCATGAGACAACACTATTGCACTACCAAGTCAGCACATCCATGCTGTTGCAGCACTCTACTGCACAGCCACTTCAACATTTCTGTTAAATATTAGATGTCAAATTAATGGATGAACCAAAATTGACCAATTAAAATAGTAAGGGGATTATCAGATATAAGCGGAGACAAAAATTTCAAAATAACAATACTTAGGTAACAAATGTAATGAAGCCCAAAAAAAATATAACATCAATGAATCAAACATCTTACTCTAAGGTGTTCAGCAATGTTCTTCTCATCCACATTACAAATTATTTTATCCTTGTCACTTTCTCGAACATAGACAAGCATATATGCATTTGAGTATTTTGTAAATTTAAAGGAAGAATTGTTGAACCCAGGATTAGTATGAGGTAACTGTTGACAAAAAAAATAGAATGAAGCAACAAAAACTGGCATGATGTGAAAAGAAAAAAACACCAAGTCAAAAAATATCAAGAAAAAACATACAAGACAGGCCCAACAAAGGCATTAAAAAATACTACCTCCTCTTCGCCACCATACTGTTCTTCTAAAGCCCTCTTTGCATCTTCTTTGGTTACTCGTTCATCGTCAAACTTAAACCTGAAGTGAGTATTTTTTAAGGTTTGATCCCCAACACAAGCAAGTTATGTTTTCCTCTAATATTTTATAAATACATCAAAGTGTGTAGTCGGACACTTTAACACAAGCATTATATCCAAAATCCATAACATAGTTGACAAAACTTTTACCAACTAAACAGGTACAAAGACAGCTTTACACAGCTTTATACTATGAAGATGTTGAAACTGTGTGATCTTAATTTGATTTTGGAAGAAAAAAAACAATCAATGTAAAAGAACATATTTAAATTGTAAATGTATCTGCAACTGTGACTGACAATTCCAATATTACCAAGAGATAATTGAAAAAGAAGCAAAGAATGAATAAAAATGGAAATCAAATATCAATGCCTTCTTATACTACCATGTCTAAAGAAAAATAAAATATTGATTATTGACACCCAACAAATCATCTAAATGATCTTAGAAAACCATAATAAATCTCAATATCACCTAAAATACGTTGATCACAATATACAAGACATCCTCTTTGTATCTCCTATCTTATCAAAACACATACTGAACACACTCACCAAACAGAGAAGAAAAAGGAGATGGGGGGAGAGAGGCCACAAAAGATTTTCTCCCTGTTGTGTACCATATAACGGCATTACTAGTTAACTGTCAACTAACTAACTACCTAACTAACATCCAACACCGAGTGAATTATCTACAACACCTCCAAACGTTCTATCAATTTGATTTAACAAACCCGATAACATTACAATAGAATAAATTTGACAATAATGAAATTGAATGGGAGTTGAAAAGATTAACTAGTGGTGTTTACTGTTATAGCATCACTAGCACTGTAGGATGTCAATACAAGTAAAAGAGATATGTTTGATCTTAGTGATTAGAGAAATATGTACGGCAACAGTTACGGATATTCTTCATTATCATCCATATTACGTTTAAAATGATTATCAATAATAGATTTACATGTGAGATTAAACACATTCACAACAGAAAAACTCTTTAATACATATGACTCTGATTTTCCTGTTTCATAGTGGCAAATATTATCCTTGATAGTAATAAATTTCATCACGTTACTTGTTTCGTGACAATCAACAAGTGCACCAATGATTACTAAGATGAACATTATAATACATATACAAAAAAGTGAAAGATTAAAAAGAGTGTACCACTCATCTGATAGTGTTGGCCTAATGTAAGCATAGTAGTGTCCACCATTCACCCCACTACTGTGAACCAAAACACTGCAAACAAAAAGTTCAGACAAGGTTCATACGGATGTTAACAATGAAACAAACCTATAGTAACAGCAAACTGCATCACAGGCTACCCCACCTCGTACACCAATGCAATAACAAGTAAATTCAATATCAATCATGAAAAAATAGATAAATTCTAAATTTAGTCCTAATACTTCTGACTGACCTTAACTAAAGGCCAAGGTTATTAGACTCAAGAGTCTATATAGACTCATGCAAGGTATGTAAACTCGACTCGTAGACTCATAACAGTCTATTTTATATAAAATTCAATAAAAAAATATAAACATTCATGATACCAATTCCACACATCTTCAAACTTTATGTGCTGAACACAACCAATAAAAAAACAATTTTATTTTAATTTCATTTCACCAGACTCCAGATAAAAAAATAAAATAAAAACCTCAAATAACTCTACTTTATTCCCGAAACCCCCATCTGTCATTCCTTATTTTTGATTCACCTCAATCCAAAACTAAAATCACGAAACCCAACCCAATAAAAAATTCATGAAACTCAACCCAAACAAAAATCACAAAACCCATCTCCAACCCCAATTGCGATCAAGAACCACAACACCTATCTAAACACGAAGGTAGAACACGACGACACAATGCAAGGAAATGTGAGACTATGTGACGTGATGCACAGTAAAACGATGGCAAGACAATGGCTAGACGACGGCAAGGCCACAGCGAGCGATGACGAGGCCACAGTGAGCGACAGCGAGGCCACAGTGAGCGACAGCGAGGACATAGTGAGCAACAGCGAGGACACAGTGAGCAACGACAAGGCCACAAGGAGCGATGGGGAGGCGAGAACGAAAACCAAGAACTCAAATGAAATACTAACATAGTCTAGGTATGAAACAAAAACGAACCCTAAATCTACACACTAAACAAAACAACCCATGTGTGGATCATTTTTGGCTTTTCTCCAAAACTCGTTCACTCAGCCTCCGACTCACGAGTTTGACGGATTCTACAAGTTTGTCTGAGTTTGGTTCAAGTATGCTCAAAAACGAGTCTACACACGAGTTAACTCATGACCCATCAGTAGACTCTTAAACTCAATCGAGTTAAGGAGTTAACTTGCAAGTTTGATAACCATGCTCAAGGCTCAAAGTATAAACAAAAGCCAAACCAACACTAAAAGAAAATTCCACATCTAAGAAGTTTCCTAGCATGTCAGACCATCACCAACAACCAATATATTTTATCCTCCACTCTATCTCCTAGATACCTTCTTCAGAACCACATTGCATTTATCAACCAACCTACTGACTTAATCGATGCCACAATTTTGAATATAGCCCTCAGCAACACATTAAGCTTGAAGTATTATTGGTTTTCCGACCTTTTCCACAACCCATATTTATAACATTACTCTTCACAAATTTTCTCCTTGATCAAACAAAGGATTGAGAAGGCAAGTACACGCAAAATTTTAAGAATCTACCCGCAGTCTTTTCCAGCCTAAATCAGAACTCTACCACTAAATATTTGCTTTTAGGTTATATTTGTTTAAAAACATAGTAACAACAATATAGGATAAAAAGGCTTTTATTTTCCTCCATTGAATCATACCATCTAAGTATTATAATAGTGCTGAGTATATATTGATTTTCTTTTCAAATCATATAACTTCAAAATTTCACCACTTCAAGCAGAAGCATAAATGTAGTTTCATGATGCAGCATAGCATGCTGTTCTAAAGCAGGCGTTGCATAGAAAAAAGATTGTGGCCATAGCATTCATTATTTAAGATACC
Organism: Phaseolus vulgaris; assembly: GCF_000499845.2. Lineage (NCBI taxonomy): Eukaryota > Viridiplantae > Streptophyta > Magnoliopsida > Fabales > Fabaceae > Phaseolus > Phaseolus vulgaris. The sequence continues at coordinate 35,799,975 of NC_023753.2, forward strand.
TGTGAAGTGAATAAAGATTCCGAATACTTCTGTCTGCTTCAGGAGATAGATACTTGCCATTATCCCTATCAAGATCCAGTTGCAAGGGAAACTCATAGCGATCATTGATCTGATGCCAATCAATCACCATGTTAGATAGAGATGTCAGAAGTAACAGAAAATATTAGAAATGGAATAATAAACTGAGAAAATTTTTATTACAATAGCATCTGTCCAATGGGGGAAAAACAATCAAGGAAAAACTAAAAAAAAACATCTAAGACATAAAAAACCATACTGTATGTTTCAAATTTTAAGTATCACATCACTTTAAGTATTAAACAAAGTATACAACAGGATATGGTACAAAAACTCCTGGACCAAGCAATAGAGAAAGCTTACAATCACAATAGAAAATCTATGAAACAAAGATTAGTGGATAAATATCAAAGAAAAACCCAAACAGGGCATTTACTTTTAGAAATTTAATAAATGGGTACTAAATCTGGAGCATCATACGTTTAATAATAAGCAAAAGGTCTTTAACTGTATAATTTATAATAGAAAATGATCAACTGTAACTGCAACTAGCAAAGAAAAAATGTATGGTAAAAGTTCTATCAGAGTAAAATATTATAGTGAAAAAAATATTATGACAGATCAAAAGGCAAGGGATATTTTATTGGTTCTTGAACTAAATACCAACCTTTACCATAGTGTCTCGCATAAAATCATACTCAAACCGTTTTAATTGAAGCTGTAGAACAGGTGGGAAATCGATGAACAATACACCCTTCCTAGCATCCTGAAAGTGTAATCACAATCACATTCTAGGAAAACAATCACTCAAGATAATGAAAATAACAACGATAATAGTAACAGCTTCAGCAATCATTCAAGTGAAACAGTAACTCCTAAACAAAAGCAGCTAACAAAATAGAGGAAGATCAATATAAAGAGATTTTTATAGATAAAATAATGCACTTAGTGAAGTTCAGCCTGATAATGAAAGGCAAAAAAAAAGCACATTGGTTCAGGTTTTACCTGTAACCCATGGTGCTCGGCATGATATTTGTTATCACCCTCAAGCCGTTCCACTTCCACATACTTATCAAAAGAAGCATAAACATCCTTACAGCCTTTGACATCAAGCTGAAGATCTGTAATCAAATATCCAATATTCCATAAGGTCCAATAATATGGAATAATGTGGTAAACAGCAGCATCCTAAAGGAAAAATGCATACCATAAAATGACTCCTTTCTTGTTGATTTATAATCCTCATTGATGCATTCAATATAGTTCATATGGTGGCCTTCAAACAATTTCTGAATAGTGCCTTCTACAACAGTTCCCTGGCAAAGATGAAATCCCAAGAACATAGTAAATGTACACAAGTATCCAGAGTAAAAGCTACTTTAACAAGACATAACAATAAAAAACTATCGTAAATAACTCAGTACCTTCATTTTGTCTTCTAACTTCTCACAAAGAACCCTATTAAGTTCTTGGACATCATGCTGCATGAATGAATCATATGTATCCCATCCAAAAGACTTGGTTAACTCTTTCGTTGCTACACTACAGTCACTGTACTGCAATTTGTAAAACAAACTCTGTAATGCAAGAGGTATGCTTCTTGATGGTGAATCATTTTCAGTCGTGGGCATCTGGTACACAGCCTGAAAAAAAAATTCTATAGATGAGCTAATTTTAATATAAGTGCTTGCCCTTTCAAAAAACTAGACCTTACAAATTTATATAACATCAGCTAACCTTTCGGAAATAAGAAATGTGGTACAGTGTTTGAAGCAGAGAATTCATATAACAAGTAGCTCCTTGGTTTTTTAATCCAACATAACCAGTTTCCTTTTTCGAGTCATATGACCAATCCATATCTTTACGCACAGCAATGTCAGCCTCAACTACGAATGTATCATTCACAAGATAACCTCTAGCAGGATCATACAATTGAGCAAGTGGCATGAAATTAGCAAAACCCCAATCACACGCTCGCGCATTGAACTGATGATGAGATTCTGGAATATGAAAAGGCAAACAAATTCATTTTTCTGAATAACAAAATGTGATGGAGAGGGAGCTACAAAAAATGTTCCCAAAGTAGATGATAAGATATTGTCCATTACATAAACAAGTTAAAAATCCAACATAACTGTGTGACAGATATTGATTTTTCAGGGGAACCAATAAAAATCCTATGTTGTAAACAGGAGCCCAATGGTAGAATAAACTTGGTGCAGAGAATTAATTCGAGAGAATATTTTTTTCTGAATGATGATAATTTCCTTTTTTATTTGCCCCCTAGTCAAACTAATATGCATGGGTATTACATCTTACCAATACAATCTTCAATATTCTACCAACCCATGTCAGGTTTTAGTAACAGAAGCAACCTAACAAGCTTAACACAAACTCGCTAAGTAAAAAACAAAACTTCTGACATGGTAACATCCAAAATTACTATGGTATTTGAAATGAAAATAACATGACAGAATGAAATACTTAGTGATTGTTACAGTAAGTAATTAACTGCCTAAACTCCCTAAATATCAGAGAATAAAATCTGGTAAACAAACAATATGTGTTCAGAAGACTGGATTATTTTTAAAGATTATTTCAACAATTGATCATACATACTATTTTTAGTAGTTGGTTTGTATTTAAAATAAACAATGGTTGGGAATAGAATGGAAAACAAAAGTAAACTCAAAATTATAATTTCTTAGCTTTTAACAACAGTCTCCAAAATTTTCTTTATCATAAAAAAAAAAAAAATCTTTGTTAAAGATTGTAAATTTGGATTATAATCTATCTAAATTACCAAACAAGTTTGATTAGAAAAAGTAACACTAGCAGCTTTTTCCAATCAATCAGAATATAAGTTTAAAAATCCTTCCAAAATGTGCTTTAACACGAACCTAAGACAATATAAATACATGGAAAAGGTAAAAAAATAATATTTTAATTCATTAGTTTCTTAATAACATGAAATCTCTGAAAGTTAAAGTTCCAAACACATTTGACAAATCCTTTATAAAGAATATATCCTCCAACAGAATATCCTCCCAAAGGTTGATAAAAGAGTCATCACCTAACCCAAAAAAAATATATAACCCAACACAAGCATATCCAAAGCATTATGGACTTTTTTAGTTGTCAAGATATTATACGATACAAAAGCAAGATAAGCATTAATCATATCCAATGTTTGACACGCACCAAGATAAAGACCAAATAATAATAGGTTGTGGTAGTGGCGCTGATAGTAATAGTGGTTACAAGAGGAATGATAGTGGTGACAATGACTAAAATTCTTAAAAAGTAAATTTAGGTCTAACTAAACCTCACAAAATTGACTTGTCGTGAGGTTTACACTCATTTATATATTATAATCTCTAATCAATGTGGGATCTATGGTCTAATAGTGGGTAGCACAATAGGTTCAACAAATCTTATTAGGATAAGTTATAATACCATCTTAGAAAGTAGATTTAGAACTAACTCAACCTCACAAAACTGGCTTGTAAAGTGTAGTTTGCTCCCACTTATAGACTATAATTTGGCCATAACTCTAGTCAATATAGGATCTCCATAAAAAAATGACAATAACGAGATGGTGACGCTAACAAAGGTGGTAGTTGTTACAACAGATATGAAGGTGAGGGTGGTGAAAAAGGAACAACGATGACAAGGAGGGTGGTGGTGATAGTGATAGTGATTGTAATGGAGGTGAAGTGGTTAGAGAGTAAGAAAGAGATCAACTGACTTATCATGTTGCCTTTGAGATAAGAAATATGTTACATAACATTAGCATAAAGAAATCATAGCACATCACTCTACCAAACAATTTATTAGAACACGATAAGATGGTTATTCTTTCATGACCACCAAACTGACCTTAAAGTCTATTTCAATAGAAGAAATTTCATTTTTAGATTTTCTAATTAGACAAAACCATGATTAGTTGTCATACTTTAAGAAGAGTACTTCTTGAATTGAAAAATATATAAAAAATGTAAAATAACTAGAGAGTATTTTGAATAATAGTTGCTAAAATCTAGAAGGGTAGTGGGACCAATTTTATTCATATTAGTCAATCCTGGATCGCAAATGGCAATACTATTATTCCAATAATTTCATATACATTCATTACTCATATATGTATATATATGTTCAAAAGGAGAAAAATAATTAAAATCTCAAGCACGGGTAACCATTAGTAATAAAAATTAATAATACTTTAATAAACATAAAGTTGATCATAGTAGTCAATAGCAGTAGCAGGATAACCACTATTCTGATTTTTTTTACCTATTCAGAAAACCTCTAATAAATATTAGATTTCAAATAAATGTATACATTTAGTTTGTATCATATAACAATATATTATTGAGTAATAATATTTTATATTCTTTGTACGTATTACTTTATTATACGTATATATTAATATTTTTTAAAATAAAAATAAGAATGATAAAACATTAAATTTTTATTCTACTCACTCATAAGATTTTAAGGTATACTAATACATTTTTTAGATTTTTCTATAATTTAGCTTATTTTATTATATATTATGTTTTATTTAATTTTTATTACTATTACTAAATGGTTTATTATACATTTTCATTACTACTATGTTTAATTTTAATTTTTAATTTATTATATCATATATTACGTTTTATTTAGTTTACTAAATTATTTAGTTTATTATATTTATGTTATGCTTTAAATAGGTTTTTTTCTATTTTTTAATGCTATTACATTTATTATTATTATTCTGTAATTTATTATATTATACGATAAATAATTAAAAACAATTCACAAGTAACAATGTTGGAATGAAATTGGACAGAACTTCAAACAAATCAGAAAAGAGAGAAACACATCCAGAAACCTTAAGGACCAGACCCATCAAGTTCTGCCACTCCAGTAAAAATTAAATGTCCCTATAACAGATGGAAATTAGAAGTGTGGGAAGTGTTTGGCATAGTGGATTTCACTTGGGCTTCAGAGTCGCAGTCACAAAACTCTAAAACATTATAAAGATATAAAAATAAAATCATAAGATATTTCTCAGATTTTCATATACTCTCGCTTAACCTGTAAATAAAAAACATAAAAATTGAGCTATGCCAAAAACAATAGTTCGAAAAACAACCCAGGGGTATTGGAGAGTCAGAGAGAATTTCTAAAAGGATAGCTCAGTCAGACAGCTCGAAAGGCCATCAGCTTGAGAGGAATTTCTTGGCAAGAAAAGCATGGTCCGGTCTAGAGTCTTTACTACACAAGAGAGTCAGTTATCTACCCTAGACTACCAAACCACAATCCAGGAATGATCAATCAATTACAATTCATTCATATTTCAATTGATCATCTCTCCTTCCACCAAATTACCTGATACCTAATTAAATTATAATCTGCAATAACATCAAGCAAACAATTAAAAGATAAAGGATTTAATGCCTGACTACAATCCCTGGGTCCATCAGTTTGCTTCTTAAATGAAATTGTAAAACAGGAACTTGATTCGCATCAAATAATTAATATGAATCAAATGAGTAATTCTGAGAATGCATCAATTTGACAAAACCCAATCCCCTATATTTTTAGGTCTGCAACAGAAATCTCTACCATAAATTATTAACTGTCCACAAACAGAACCATTATATTGGTTCTCTCAAGCATATAATATCCCATATTATAAAGAATAATATAATTTCTGTTACTTTACTTATTCAACTTGGCAAAGAGGGAAATTTTCAATTAATACGATCCGCGGCGATGTTACCTTTTCTTATTGAAAATTTACTATGAATTTGATTGACAACAGTCAAGCTGAACTGGGCATATTTACTCCAACCATAAGGCAAATTAGCTGCATCTGCAACATCTACATACATTGATAGATGGTCAACACTGTTCCCCTTCGAAAAGATAAGTACCCGCCTGCTCATTTAAACCAATGTCAGTGAGGACAACATTCATAGTAAATATAACTTGACACTCATACACATATGTATTTAACATTAGACACTGATGGATAGGAGAAGAAATTAATATACCAGTTAAAGCCTCCTACACAGAAAACATCAGAAAAGACTCTTTTAGGAAGTTCTGAAAAATTGTCAATGGTCCAAGTGAATTTTGCAGACGGTGTATCATCCATTGTTGGAGCAGCCACTGTACTCGTGCTTTCTGCTGCTGAAATTGAAAAAGTAAAGAAACACTATACAAAATAATAAGAACATAAATAAACATGGTGATTACTCCTCAGTTAGACCAAATATTTAAAAAAGCTTTAAAAAAAATTGTTAATTTCACAAACCACATGGAAGAAAGAGTCCCAAAAATTAATTTACCCATCCATCCCAATCAAAAGGAAGCACCACTTAAAACAAAGCTCCAACTCAAACCCCAAAAAACATAGCCACTTCAATGCTTCCTCCTCACGACACATAACATTAATCCCATTAAAATAAAATAAAAAGACATAAAAATCACCATAGGTCACTTCTTGCATTTTCATAGCATTCATTCATTCAACCCAACCAACATTTACACACTCACACTAACCTTAGTGCAAGTAGCTCAATCGTCACCAGCCACACCACCAAAAACTATTCCCCGTTTCATTACTGATTACAAACGCCACCCTATTTTCACTCGAATTCCTATTTCTAAACATTCATAAGGAACTGCACCAGCCACTTCTCATACATTCACACATTACGATTAAATAAACAAATTAACACGACGCGAACACTCCTTCACCGAGTCTCCAACAATGAGCATTATCGCAATTCAACAATTACCTTCCATAGGTTGAGGACCGTAAGGAACCTGCATCTCATCCTGCTCCTGCGGTTGCTCCAGCGGTTCCTCCAGCGGCTGCTCCTGCGGTTGCGGCTGCTGTTGCTGCTTCATGCAACACAACAAAATCAAACACGTACGTCAAAACCCTAGCAATCTTCCAACCGAAAAACCGCAAAATAAAAAAGAAAAACAACAGAAGCAAAAACAGGATAAAGTGATTGATTGCAATCGAATTGATAAGAGAAAGAAAAAGGAATAATTCTGTTACATCCAATGGAGGCGGAGTCATTAGAGTCATGTTGAAAGAAAGAGACGCAGTAATTCATAAACCAGGAATTGGAATGTATATAAAGAGAGAGAGCGAAGAGAACGAGTGAGAGCGAGTGATGGAAAAAGAAGCAAACAGTGACTTCACTGAGAAGGGTTGCTTTAGCACGGAAGGGGATGTTTCCGGAATTTCGCAGCAATAAACCCAATTCTCTCAGTTTTACGAGGGGTACGGTATTTGCATACCTACTTTCTTCTTCTTCTTTATTTTTTTATCAAGACTCAGTTTTAAGATATTTTTCTTTTATACAATAATAACTTTTATATAATTCAAATTTATGATAATTAAATTAAATATAATATATAGATCGTGTTTCAGTATCCTTAATTTATAACAATTAATAATGATAATTATATTTTGCAACTATTTCTTGTTATACATTTTTTTTATCTCTCTTGCCTTTTACATTTCTATATTTGTTAATCTACTTTTTAGTTTTTATTATCTAAAATAATTGCGTATAAAAATAGAAAGCATTTTTAAATAAAATTGAAATATTTTATACCTATTTATTATAATCTTTTTTTATTTATAACAATCTTAAAGGTTGTATATTGTAAAAAAAATTTATATACTATTTTCACCTCTCCTACCTTTCTATCTTTATATTCATTAATTAACTTTTTAATTTTCATTAAAACTATCCATAAAAAATAAAATGCTTTTATTTTATAGTTATAATCACAATTTTAAATAAAAAGTAATCTAGTTTTAAAATTCTTTTTTTACTAAAAATTTTACTTTTATTTTGATAAAATTTAGAAGTTCCTATTATTTAATTGTAATATTTTAATAATTAATACAAAATATTTATCATTAATTTTATATCTTTAAGTTTTTATCACTTATATAAATTTCAGTAATATTTTTTAATTAATTTTATCACAAAAACTATATTTGATTTATATTTTTATTTTCTATTATCATAAAACATAGAAATGGAAACATTTTCAGTAGTGCCTAAAATAAGTGTTTATTTCATTTCATATAATCAAATTTTATAATGAGAACACTTTTCAATATATAAACTAAAAGTATAAGAAAATAAATATGTTGAGTGGTATTGAATTGTATATTAAGAAATTGTAATAATTAGCAATAAGAACGTGATATGGCGAAAAAGAGTTGTTAAGATATGGTAAAGAAAGAGGTTTTAAGATTATGATTTATAATATTTTTTTGTTGACATAGTTACTATAAAAAAAAATCTTATAAGAAAAATTATTCTATTAAACAACAATTTAATAAAAAGTAAATTGAAATAGTTAAAAGGAAAAATAAATATATTTTAAATTTGTATATCGATTCATTTATGAACAAAATCACATTTAATTTTTTATTAACTCAAACAAGGTTTACTATATAAATGCACCTGTAAGAAATACAAATTAAGTACTATTTAAACTTCAGATACTCGTGATTATAATTTGAATATTCTTTAAAATTACACTCACTCATGGTTAAACCAAGTATTATTTTAAAAAGTAGTTATTTATGGCTAAGAGAAAATTATAAGAAAAAAAATCAAAATATCATAAGGATGCTAACTAAAATAACATTTACATCCTTATATAAATATAAAATTAAGTTCACTTTTTTAGATTGTTAATAAACACTATAGTGTTCAAACAAATGTATTAAATTAAAAATTTCCAACTTCTTAAGCTTTTTTTTTTCAAGTTGCCTTCTATTAACAACGGTCTTTAAAAAAAATATTGGTTGCAAAATTCTTCTTGTTGCATGTGCATCTAGATGAGTCAAGTCATAATTGAATTGTGTCGTTTGGGTTATTACGCTCATAAATATGTGTGTCCCTAACTACCAGTTATAGCTTTTAGCCTAGCGGTAAACACTTGATCCAACAATCGATATCAAAGTCAATATCACGAGTTTGATTCCAGTGGGACAATTGTTCAATAAGAGATTATTGCAAGTTGCACAATTTTTCGGTGGCGTAGGAAAAGAAAGACAATAAAATGAGTCTAAAGCTACTCAACGGCCAGAAAAGCGAATGCAATAAATGCTTTCTTCGAGCTTATATAACGACATGCTTCGAATACAAGAAAAAATAATTATGGTTATATTTGTTTATGAAAATGTGATTTTGGAGTTTTTTATTAGTGGAGGGATATTCCTTTGATACATATCCAACTATGCATTTTCAAAGATGACATTGAAGTTGGTATGGCGAATGATGTTTGGAATCGGTCCAATTCCGTCGGTACTATTAATATTGGGAGTGTTGGTGATGCTCGCATCTTCGCGGTGGTTGGTGATAAAGGGATATCCGGGAGAGGTAAGGAAAATGCTTAACAAAATCTTTGACACTGAGGAAGAAGTTCAAATGACACTAGTCGATATCAAACAAGTTGTAGGGATCCCAAAGAGTTGCAACAATTATGTCGTTCAGGTAACAAAACAAAGTTCGAGCAAAGACGTGTGAAAAGAGTTGTTCCTTTATCCAACTAATGTCATACATCACATCTTAATTGCAACCCTTGGGATTTACTATTTCCAACAAGCATCGGGTGTAGACGTCGTCATTTTACACAACCCCATAATCTTTGAGAAGACTGATGACACACGTAAGCTTATTAAAATTTGAGATTTTTTTTTATATTTAATTTTTATTATTTCTAAAGTTTAAAAGTGTTATAATTGTTTTTAAAAGTTTTCTTAAAATACTAATTTTTTAGGAAGATTTGAAACTCACAAACATTTTGATGTAAGTGTTGTGATCTAATTTTCCTTATGGTTGTTCTTTGGGTAATTGAATTCAATAAAAAGAACAAAGCTTTTAGGAGGTGGACAATATGAGAAAACTAAGACTCATATGTGCATGAAACACTAATGTTTTGTTTGGATTAGAGAGTGGAAATGAGGGAGTGGATTTGAGATGATTTGAAGAGAAAGTATAAAGAAAGGTGTTTGGATTAAGGTAAATAGAGTGAAAAGTGTGAGAAAAGTTTATGAAAGTTTGTGAGTGATGTGATGGGTGTGATTGAAATTGTATTTTTTTTTAATTAATAAAAATGTAACTTTACATATTTGCCCTTACATCTTAAAATTGTTAAAAAAATTAACTTTATTTATTTATTTATAAATTATAATTATTTTTTATTAAAAATATTATTTAAATACTTATTATTATAAATATTTGATAAAAACTTATTTTTATTATAAATAACATTATTAATTTTAATTTTTTAAATTAATATAATTATTATATAAATTTATTTTTTAATTATTAAAAAGTATATTTATTATTATTATTTATGTTTATAATTTATTATATATATAATATGATTAATTATGTTATTTTATTTTATAATTTTAATTGTATTTAAATTATAATTCTGTTATAAATAAAAATAAAAATAATTTTAATTTAAAATATATGGGTAAAATAGTAAATTAATATTAATTAATTAAATATATATATATATACACATACAACTTTCTTCGCAATGTGCGAAAAAAGTTTTGAGGGAGAAAACATTCTCCATTTTTGTGTTTTTAAAATTATTTTGCATTGATTTTCTAACTTTCGTTTGTGAACAGTGAATTGACGCTTTTCCGCTCCCTGAAACAAACGGAGCCTAAGAATGTTCAAAGAAAACTCAAAAGTAAAGAATAAAAAACTACATGAACTAGCACATCTCACTGTAAATTTTGCCTAATTTTTCTTGAATTTTTTGGCTATTGAGTTGGAATTGCCAAATTGCATCAAACATTTTGTGCGGTTTTTGTCTCCTTTGATGTGTATGTTTTAGGTATCTTTCATTAGAAGTCCTAACATGAATGTTATAGGTAAAATTGTTTGTATGATTTTGCCTTTTTTAAGTGTGTTTGTCCAACTTTCTCTTTTAAATTTTTAAGTCTTTTATCAATATCTTTGAATAATTTTTTGGTGTTGCTTTATTTCTTTACCATTTTCAATTTCTTTTTATTCGTGAACCTTTTTAAGTACTCTTTTGAGTGATGGTGATAAATTATATTTTTTCTTTATCTTCTTCCTCCCTCTATTCCTCTTCCTCTACATATTCATTGTCATGTATATAATACTAGTACTTGAAGATGAGACTTGACATATATATTGTAGGGTTATAAAAATTGTAATTATAAGTATAGACATCCTATCCCCAACTAAAATGACTTGATAGATGAATTATATGGTGTTTAGGAATGGCAAAGCGGGACGGGTCATGCAGGATGGCCCGCGGCCCGCAGGTAAAAAACGCGGGGCGGGCTAACCTTTTAAACCTGCTAACCCGCATTAGCCCGCCCCGCATTAGTCCGCGGCCCACGCGGGCCAGCAGTGGGGCGAGGCGGGCTAGCCCGCTAACCCGCAAGAAAAAAAAATGTTATTGTTTTAATGTGTGCAGATGACGGAGAAGATTATAATTATGAAAAAATTGAATGAAAGTTGGCGACATCCAATGTTATTGAAATGTAAGAATGTTTAATGTTTTTTAATTAATGTTTATGTTTAATGTTTTGGAATTAGGTATGTTTAATGTTTTGGAAGTGGAAGAATAGTGATATTTGATATTTATCTTAAATGTTTAATTTTTTGATGTTTGACTGTGTTTGAAAAGGAAGAAAAAAAAATTTAATTTGATAGTAACAAATATATAGGTTTAATTTGACAATTTTTTAAGAACAAAGTGTAAAAAAAAAAAATAATATTCAATTTAAAAAAAAAACGCGGACTGACACACAAATCCGCGGACCAGCTCTTATGCGAAGCGGGTCGAAAATTCTAACCCGCAATAACTTTGCGGGCGGACCAACCCGCCCCACATTTTTGCGGACCAAGTGCGGGGCGGGCTGACCCGGTTTGCCACCCGTTAGTATATTTTAATGGATTGGTTTTCAGTAACAGAACATTCAATAACTAACAAAAAAATTTAGGTGGAAAATATTGAATAACAACTTGAGATAATTGAGGTAACAGAAAACAAGGAAAAAAAACTAATCGAGGTTTATAAAATATATTTCTTGATATGCGGAAACTCACTTAACTCTAAATGTTATAGCTAAAAATTTATAATCACATTAAGTTTATTTTATTCAAAATAACCGATCGATGAGATGGTGAGATTGAAAAATATAATTTAGGTTTTAAAGTATGAATTGATTTTATCCACTTGTTTTTATAATATATTCTTTTTTTTTGTTTAATGTTGAATGTGATGATATACACCATTCGATTTAAATAGAAACCTAAATTTAAGTATTAATTTTTTAATCTAAATTAGGATTGGAGACAGGTTGTGCAAGTTGGTTTGTGATCCGATAAGAAAAAATGTGGAGTGGATTGTCTATTTTAACCTCTTATTCCACTTAAGTACTCTTATATAGACCATAGATATTGTGGCACAAATACAAAGTAGGACAGGTCAATCCACATAACCTGTATATCTTAAAATTTTGGAAAATTCTTCTTACACCCCTGTACTTTAAAAAATTCCAAAATTATTCTGTTTAGATTTTATAATCCAAAATACAAAATTTATATTCTCGATACAATTCAAAACACAAATTTTAACTTTCATATTCTATAACCTTGCAAGTCTCTGAAATTCACATTCTGGAATTAAAGGAAATTGTTAAATAAAAAATGTCAATAAGTAATTTGAATAATTTTTGAAGTATGAGGTATATGAAGAAAGACACAAAGGTGCAAGGAAAAGCTTTCCTCAATTCCTAATTCATAACATCTTAATGAAATTAAATATAATATTATATATTATACATATTATTTTTATACTCAATAGGATAGTATTATGTGTCTATGTATTACTTTAAAATATATATATATATATAATGAAATATTTTATTAGTGAATTTATTAGTTTGATTAAAAAATTAATTTAATAAACATAAAATAAAATATATTTAAAAAATTTATTGATAATTTATTTTTTATTAATTTGAAAAAATATTACTGGACTTGCTCAGCAAGCCCGCAAGACCACATGTCGGTTCTTATGCGGACGGATCAATGCAATCAACCTGTATTTTGTATTTTTTTATTATCATATCTAATATTAATCGAGTTATTTAAATAGTTTTGAGAAGAAAAAAAACACTACCACTCACGTAATTTAAAAGTTAAAAATAAAATATTTATTATAAATTATTATAATTATATAAAAATAGAATATGATTGTATAGAAGTAAAGTTGAATTGAATTTGGGTAACCAAAATCCTAAACATAAACATAGTGGAACAACATTATCCTAAGAGTCATAGGTTTATTGACACGCATGCATGCAGGCATTGCATGACTCCTACGTTCTATCCCGTCCTTCCGATTTCAACGCTTGTTCCGTTCAAATTCGCAACCAACCCTCGTTGAAAACTATAAATACCCTCCTTCACACGCTCATCATCTTCATCTCCCTCCCCAAAAGCCCACCATGGCAACCCTAGTTGGAAGCTCGCATTCCCTTTCCCACCATGCACTTCTCATCGTGCTCGTTCTTTTCTCTCTTTCCTTCTGCTCCTTCTCCCTCGACATGTCCATCATCGACTACGACGACGCCCTCCTGTGGAAAACCTACGAGGCGTGGCTGGTGAAGCACGCCAAGGCCTACAACGCCATTGGGGAGAAGGAGAGAAGGTTCCAGATTTTTAAGGATAATTTGAGGTTCGTTGAGGAGCACAACAATGGGGCGGGGAACAAAGAGTTCAGCCTTGGGTTGAACAGGTTCGCGGATCTCACCAACCAAGAGTATAGGGCCATGTTCTTGGGCACCCAGAAGAAGGTCACGCCCAGGAAGAGTGCTCGCTACGCTTTTAGCGTTGGGGAGGACCTGCCCGCCATGGTGGATTGGAGGGAGAAGGGTGCTGTTTCCCCCGTCAAAGATCAAGGCCAGTGTGGTGAGTTTTGTTCAACCCGAGTTGCTTTTTTATTCAAAGTTTTTACAATTCTTTTGCTGCAAATCTTTGTTTGAAAACTACACATTTGATTCATTTGATTCCGATAGTACTAAATGAAACTGTTTTTAAAGTGTGGATAGATTGTTCTTACAATCTTTCAATGCTCCTTGGATGAAGGAAAAATGGTTTTTTTTGTTGTGATTTGTGATTGAGTAGAGTAATTGACTTTGGTCTCCATGAAGGGAGTTGCTGGGCATTCTCGACGGTTGCAGCGGTGGAAGGAATCAATCAAATTGTGACAGGCAATCTGACCTCTCTGTCAGAGCAAGAACTGGTGGACTGTGACAGGAGCTACAACATGGGGTGCAATGGGGGTCTCATGGATTATGCTTTTGACTTTATAATACAAAATGGTGGCATTGACACAGAAGAGGATTACCCTTATACAGCACGTGATAATACATGTGATTCAAACAGGAAAAATACTCGCGTTGTTACCATTGATGGATATGAAGATGTGCCAGCCAATGATGAGAAATCTTTGATGAAGGCTGTTGCAAATCAACCTGTTAGTGTTGCCATTGAAGCTGGTGGCAGGGAATTTCAACTTTATCAATCGGGTGTTTTCACTGGGCGATGTGGGACAGAGCTAGATCATGGTGTTGCAGTAGTTGGATATGGAACAGAAAATGGTACTGATTACTGGCTAGTGAGGAATTCTTGGGGTCCAGCATGGGGTGAAAATGGTTACATTAAGCTGCAGAGAAATGTGAACAGTGAGACTGGTAAGTGTGGGATTGCAATGGAGGCTTCCTACCCCACCAAGAGTGGTGCTAACCCCCCAAATCCTGGTCCTTCTCCCCCAGCTCCTGCAGCCCCTTCAACAGTCTGTGATGAATACTACTCTTGCTCTCCTGGAACCACATGCTGCTGCCTTTTTGAGTACAGAGGGTTCTGCTTTGGATGGGGATGCTGCCCCATTCAGTCTGCAACATGCTGTGCTGACAAATCCAGTTGCTGCCCTCCGGAGTTCCCTGTCTGTGATACCACATCTGGATCTTGCCTATTGGTAATTAGTCCTCCTTCATTACTACTACTAATGCACTTTTATGGGTTAAAACTCATTAATCTTTGACACAAATCTTTATTTATTGCACATACTACTGAGGTTAAACTTTAACTGTTACTAAGAATGTCTAAAGAATTTCATACGTTTTGTCTTTGTATGATGGTTCACCTCAGAGTAGAACAATATTACAACAAGCATGTTGAAGAGTGTTAGCAGGATTTCTTCACTACCAACAAGTCATTGGTTCAATTAATCTGACTTTGAATCTGTTTTGCAAGTTCACATATTTGAGAGAAAAATCAATGATGGATCATATTTTTCTGCAGAAATTAGTAATTGGCAGAAATTAGCTAATATTTCATAGCTGAAACATCTTATCCCAAAAAAGGGAATTTCTTGACTTGTGACTATTTGCACTTTTTTGAAGTTGATTTCCTAAGTGTGTTAATTTCTGTGTGTGCATGCAACAGAGCCGAAACAACCCATTTGGGGTAAAAGCTTTGAAAAGGGAGCCTGCTACATGTACCTTGACCCAAAGGAAAGTTGGCATGAAGAGTAACTAAGGGCCAGAGAAGCCAGTGGAAATCTGCTAGAGAATGCTTGAACATGGCATCCTCAGGAACTTGAATTTTATCAGTTGGAATTAGCTTCCACTAAGATAGAACTGAAACCAAAATTCTCTTTTCCAAACTGGTTGCTGTAAATTTCTCAACACTACTCAAAAGTAGTATGCAATTTCGATATTAATTCTTCTATTAAATTGTATATATACTTGGTTACAATCTCTGGTTTATGCTTGAATATTCTTTTATAAATATCAGTAAAAAGGGAAATAAAAAGATAGAATTAATTGAGTTTTTTTGTGAATAAATTAGTTGAAGAAAGTCAAGAATTTAAACTGTGTAATTTTTATAGGTCTTGGTAAAGTCAATAATTAACAAATTATGAACAAATATACAAGCAAAATTTCAGTTATGCATTCATAATTATAAACTATTTAATGGTTTTCATCTCTTAGTCATTGTCGTTTAATTTTCTAAAATCCAATTAATCTATACCTCTCTATATACAAGGGTTTCTACTTTTCTAAATTGTTTCCCTATTTTATTCTTGTTTTATTAATTTATTTTGGTTATTTAAATATTTATAATTTTAGAAGTTAATAAAATAATTTTTTAATTTTATTTTATTGTTACATTAATTTTATTTTGTTGTTACTTAATTGGTGAACAGTTTTTTTAATTTTTTTCTCTCTTATTTTATCTCTCTTATTTCTCAAATCTCTTAAAACTCAATAACATATCTCAAATACATGAATTTATATTTAAATATATATATATATAATAATAATAATAAAAATGTAAAAATAAAAAATACTGATGAGAGCAGAAATTGTGTTCCCGCTAGTTCTAATTAAGACTTTTTACAACCAATAAAATGTTAAATTTCAGATTAATTTCACAAAATTTATTTCCTCTATCTTGGTTTCTTTTAGTCTTAAAACAATACACTTTTTAGTTTTAAAATAATACACTTCCGTATAAAAATAATAAAGCAACTTCATCAAATACCTTGCATATAAAATTTCTACGTTCACATGTTTAATTTTCTAAATAAAAATTTCCACTTTTGAAAATAAATAAATAATTTCTTGCTTATTTCGATTAAACATTACTTTTCAATCTCCTTTTCTGTATAAATACAAAATAATTTAATATTACAATATGTAGAATATCAAATTCAAGTATTTTGGTTTCTTTATGTTTTTTCATCAATAAACCTTCCTTATTAGAGGATAAAATAACTTCTAAATTACTTATTTGTCTTTTTAAATAATGTCAAATTATGAATTAATTGTAGTGTGCTTTATTCAATTTAATAAAACATTGATCTTTAGAAGTACTTTATAAACACTTTATGATTATGTTACAATTCCTAATGATAATGTTGACATTTAAACATTTTTTTAAAGGGTTTTACAAATTGTTATTTATCAAATAGGTGATCAGGCTTACACCTTTTGTTAATGCTTTATAACTGTTTATCTTTAGGTTTCCAAATAAAATATCATAGAATAATTTAGAATATATGTTTAAGTATAAAGTGAGACAACTCCTCTTGATTTTTTTTTCATTCTTTTTTCTTCTATTTAGTCTTCGACCTTAAAATCATATGAAAATGTTCTTAAACATTAAGTTATTGATATTCAAATACAATAACTATGTACAATAACTATGTACCTGTTCTTGGTGGTTGTACTTATTTATTTTTATTATTATTTTTGGATCGCAGTTAGCATGTATATGAGATTTATCATTAACCTTAACTAATTTTTCGTACGATTTATTTTACCTTAATTCACATTATCTCAACACAATCTTTAAAGAGAATTATTTAATACTGATACATTCTAAAACCGAGCCTATTGGTACATAATATAATTACCATACATAGTAATAATATTAAAAGTTTATGTAA
This sequence comes from Phaseolus vulgaris, assembly GCF_000499845.2. Lineage (NCBI taxonomy): Eukaryota > Viridiplantae > Streptophyta > Magnoliopsida > Fabales > Fabaceae > Phaseolus > Phaseolus vulgaris. The sequence continues at coordinate 35,817,552 of NC_023753.2, forward strand.
GTGTTTTAAAATTCATGTTGCTTAATCAAAATAACTAAAGTTGGATTCGTATCTCTCGAAAGATTAGTTCCAATATTCAAAAATGAAGTTTAATGGCTACCTCTAGTTGTCGTCCTTTATAGAACTGAGATGCTTTCTTTGCATTATTACATACAATGGTACCTTTTTTCAAGGAAAAATATTTATCTACATTATTCCACGTTTTTATATAATTTATTCAAAATCATTTCAATGATTATATGTATTTAATGGATAAAAGGTTGTCCTTACATCTTTTTACAATGACTATACAGAAAGAAAATAAAATGCTTGTTTAAAATTATAGAAGAGATAAATCACACTTAAATGTCATTATTTAAGTTAAAAATCAATGAAATTAAAACAAATTGTATATTAAAGAATAACTCGGAATTACTTATAAAATAAAAATTAACGCTGTAAGAATAAAAATAATGATGATTTATAAATAAATAAATAAATAATATATATATATTATACTTTTAGGTAAAAAATGACATGTCTTTTTTTCATTAAAAGAATTATAATTGATCAAACACATTTATATACAACGAAACAGCCTCTTTTAATGGTGATTTATTCATTTAACACAAAAAATAGTTTTTAATAAAATCATACATATATTACTTAAATCATCTATATATATTTCATCGAATAAATATCGACTAAATTAACCCATTTTGTCATTAGCGAATCAAAATTTAAATACTTACTAAAAAAGGTGTTCATATTTATATAAATGCATTATTTCGAAGAGAATTACTTAAAAAGTTAATGCATATTACAAAATTCATGTTAATAATTATCATATTTTAAAAGAGTTAACTATAAGTTTTATTAATCAGATATCATTATTTCATTAATTTTACTATTTGAGAATTTTTTTTTCACACATTTTACTATCGAATTTTAAATTTTTTGTATAATTTATTAGCATACTAAATATGTATTAACATGACATGAAAAATAAATAAAAACGAAATAGCAGCGTTTTGTTCTCCACCTTTTACATAACATGGTCGTTTTGATGTTGTTTGCTGTTTCTGTATTCTTCAATTGAAAACTGTTTTTTAAGGTATAACGCATTAATTGTCACACACTTAACTTGACCGTAAAATATATAAATAAAAAGGATATGATAATAAAATGTTAAAACTATCAAGTGTTAAAATTCATAAAACAGTTATAATTAATTAAATAATAAAATGAGACTATTTATTATTTTATTCTTGTATGCTTTTTTATACTTTTTCTTTACATTTTGACATATTAAGTTTTGAAAGTCTCACAATGCACTTTATGTATTTCTTTAAAAAGTTCATTCTGATCTTTTAAACAAAAACATTAAATGGACTAAATATAACATTTAGCCATAAAATAAAATATATTAAATTAAAGTAATTTTTTGTTAAATATATTTCTTTCCACAAAATTGATTTTTCTATTTTTTTTTTATTTTTTTTATCAGCATTGATTTTTCTACTTACTTCAAACTTTAAAGCAAAACATTCAATACTAATAAAACTGTTAAAAAAAATTAGGTGAGAAGACAAATTTTCAATTACTACACGAAAATCATGAAATAAAAATCAATTTTTGACAAAAAATAATTAGTTGCTATAGTGATTAAATTAGAGACCAACCATTTTAGACACTAAAAAAAATTGGGTTCTAAATTAATTTCTATTATTGTTAAATGGTTTCTAAATTAGTATCTAATTAGCCACCAAGGTTTTTGCTACCAAATTTAGAAACTAAATAATTGGTAGTTAAAATCTTGGTAGATAATTAAATACCAATTTAGAAACTATTTAACAATAATAGAAATTAATTTATAAAATAATTTTTTTTTAGTTTCTAAAATAATATTTAATTTAGACATTACCATAGCTAATTATTTTTTTTTTCTATTTCATGTTTGTCTTGTAGTGAATAGAAACTAAAATATTAAATTTTTTTTTAAGTAAAAAAAAAAACTTACAATAATTCATTTTATTAAAAGTATTCCTTAGATCTAAAGTTTGAACTCTATAAAAAAAAAAAAACAAGAAAAAAAACACATTTAATTTTTTTCCCCTAATTTCTTAGATCTTTATCTTCCCTTGTAAGCACCAATGAAATCCATTCCATATGAGTCCCCACTGTGAAGTGCTCACCACCACCCTATGATTCAAAGAAAAGCACTTGTTCTTCTTGTTTTTGTGGTTCCCCACCATTTTTTCTTCCATTTCACTTCTCTATTCAAACAAAGCAAAAAGGGACCAAAAGAATAGAACACAACTTCACCCTTTATAAAAGAACTCACACTCATCTATGCTTATAGAGGGTCACTATTTTACTTACTTTTGTTCCTTTGCATTCTCATAGGCTCTTTCTACATCATTATTTTATTCATTTATACTTTTCCACTTACCCTATAATAATTGTGTTCCTCTTCTCATTTATGCATCGTAAAATAACACTCCTACTTTTTAGATTATTGTGAACGTTTTTAATATGAAGAAAAACTCTGAGTCTTTTATGGAGTTAGAAAAAAGGTTTATTTGTTATATTTAGTTTCTTATGTTTTCGAAAAAACCATATCAATTATTCGTTTAAGTTTTACATTGTAAAAAGAAGAAGAAAGAAGTCTACCTTTAATTTTGATCATTGTAAAAAAAATATTTGTTTTTCTTTAAATTAAAGTTAACTTGCATATAACTTTAAAATAAATTTAGGAAAACTATACATATTTGTATTATTAAAAAACATTTGTGTATGGCTAATTTTAACTCACAATAGTTTTTTTTTCTGTTTTAAAAGAATGTGTAGATAAGTTTCTTGGGTACTAATTTTACTTTTAGCATTAAACTCTTTGGTTTTTTTTTAGGTGACATTATTCTATTACTCAAAGAGTCTTCCATGTGTGAGTTGTCACGTAGAGTATAAGTTCCTCCTCTTCAATATCCAAATTTCTTAGATTACAAGGAATCCAAGGTAAAAAAAAAAGAGTAGTTTAGTGACATTGTTTAAATATTTGAATGTAGGTGTTGAATTATGATTTTTGCATGTTGAGTTTTGATAATAAATTTAAGGATGTTAAATTATTATTAATGAATTAGAACTTGCATAGAAATAATAGTAATATTGTGTTAGATGCTTAGAGTATGTTATTTAAACTAAATGATAACAAATATTTAGTGTAGACATTTATAACTTTATTAGTGATTCCAAATTTTTTATTTTTTATTTTGCTTCCCCTTTTCCTGTCTTTTGTTAATAAAATGGGTTTGTTTTGCATAAATGATTTAATTTTGTATTTCAATATGATAAGACATTTTTGTACTCTTTGAAGGATAACTTTTGCTATATATGTTATTTTTAGTTCTTTTTTTTTTTGTGTTGGATTTTTCACATTTGGGACTTCGAACTGAATATATGATTTGTTGTCCTTAGAATTTCTTGCTATTTTATATTTACAAAGTTGAGTTAAATTTGTTGTACTTTTTCATACAAAAATATGATGAAACATTTGTAATTGGATTCATAATTATAAGTTTAATCAATCTCCATCTAATTATCTCAAATCAAATATTTTAAATGGATCAATGAGACTCTCATGACCCATAAAATAACTAAATAAACAATATTTGTAATTTACTAAATTGTGCTTTCTCTTGTATTATTTTATGTTTGGGGTTGTCATTTTTTTTCTATTTTCTATCTTCTTCGTACTATCACACCATGTACTATTCATGGTATGAGTTTCACCTGGTGTCATATTAATCAATTTAAAATATATTTAACCACTGATAATTGATCATTTAATTGTAGTAAAAAATATTTTTTTTAAAATTTAATCTCATTCATAATTATATTGGGTTTAGTTTTGTTTTAGTTTCATTTAATTGTGTTCTTAATTATTTTTTAAACAAATCCCATTTTTCTTATGTTTTAAAATGTTTGATGCATGATATGTGTTTGATAAATTGCTAATAGTTAATTAACTCTATGAACTTGAATTTAGGGTTGAACAAAATTTAACTACATTTTGTTTTTAGTTGGAAACAAACTTATAGTTTTGATGCCTAATGTACTTTGATCATATGGGTGGAATTTTTTAATACTTTTATTTAGATAAAAAAAATGTATTTAACATAACCTTTGCATATTCAAAATGATGAGATTTTATATTTGAACAATTTTCTACAAGTTTACCTCATGATGTATTGTTTTACAATTAATAACCATATATTGACATGTGCTTTTATAATAATAAAGACTTGAAACAATCAGAAAAATAAAAGATTTCTAACAATGACTAATTAATATATTTTGAGTTAAATAACAAATGAGGACTGATTTTTCACGAGACAACGAAATATAGTTAAGAAAATATATATTCATGTATTTGAAATTTAAGAGCATTTTAAAATTAGAAATAAATACAATCATAATCTTATTAGACACACTATTTATTCTTAAATACTTTTTAATCAGAAATTTATATTCACACGTTCTTATTACTGAGATATTTTAGTTTTGTGTAAATTTTGTCTTCTTCAATAATAATAGATACATGAGATATTTTTGAAGACAATAAATTGAAATAATCAATTTCAGGATTTTCCTTTTGAAAAGGTTATGCCACCATAATATTTAAATATTGGTAAAAAAATCATATCGAAACTTATATTGGGAAGATTTTGAAACTGTGCTTCATGAAGTAAAGGAAAAATATTATCTTGGTAGGAATATAAAAATAACGTATATATGCATCACAACATAGAAATACATTTAAATCTTAATCATTTTAAAAAATATATTTTTTCAAAAAATTCATTATAAAAACTAATTTAATTGTAAAATTGACTAAATTAAAGAGAAAAATAATTTTTGGTTTCTAAATTAGTTTATAAATTTATATATAATTAACTATAAAAATTTTAACTACCAATTATTTAAATTCAAAATTTGGTAAAAAAATTAAATTATGTTCTTATTAGAAAATATTTAAAAATAGATGTATATGTATCTAATAATCGAGTTAATCTAAATTTTGATACAATAATAAATTATCTTGATGTTTAATATTTTGATAAAAACAAAAAATAAGAAACAGATTAATCAAAATATTGAACACTAAACTAGCAGGTAAACCAAATTATTCTCATAAAAAGAACAACTTTTTCACTCCCTTTATCAAATTTCACCAATTTTATTTTCCACCCACCATTAACAACCTACCATCCTACATTTTCTTTTTCATAGGACTTGCTAAATTCATTAAAACTAACAAATTTATTGGATTTCACCTTTATTAAAAAGACCATTTTCCCTAAATTAAAAATAAGACCCTCCAGATTATATATATAAAATATTGTTTGATTTTAATATAACTGGATCAATCCTACACCTATCATATTCATTTAAAAGACAATAACATATAAAATATTTAATTAAAATATAAAATAATGCCATTTGGTACCAAAATCAACTATTCACTAATACATAATAGATTATGGCAATTATATAGCCTTTTCCTTTTCAGCCCTCATTTTCTCACCTATTCAGTTAATAATAGATACCTAAATTTAAACCTTTACACACAGGGGTAAAAAGGTAAATTACCTAATTCTAACCTACAATTCCATTTTTTTTCTCTTTCTTGGGGCTCACCTTGTGCTCTACTTTCTCTTTCTTTCATCACTTTTTCATGCAAAAGATAACAACATTTCACCTCCTATTCTATATTACTTTATCCAAAGATGCTGAAAAATATTTAATTTCTTCATAACATATATTTATTAAAAGAAGTAAAATATGATAAATTTTAGATACTAAAAAGCTCTCCATCATGTTTAGAGTTTAGAATGATATTAAATATTTTTATTTAATATTTAATTAATTTATGTTCCCTCAATTATCATGAAATAGAATAAAAAACAATAAAATAGTAAGTTTAGTGACTATTTTCCTAAAAAAGTTAAACTATTTATTACATTATTGATTTTATATAAAAACCTCAAAAAATAACAACTATTTAGGAATAAAATACTATTTTAATGAAAATTTAACATTAAAGGGAGTAGTGACACACTCTTGATATTATTGTAATAAAGCATTTTCCTTTAAAAATGGTAAAGAAAATAAAAAGGGTGAAAAAGAAGAGAAGAGAAGAGAAGAGAAGAGAAGAGAAGAGAAGAATCTATGAAAATGAGAAAATGAAAAGCCAAAGGTTTGTTTTTTGTCACACAGTAACACTCTTCTCTTATCTTTCACCAATGTTTTCATCACCACTCTTGCTCTCTCTCACCCTCTTCCTCTCCCTCCCTCTCCTCCTCTTCCTCTCCCCTAACCTCCTCCTCTCGCCGCCCGACGCCGACGACCTCGCCCTGTTCCGCCGCGCCGCCGCCCCACACACCACCTCCCACCTCTCCTCCACCCCCAAAGTAGCCTTCCTCTTCCTCACCAACACCAACCTCACCTTCTTCCCTCTCTGGGAAAGCTTCTTCTCCCCCTCCCACACCCACCTCTTCAACATCTATATCCACGCCCACCCCCCAATCCTCCCCCCCGGCGGCCCCTTCCCCCGCTCCCGCTTCATCCCTTCAAAACCCACCTCCCGGGCCTCCCCCTCTCTCATCGCCGCCGCCCGCCGCCTCATCGCCGCCGCACTCCTCCACGACCCCCTCAACCTCTACTTCGTTCTCCTCTCCCAGCACTGCATCCCCCTCCACTCCCTCCCCTTCGTCCACAACTACCTCTTCAAAAACCCCACCTTTCCCCACCGCAGCTTCATCGAGATCCTCTCCGAGGACCCCAACCTCCACGCGCGCTACCTCGCGCGTCCCCCCATGCTCCCCGAAGTGCCCTTCTCCTCCTTCCGCGTCGGCTCCCAGTTCTTCACCCTCACCCGCCGGCACGCGCGCTTGGTCGTGCGTGACCTCCGCCTCTGGAACAAGTTCCGCCTCCCCTGCCTCACCCCAGAACCCTGCTACCCCGAAGAACACTACTTCCCCACGCTCCTTTCCATGGAGGATCCAAATGGCTCTACCGGGTTCACCCTCACCCGGGTCAACTGGACCGGCTCCTGGGACGGTCACCCCCATACCTACACTGCGCCGGAAATCTCGCCGGAGCTTATTCACCGCCTGAGACGCTCCAACTCCAGCTATGTTTACCTCTTCGCGAGGAAGTTTGCGCCGGAGTGCCTCCAACCGCTGATGGATATGGCCGATGACGTCATTTTCCGGGATTGAAGTGAGGTGGTAAGTGAGTGCGCGCTTTCTGGTTTCTGCTTCTACACACTCTGTGGTGACGTCACTGCTTTTTCTAGAAAAAAAAAAATCTCATTTTGTAGAATAAAAGATAAAGGGTAATACATAGTCACCCTTTTTTGGTGTCCAGAAAAACAAAATTATAATGTATGGAGAAGAAAAGTATAAAATGAATTTTATAACCCAATTATACTTACAGTATATAACTCAATATAGTAAAAGGAAATTATAATGTATACTCTTGTAGAACTATTTTATGAAATTCATATTTTAAAATAGAAAAGATTTTTAATTTATTTAGAAGATTTATGCAGAAAAAGTAAAGAATATTGGACAGTGTTTGTGGTGGTGATGTCGCTTTCGAACTTTAGGGGCTTTGGTTTTCGGTGTTTTATACTTTTGACATTTTTGTGAGAGGGAAAGGTAGGGGTCATCTACCTACTAGTAGGATGAACTGTGAAATGTTAATTAGGATATTGAAATTCACGCCACTAATCTATTTGGTCCACAGTGGTGAGAAACTTTATTTAGTTGGAATAGGGTAGCTGTAACCATTGAGAATTATTGGTTTTAATATTAATTGGCCTAGAAAGCTTTAGGTTTTTAATGTAAAATTAGTTTACTTTGTTTACAAGGTATAGCAGCTTACTTAGCTCTTGAAGGAGTTAATCTTTATCAAAGTTGAAATATGTTAGAGCCAAAACCATTTTAGTTTTATGGTGCTTTCATGGTTGTGCTTATGAACTTACTTTGGAGTGATTCAGAATGTTGCATATTGTAGTTTGATAGGGTAGCAAGTCATGTCAATAATATTGTTACTTGAATTGAGTTGTGATTAAAGAAGTGTTTTTGTTGTTGTGATTGAGGTATTGGATCAGTGATGGAGTAGGTATGAATGAGCATTTTTTATGGCCAAGTAATAATCTAACCCTTATAAGAGAAAAAAGACACTTAGGAGACTTCAACATCAGCAGATATCTGATTAGGAAGATGCTCATTTAAAACTCACCTAAAAGTTTTCACATGTTCAACACCTGTATGTTGCATCTGGATATGGTCTGTGATTTGGTCCTTCTCCTCATAATGTAAGGTTTCTTTCAGTTTGTTTGAACATGAACAAAGTTGTGTGATGGTAACATAGGTCTTATCATGATATGATAAATAAGAACCTCACATAAACATTTTATAGTATCATACAAGTCACTTTCTCCCTAGTTATTCCTGCCTCACATCATTACTAGATCTTAGTACAGCTATGCACAAATCTGAGTGATGAACCAGATTTGTGGACCATACTCTCTTAGTTTTATTTACATGATAAAGATCAATTCTTAATCTAAAAAAATACATAGAACGAATTTGAGTTATGTTCTATGTTCACTAAGTTCACAAAAGAAACACATGCATCTATGTTCTCTGCAATACAATCTATAGGAACCCTTAGAATGTATCTTTATTGACATTTTGGCTTCACCTATTACCTCTATAATATCTTCTAATGAGTTGAAAGTCATCTTAGCAATTCATGAGTTATCCAATTGTAATCTTTGAAGGGTCCTACATACAGTTACAGGATATGGCCAAATCTTTGGATAGATCACTAGCAACTTGCAGCATCTAAAAAGAGCATATTTTCTGTCTTGGTCATATTCACTTGTATACTAGTAATACTGTCAAATGGTTGAAATTCTGTACTGCGGTCACGTGCTTGAGAATGTGAACTTCATGGCAGTGATTGATATAATATACATCTGTGCATATACCTTAAATACTGGATCTAACCACAGTCTTTGACCATTTCTCTCATGTGAAATTGTGTTTTATATTGATTTTCAGGGCATCTTTGGAAAAAGAGAGGGTTGTGTTGATGTTGAATGCAAATGTGTGTACAGAAGATGATTTCTTTAATTGTAAAGGTTGTTTGTGAACAGAGCAGGGGCATAGAAAGGCAAAATGGTTTCCAAAGGAGGCCACATGGTAGAACGTTGAGAACTATATTATTAAAAGTCTTAATGCAAAGTTTTAACAATTGTGCTGTGCTTTTCAAATTTCTGAGTGCAACACAGATAACAGACAATTGTGATTTTTTTCAGTTTTTTTTTTTTTTTTTTTTTTGTCTCTCCAGTGGGATTTTATAAATATATACAAAAATATTCAAAATTTATATTTATAAATATTTTTTATTAATTTTTAAAAAAAAAATCTCTTATTCAAACTGGTTCACATCGTGAGCCAACTCTTATATGTAGCAAACTATGAAATCAACTCGAAGTGGGCCTAAAGGCGAAATGTGGGGGTGGGACTCCTAAATTTAAGCAGAATCAATCTGATTGTACTAGAGTTATTGACTTTATAAAATAATGAGTGGAAAATTAAAATAAAAATAAATTATAAAATAAACTGTGAATTGTAGATTGTAAATTGAGTGAATTAAATAATGTAAAGTATTAAATGAAATGAATTAAAATTATGAACTCTTCAGAGTAAATATAATATAAACAAAAGATATAGGGAACGGATAAAGTTTTAAATTTAAGTTTAGGTAAATCGATTATTTATTTTAAAAATTACAGTGTAATAGATAAAATAATTAATATTTAATAACGGTGTGGTGTCGTCTGGTGGAAAATAAGATTGGTGAAATTGGAAAAAGAAGTGAAAAGGTGAGTTTTTGATGAAGAGGACAAATGTGCATGAAAAGATGTTTTTGAGGATGGGACAGAAGAAGAAAGTGGGATTTTATTTTCTGTGGAAAGAATAAAAAGGGTTACATAATTTTATTGTATGCTTTATGATGCCAGTTAAACTGTGGTTAAATTTTGTACTCTTTTTTAGTTTACTTTACTTTGTGGTTAAACTTGAATCTTGATCGTCACGTATTCAGCTTCTATATATTTTGCATTATCTTTTGGATAAATAATATCTGCAAGGGTTTTGCAAACACAGTGAGTCTTACGAGTTCTAACTCTTTTCAAAAAAAAATCTTTAAATTAGTGTAAAACTGAGTTATGCTTCGATCTCTTGTTGCAAGTAAGAAAATCTAAAATAATCCCCTTTAGAAATTTTCATTTTAAGTCTTTCCAAAGGACCTGTAAGTGACGCTTGACTATCTGTGTCGAGAGAGTACGAGTTATCAAAGACAATATCATTATATTACATCTCTTTCATGCCTCATAGGTTACGCGTGACGCATGCTTCTACTCCATGAGTGGTACTTGGTTTCACTAAGTTGAGGTGAGACAAGAATCATCTCTGAATTTTCTTCGAGATGCAGATAATAAGGGGTCAAAGGATTTATTGCAGGATCTATCTTATGGGATTTGGTTGTGGAGATTCCTTGTTTCAAGAAAAGAAGGAAGAAAGAACCACAACCTAAAATTGAAAAAGAAATTAGTCGAAAGAAAAACTTTAAGAAACAAAAGAATGAGCCAAAGAAATATAGTGAAAAAGTAAGAAAGGACAATAGAAGCATAGTAGGCTTTAACCTACTCTTATACCATATTGAATATGGTAATCCATCTAAAGAAGATTTCGGTGACTAAGATTCATAAGATCAATAATGGAGCAAGAAGAAAAAAAAAATCTCTGTTTTATAAATCTGATAAAAAAAAGATGTATTTGCAGTAAACATACTCCTTCGTATCCCTTTCTATAAATAAACAAAAGCAATGGCAGAATAATAAAACAAAAACTTATAAGTTACAGCATATTAAACATAATTATTGATGAAATCTATGTAATTAAAATTGTGGGTTAAATTTACGAGAGAAAAATTTAAAGACAAATTTAAAGTATACAGTTAAATTTGTCTCAACAACAAATAAAATAATCAAATAGTTTCGAAAATTAAAGAATACCAAGTAATTTAATTCATAAAATTGTAGTGAGGAATTAAACTAGTTTTTAAAATAAATAATAATTACATCTTTGAGAACATCATAACTAGATGGGTGGTCAAAGAAGACCATCTAATTCTGGAAAGATTAGTTGAAAGTTTAGTTGGGATTGATAGTTCAGAAAAATAGGTATGGTTGTACTATGTTTGTAGGTGTTCTGATCTCATTTTATTTTATAATTATTTTTGTTTAATGATATATCTCTTAACCTTATTTATTTTTTGTTTATTTTATAACAAGTGGTGTTAGTGAGGTGCTTCTAATATCATCTTATTTTTTTTATTTAATAATAATTATCATCGTTGGATGTTTATAACCTATCATATTTCACATTATTTTTGTTAATGTGTATATATATTATCTATTTCATAATTTTAATTTAGAATTTTTATTACTATTTTTGATAAATAAGTATTATATTTATTGTTCCGATAATCTTACATCGCTAAGGAGTCGAGGTCAATAACAATTTATATACTATTTTTTCTCCAAACCCACCAATATGTCTTTTAAGGATAAAGCTATAACGGAACACCGACATCCAAAACGGACAATACCTCGGTGATCGACCCTAACGATGTTATCTCTCGAATTTTATGTCAGAATAATGTGTATGTGAGAACAAAATTTAGTTTTATTACGTAATTACTTTACATCATAACTGTTTTCATTTGTCTTATATCTTATAAATGTAATAGTAGTAAAAAAATTGGGGATTATGAATAAATATAACTCCTCATTTCTTTCTAAATTATATTTATAATTTTATTATAATAAATAATTTTATTTTGAAATATAATTTTTTATTTATTAAAATTTTAGAATAATATTTTATTTTAATTTTGATTTATATTTTTAAAATTTTGTTATATAAAATTTTTTTGAATTTTTTTTTTACAAATTTTAAATATATAAAAAATTCTATTGTAAAAAAAATAAACTACAATTTTTCCAGTCATTTCTTCTCACTTTCTCTTCTTTTCTTTCTTTTTCTTCTATCTCTATCATCCAAATAAATAAAGACATAAGTATCTATTTGAGTTATATGAATAAAATATAATTGCATAAACTAGATGTTTTAGTTATTTTTCTCAACAACATAAGAGGAATTCCTACTTTAACTTTTATATCATGATTTTAGAAGTGTCTGAAGAGTGGATTATGTTGTAAAATTAAGAGGTGTAGGTACTAACTGGATAATTGTATTATCTTTTCATAGGAGAGGAATTATCATAGAGGAATATTCATCTTTTATTAACTAATTTTTTTTATGTAAATAATGAAGAAGAAGAACATGTTGAGATAGAGAAAAGGATATAGGAGAAATAAATACAATAAATATAACAAAGTAAGATAAAAAATAAATAAAGAATAATTTTTAAGGGAAATTAACGATAAATACTCAAAAAAATTAGAAAAAGAAGTTAAGAAACACTTAATTTCGTAAACTTTTGGATTATAAAATTTCTCGATTCTCTTGTAATATTCTATAGTTCAAGAGTCACTATAAAAAAACACATGGTGAAAGACCTTTTAAAATAGGAAGAAACACATGAATAGTTTATAACTAACACATGTAATCCTTAGAACTCTTTCTAGCTTCTCTTCACGCATGCATGCACCACCTTATCCTTTGGAGTAACCTATATACTTTTTCTAACTAATTCCTTAACTAAATCATAAAATTAATGAATAAACCATTTATCTTTTTCTTAATTAAAGGAGTCGCGCATGTAACTTCTTTAGTTAAAAACTAATTAACTATCAATCATATGATTAGTTAATCTTATTTAGCTTTATGGATGTATTTAGGATTCTAAATTTTGAAGACACGTGAAAATGTCACTTCCACATCCTAGGTCGTGACATACATCATCGTCGAAGGTTTAGGGAATCTCTATTACATTTCTTTGCATGGAATATGAGTATTGTTCAATGACATGTTTTATTTGAAAAAGCAAAGGATAATATTGTAAAACCATATTTTTATTGTGGTTTTCCCTGCAAATCAGTAGAGTGCACCAAAGAACCAAATTTTCTATTTTCTCACATTGTCACTCTTTCCCCATGAATTGTTAAATACAAACAAAAACTTCATTTATTTTTAAAGAGTACCTTAAAGTGACATACTCTCTCACTTCTTTTTTCAATCCATTTTTATTTCATTTTATAACTTGCTAATTTTCTTATATTTCCTTGAACCTAACCAAACCATTGAGTATGAATTTTTATAATTTTTATTTGAAAATTATATAGGTTAATATTTTAAAAAAATAATTAACTTGTTAATTTTTCATTATTATTTTGAACAAATAATAATTTTATTTTGTTGTTTTTTAATAGTTATATTTTAGAAAAAACTGTTTTTTTTTCAAAAGCAAAAATTTCATGCATATATTTAGCTATTATACTAATTAAACGTTCTTCTAAAATACAAGTATAAAGAGAGGAATGATAAGAAAATAGAAGATAATTTATCACTTATAAATTTATAACATATTTTTCTTTGAGAGTCTTGTTTGAATGAGTCTTTTCAATTTCATAATATTCACTAAAAATAAAACATAATAAATCAGAAGATAATATGGATTGAATCATTAATTACTATAACTAATTACGTGAATGAAAATTTAGATGGATTGGCTCAACATCAATCACTAAGACTAATTTCATTATTAATCATATTTAGATGAAAAAAATTGCCCTTAATCCCCATTCCTTTATATTATATATATATATATTTATTTCTTAATTTTAAAACATAAAGTTTCTGTCATAAATATTTATTTTGCCCCATAAAAATTTGATGACATTGAAATGTTGAGATTATTCTTAATAGTTGGATTTGCATGGATTACCTTTAACTTTCCACATCCCCTCTTTTAACTTCTTTTGGGGATAGCACTTTCCACATCGATCTTTTCTACATATTATTAATGTAATTAATAATAATAATAATAATAATAATAATAATAATAATATCAATAACGACCATATTAATATTATTGTTAGTATTATTAATTATTATTAGCAGTATTGTTATTATGACTATTAATTTTTATTAATATTAATAATATTATTGCATAATACTTAAATTTAAACAAAACAATACCGTCCATGGAATGAAATTCAAGCTGAATCTCAACAATTCAACGTACAAATTTAAACATTTTCAAATTTTTGTTGAATATAGTTCAACTTCTTTTACCTTTACTTCACAAGTAATAGTAACTTTAAACTACGTGGAAAAAAAATAAAAATATCCTAAAACCTCTAAACCCCCAAACTAATCAAAACACATATGAAAAATTAAACTAATTAAGATAATAACATTTTCAATTTATTGAACATACGAAAATACTTATAAAACACAAGTTGAAATTTTTTAGAATAAAGGATAAATTTACACCAAATTAAATTCTGATAAAGGTAAAATCAATTTAGATTATGTGACTTTCTAACCAGTTAGATCTTATTGAAAAAACAACTACAAACAACTTTAAAATCTAAATATAGAAAAAATTGTTTTTTAGAGATGATAATTATTCTATAAATTAATAACTAAATGATTAAAACATCAATTTATACTTTTAAATATAGTTTATAATTTTGATTACTATTGTTAATGTAATTGAATGAATAAAGATGAGTCTTGTATAATTGTTTATGCGTTAATAGTCTCTTATTATTTTTTCTTTCTTTCTTTTGTTATGGATGTTCTTTAGTGGTGAATCTGAAAAAGATACTCCGACACAGTTATATTGTCAACAGATCTGAGACTGACTCGTCCGATACCAATTAGTAGAGTAAAATTATTACAAAAATAGTAAATTTATTATAATTCATAACATAAAGTTTTACAATAAGCATATAAATTATATTCATTGCCGTACTGAGTTTTAACTTATTTTAAAAATCTTACCTTTAAAATCTGCACGTCCTTATCCCATCCTAGTAACATCACGACACATCCATGATTTTCAAATTAGGTTTCTTGCCACGTAACAATTTCACAGAAAAAGGAGAAAATTCTAACACATTTTTCAAGTACACTTTTTTTATTATTAATTAAATTTTAAAAAATTAAAAAAACGTTAGTCTCTAATTTCACTTTTGTATCTCTTAATTATATAATTTTTAACCAATTATAATTAACGGAAGAAATCGAATCCCGTTAAAGTTAAGACCAAATTGTTGATAGAAAAAAATTGAAAATTTTGGAATTTGTTTGGACGATGATGTAACGCGCACACAGAGTTACGGTGAAACAGGCAAAGATGGCCGTGTCCTCACGCGAAACACGCGCGAGTATAAATAAAGTGAAACTCGAAAGCGTAAAATCACTCACTCTTTCACTTAACTAAACAGTGTTTATTCCGAAAAGATGGCGCAGGAAGTTGTGGAGGGGTTCAAGTTTGAGCAGAGGCACGGGAAAGAGCGCGTCAGAGTTGCGCGCGTGTGGAGGACGCCGCAGGGTCGCCACTTCGTTGTGGAGTGGCGCGTAGGTATTACTCTCTTCTCTGATTGCGTCAACTCGTATCTCCGCGATGATAACTCTGACATCGTTGCCACTGACACCATGAAAAACACGGTAATAACTACTGCCACCTTATTAGTATCGAATCGTATCTCTGATTGTTTTTTTTTTTTGGTTTTGACTGCAACTTGTACTTGTTCTGATTGATGATTTCTATTGGAAGGGCATGAGCAATCAAAGCTTTGTATTCTTTGAAAAAAGTGTTTGTATTTTCACATATTTTGTCCTATTTTGAAGAGTGTTTACGTGGAAAGATTTGTGAGAAAGAAGAAACAGAGAATCTGAATCTGTTTGCATCTTGTTCTGCAAGTGATATCAGGCATTTGGGTCTGTGGAGTTTAGAGTTTTGATTCGTTGTGCTCTTCAGGGGCTGATATTATAGCCAGTTAATTGATTTCTGGTTGTGAATTTTTTAACCCCTTTGATCTGAGTGTGTACTCCTTGCTTGAGATTTATTTTGAGTGGTTTACTCATTTAGTTGAATTTGAATATGAGGGGTTTCTTGTGATTTTTGGGAACTAATTGCCTTATAGTTAAACATGTTTTACTGCAAATGATGTCGTGTGATCCATATAGGCGAACTCACCTAGTGAGATAATGATTTGTTGTTGTTGTTGTTGATGATGATAGTCACTTGGCTAAGGATAACCATACTGTGAAAATTCTTTTTGTTTAGATATCAAAGGATGTAGTGTATAGTGAGTGTACCATTCAAGGGGAAACATCTGTAATAGTAACATGTTATTGCTGTTGTGCCAGATACATAGTAATAGGAATTAGGTTGAACTTTTCAAGGTTAGAGCATATACATGAATGTCAATGTTATTTTCTTGTTCTGGTACATGTTTCTCGAATGTTAGATTTATACAGAACAGGAATATGTTTGTCTGATCTTCAGTTCTCTAAGTTTTTAGTTTTTATCCAATGTTCAATTAAGGTGTATGCAAAAGCAAAGGAATGCTCGGATATACTTTCTGTCGAGGACTTTGCTATTCTACTTGCCAAGCACTTTGTATCATTTTACAAGAAGGTTGGTGGCTGAAAATCTATTATCAGTATCTGTACTTTATGCTCCCAATTTTTTTTTTGTTCTTCCTTAATCCTGTAGTTTTTTTAATCGTTTTTAGGTAAACATTTTGTTCTGAACCATCTCTTATCTGAAATTATTGTCATCCTTCATATTCTTTTAATGTCATTATGTAAGTATTTGGTTCAACTTATTTTTGGAAATATTGAGAAAAACAAATGGCAAAGTGGGTCGGGCCCGAAGGCCTACCAACCCGTCATTATTTAGGTGGGACGGGTCAATCTTTTGAACCCGTTGACCCGTACTAGCCCAGTTCACCTAACCCGTAGGACTAGAATTTTTGACACTTTTAAAGAGGATTCTTGAGCTTCTGGAATCAAAATTGGTGATGGTTAATGTTTTATATAGAACTTTACTTACATGAATTTTTGTATACATCATTTGATTAATTGAAGTATTGTTAATATTTACTTTATTTTGTTAGACATTAAACCTTATCTGATTGGAATATTAAAATTTGATTCAATTTTATTGCTTTTCTTTATATTTTGTTGTTTTGATATCAATAACTACAACCAAATAAATAGGTCTAAAACAAAAAATTACAAAAAAAAAAAGTGGCCCGCCAACCCACCCTATGATAGGATGAATTACCAACTTTAGCCCGTATAACTTCGGCGGGTCAGCCCGGCTCAGTCCACTCTTGGCGTGCCAATGGCAGATCAGTTTTGCCACCCCTATGAAAAACACAAGTACCAGCTAGTACGGCTAGAATAGTTTATATAATTAGCAGTCATGTCTCACCCCCCGCACTAGTTTTGTGGGACTGAGTTGGTACTACAAACCCAAACTGTAAAAGATGATATAAGAATTTATCCTAAATCCATTATTGAGTCATCTACCATATTATTCATGCACCAAGTGCAATAGTTTTGAGTGTGAGGAAGTATATTGGGAAAGAACAATTTACATTGTTAACATGTATTGAGACTAAAAACAGAGAAACAGTTGTCTATTTTTGCTTGCTTCTGAAACGAGATTTTAAAAAATTAAGGATTATTTATCATTTTGAAACGTGGTAGAAAGAAAATTCTTACTTGCTTTTCTGTAGGTCACTGGTGCTATTGTGAATATCGTGGAAAAACCATGGGAGCGTGTCATTGTGGATGGTCAACCTCATCAACATGGTTAGTCAAACTACTATACATTTCAAAATTGTTTGTTTTAGAATGTACTCTCAGGAGAGGTTATGCCTTTGTTAGCCTTGTTCCATTCAATTTGTGTTACCCTTTGTTCTGTTCAAACTTTCACTTTGCTTCTTGAATTATGCAGTTTTTTTATTGGCACTACTGATATAGTTAATAATTTTTTTGGGTTTTTCCATTTTGTTGAAGTACTTATTGTTGAAAAAAATATTGATAAATTCTTGATTTACTGGAACAAATCTGACTTATAAACTTCAGTTTGTTTCTTTTCTGAGTCCTTGGTTTTATTTCTGTAAGGTTTCACACTTGGGTCTGAGAAGCATACAACAGAGGCAATACTACAGAAGTCTGGTTCACTACAATTGACTTCTGGTATTGAAGGATTGTCAGTGTTGAAGACAACCCAGGTAAGCTTTCTATATATAAGCATCTGCTTTGATTTTCGTGTTGTATTTCTAATTTCTGTCACAAAATGAGGTTCTTAGTACAAACAAGTGGATAACATGTTATACTAGAGAACTGGTTTTTGGAATGTGTTGCATAGTTTTTGTTACAAAGAACTGCATGCTTAGAAAAATACAAGTTGATGCTTGGTTTCCTTCTCTTTTTTGTTTTGACTTTTGAGCAGTCTGGTTTTGAGAATTTCATTAGAGACAAGTACACAGCACTTCCAGATACCCGCGAAAGGATTTTGGCAACAGAAGTAACTGCTCTGTGGAGGTAAAGTCTTGTCCCCGTATAATTTAAAATGGATCCCTTAATCTTCTAGAAACCAGTCCTGTAGGCACAAAATGAACAATTTCATTAGTATTTCTTGATATTAAGAAGTAGACTTTAAACATAATTTAAACTTATAAAACCGGATTATAAGATGAAGTTTACATCCACTTATATACCATGAAATGGATAGCCAATACACCCCCTCACACCGAAACCTGTCAACTCACGTGTATATAATGGATGGCTTGATAGTGACTATGATACCATATTAAAGTAAAAGAAAAGAAGAATATGATAAATCTCTTATCTCTAATTGATATGGGATCACTAATTCCGACGCTTTATGCGCCAAGAAATACGAAGCTGTTAGGTGAGACAATCTTTCTTATCATTCGTTAATTGTAAAATGAAAGAGTTCACACAACTTCATCATTGTAAAATGAAAGAGGTTCACACAAATTCATCCAGGTAAAGACTTTTAGCCTGAGAAGTTTTCTCATTGATCATAACACTGGTGTTCTTTTACCTGTATTTGGTTGTAGGTATTCGTACGAATCGCTATACAACCTCCCTCAGAAGCCACTATACTTCACAGACAAGTATCTGGAAGTGAAAAAAGTTCTGGCTGACACATTTTTTGGGCCACCAAACAGGGGAGTCTATAGCCCATCTGTTCAAAACACACTCTACCTTATGGCAAAGGCCACACTGAACAGGTTATTTGTCTCTCTATTGTCTCTGCATTTCACAGACACTTAAGGTGTTCCTCAAAATGCCACAAGTTTAATGCATTTGTTTCAATCATAGAGGGAATAAATAACAATACTTTTATGCTTCAGATTTCCTGACATTGCTTATGTCCATCTAAAGATGCCAAATCTTCATTTCTTACCAGTCAACATCTCAAGCAAGGATGGTCCAATTGTGAAGGTATTCATTCTTTTCCCTGAAAAATCTTGCACAAGTTGGAGATGTTCACCACACAAATTCACTATCCTTAGAGCATCCCCAATATTGAACACACTTGGAAATTTTAACTCTTTTTTTATTAGTCTTACCATGTTACATCACTTCAAAGAATTGTACCAATTGTTCACTCCAAAGATGCAATTGTTTAAAAAGTGTTGAAAGATAGAAATATAGAAGCAGCAGATATAAAACTGGGTATTAAACTACGCATAATAGTTTTTACATAGACTGATCGCAATAAATATATATAATTATTAGAAGTTTTATTCCTATATGATATACCAAGAAATCAGATTTAAAAAAAATCTAATTCTAATTAAATAAGGTTTCACAATCTATTCATCATCTTTTTATTTCATTAAAATGGGTTTTGCAGAAGTTACCTATCAATTATTTTTATGATTAAAAGACTGTTCTTATAAACACAGTTCAGTTTGAGTCAAGCTATTTTCATAAAGTGTTTGGTTCAGTTTTTTCCAAAACAGTTTTGTGTTATCGGTTTGATGTGAACCTGTTCGGTTAACCATTTTACACATATTCATGCAAGTGCATGGTTAGATTTTCCAAAGAACCATTGAACCGCTTTCATAAAGTGGTCTGTTTTGAACCAGAACTGTTTTTCAGCAAATGATCCCAGTCAGACTTTCTAAATTGATGTAGTTTTTCTTTAACTAGATTTTAAAACTGTTTGGCCGAAAGATGCTATCATGCACGGGTAGTTCAATTTGTGTCATGTACCTGTATTTGATATTTCAGATCCTTCTGTTAAAGAGTTCACATTGATTATAGACAAAAACATTTTATATTATATAAGTGAATGTAAACATCATCTTATAAACTGGTTTTATAAACTGGTTTTGTAAGGTTAAGTTAAACAGTACATTCTTTAAGATGGTATTAGATATGATCATTTAAAGTTTATCTTAATGAGAGTTTACTGACCTTATCAAGTCGGTCGCTATTGGATCACCCATAAACATATAGTCTCATGCATGAGTTGGAGGGTCTCAACGGGAGGAGTGTTTTTTGGAGATCTTACATCGAGATAATAATATTTCATAGTATATAAGTGGTAACCTCAACTTGTAAACCGGTTCAACTTGTAAACCGGTTCAACTTGTAAACCGGTTCAACTTGTAAACCGGTTCAACTTGTAAACCGGTTTTATAAGGTTAAGTTAGAAATACTTTACAAATATTGATGGTTATGCAGTTTGAGGATGATGTTTATTTACCAACGGACGAGCCTCATGGCTCAATTGAAGCAAGCTTGAGCCGTGTTTGGTCAAAGCTGTAGAAACTGCAGAAGCTATGTGTGGTGCTCATCCCTTCTGGCCTCAGAGATGCTGATTTTCATTAATGCACGTGTCATCATGTAATTCTGGTTTTTGTTATCTTTATGTTTTGTTTAATGGAGAAACTAATATGCATGAATAACTTCCACGAGGGATATTCTGCAGGTTGCACCAATGCTAAGTTTTTGATGTCCAAAATTCCAATAAATTTCCTTGTGATCTTTATGGAAACTGAAATAAGTGTTATTCTTATGAAGTTGATGAAATGCTTCTTTATGATCATGCATTATTTATATATAGTAAAAAAAATTGAATCACTAGTAATATAAATTAATTATATCTTATATGATTTAAGAGTTATCATCCTATGAGATAAATGAAGTAATAATGTAAGTTCAAATAATGACATCCAATAATGGTATGCTTAATGTCACATTGAGTAAATCAAAGAAAGAACATAACGATTATATTGCATATTACTACAAAGTTTTATTTTTTATATTGAATAATAGATGGAATAGTATCTCTGAAGTTGTTTTAGTCAGTATTTTTTTTTCAAATCATTTTATTTTATATTTGGTTCGGTTGAATAATCTTTCTTTAAGCACATAGTTTGAACTTTTTAAAGATTTGAAATGAACCACTCTATGAAAACGTTTGGAAAATTAGTTTTTTTTTTTAACACACACACCCTTTTTTACTTAGAGACTCAATATTTTTAGTTTAGTTAACTATTACTACTTTTATATTTTTTACATTCCTATGTAAGTGATAATTTATCTATATATTTAAAATTTGTAGGTGATAGCAAATTTTTTTAGTGTAATTAATAAAATTGATTAATGGTATCAATAGGTTCTTTAGGGAACACTTGTTTGTGTCTTTAGGTCTTTGTCTATTATTGATAATATGACTCCTATATTAATAGCAAAATAATTTAAAAATTTATCTTTTAAAATAAATATTATAAATTTTACAATTTAGAATGTCTTTTTAAGTATATAATGTTTTTCAATAGATTATGAATTGTGTAATTCAAAATTACAAATATTTTCTAAAGATATAATATATTTAAAATTTTGCAATCTAGAATGTTTTTTTTTAAATATTATATATTGTATAATTATTTTATTTTTTAAAATAAAAATATTTCAAGGTAATTATAGTTTAACTTTTTTATTAATTTTAAATTATTACTTACTAGACATGCATGACATCCATGTATAACCCCTCTAATCTTAACTCAATATTGATAAGACATCTAATAAATAATGCTCAATTTTGATAATTAATATAGAGTTGAGAGAGATTAAAGATGAACACTAATTAGTTCAAACAGTGAAAAAAAGCAATAAATCAAAATGTAAGAATATCATAATAATTTGACAGTGTATGAAATTGAAGTTTGGAATCGGTTTTTGACATATAATGCAAGATTATGTATTTAATATAGGGCCCTTTTTAGGGTGAAGTTTCTACGGTTTGATATAATATATAATATTAAACCTAAGAAGATAAAAAAAGACAATACAAATGTGAAGTTCACTGAAAAGTATTTTTTGTTGATTTGACTTGTTAGAAGTGGTGGAATGTCATTGTGTACAATCATAAAATAGATAAAAAAATATAATTTAAAAATTGAAAGTCTGTATTTACTAACGTGCTAAAATATTTTAAATTGATTTATTATAAATGTTATAATATTATAATTTAATCCATACTTAAAATTCGTGTGTTTATTTACAAGAATGGTAAAAATATTCGTTAGTATTGAAATGGGCATAATTTTAAAAAATTACTAAAATAAATTATAATGATAGATAATGTGAAAAAATCGTGTCAAAAATATCACTATTTTATTATATTTGAATTGTGATATGATTTTTTATAATTAGTTGTGAATTAAAGTCATGTCAAATATGATTATATTGAAATTATGCTAAATTACATTGAAGTAATGGTGAAATAACTTATCTATTTTGATAATTTTTTAAAATTTTATTTACTTAATAATTAATACACTAAAAAAAACTAAAATATTCATGTATGACTACTATTATTTATTTTCGCCACAAGTTGTCTTCCTTCGTACGGTTTTTGTTGGGTTGAAAAAAATTAAGGGTCAAAATTTAGATAAGGAAAGAACCAAAACATGTGTAAATTCCTAGGAAGTATCAAAGTTCCTTGTCCTTTCTGATATTTGCATGTAGCATTACCCTGTGAGACCCCACTTACCAACCCTCCAAATAAATCAACAAGAAGCATATATTTGGTCCAAAGTCAAATGTGTGTGAAGTAAAACTCAGAGTGCTACTCTGGCTTTGCTCATCCACAATGCTTCTCTCAACAACAACAACACAACACAACATTCAAAACACAAGAAAAACTTCACCACCAAATAATACATATATATATTCACATGCACACCAAACATGGAACAAGTAAGAAAGGAAAAAACTCTTTTAAGTTCTTTCAGGATGATCATGCACAACACAACAACCATGTTGATCATGCTTTTGTTGTTCTTCAACCTGCTGATCCAGCCTCAACTTGGTGCAAGCACTGTGGTTGACCCCAACACTTTCTCCTTTGTTACTTTCACTTCTGAGAGTTGCACCAATGGTGAGCTGCTTTGCATGGGTTCAGCCACTGCCGGCAATGGGTATTTGAGTCTCACCCCAGAGCCACAACAAAGCAGCAACTCAAGCTCAACACTGTCTAACACAACCAGAAATGTTGGAAGGGTTTTGTACCCTCATCCTGTGCCTGCTTGGCCTGCAATTATCTCCACCACATTCACTCTTAGGATCACTCCTTTTTCAGAAAATTCAACCGGCTCTGGGGATGGAGTGGCACTAGTGTTTGCTAATGATAACAGGCCCTCACCAAATGGCTCTTATCTTGGCATGTTTGATCAGTCTACACCAGGTAAACACAATGTATTCATTTAATGTATTGAATATCTTGTTTAGGAGTTTTGTTTTTGCTCACATGGCAACCTATATTTGGATAAGACAAAAAAAGAAGTTGAAAACACTTTTATGTTGCACAAATACTGCAAATGCACACATGATGAAGAAAACAAGAGTATCCCAGAAATAAAATAAAATAATAGCATACTTTCAAATTCAAGATTTCAACTAGAAATCGGTTAGTGTTTTCTTACACATGACAAAAAAATAAGACTTGTTTTAATACTTTGCTCAAGATCCTGTGCTCTTGATTCATGGAATGAAAACAGAACATTTTTTTCTTCTGTAGTCTAAACTAAAAATGATGTTGTGTAGGTGGGGGTTTTCAACAACTAGCTGTGGAGATGGACACTTTCATGAATGAATTTGAACAAGATGGAAACCACATTGGGATAGTGACAACAAGCATCACAAATCCACTTGCATCTGAGAGTCTCAATAGCAGTGGCATTGACCTCAAAAGTGGAAGAGACATTAAGGTCAAAGTTGACTATGATGGATGGAGTAAAATGATTTTTGTCTCTGTGGGATACCCTGAAAGCCAATTGAAGAATGTCCTTAACCATTCAATTAATCTACCTGACATACTTCCAAGCTCCATTTATGTTGGTTTCACAGCCTCCACAGGCAACACTTTTCCTGAAAGCCACCAAGTCCTCAATTGGGTGTTCACATCAGTGCCACTTCCTTTTCTTTCTGTTGAACACAGTAGAGTTGGCACCATCAAGACCTTATTGGTAATTGTCATGGTATGTTTATTTCCTTTTATCTGGATAGCTTTTTGGAGGAAAAGATATTTGAGGGGTAAAAGGAGGGGGGATATAGAAAGCCTATCAAAGAAGGCTGCAGATATCCCCAAGGTGTTCACTTACAAGCAACTATCAAGGGCAACATGCAAATTCAGCCAGGAAAATCTTTTGGGAAAAGGTGCATTTGGCAGTGTTTATAAAGGAATCATATCAGACTCTAGAAAAACTGTAGCAGTCAAGAAGATTTCAGCAACTTCCAAGCAAGGTATGCTTTGGTAAATAACACACCTTAACAAAGTATACCAACAACTTAAGGGATAATGTTACCATTTAAAAGACTGAGAAACTGTTCTAGTAATTTTCATTCTTTTAACTTAGAAGGCAACTGAAGTGTGATTAAAAAGTCCACATTTATAACGGATAACTTGAGCTGCATAAAAATTAAGAAGGATTGGAAATCTAATGTATCTTAAATTTACTTAGGTATGATTGATTTATGACTTGTATTTCATTCAAAAGGAACAAGTGACTTCAATCCATTTTGTCCAACTAGTCAAAAACTATATGCATGGATATGGATTCCATAATTTTGAACCTACTTAAAGTAGTTGCTTCTGATTTGTTACACCTTCCATAATCTCCCTGTGATTTTGATTTTCTTCTACTCTTAACCATTTTGTTTTTCTTTGTTTCTTTGGTTGTGTACACAGGTGAAAGAGAGTTCTTAGCTGAAATATGTACTATAGGGCGTCTTAGGCACAAAAACTTAGTGAAGCTCCAAGGCTGGTGCATTGAAGGCAAGAATCTTCTCTTGGTTTATGAATACATGGAAAATGGAAGCCTTGATCACTTCATCGGCAAAGGCAGTCTGAACTGGCAAATGAGGCACAAGGTATTGACAGGATTGGCATCAGCATTACTTTACCTTCATGAAGAGTGTGGAAACCCTTTTGTTCACAGAGATGTTAAGCCTAACAATGTCATGTTGGACAACAATCACGATGCTCATTTAGGAGATTTTGGGCTAGCAAGACTACTCAAAAGTGAAGGTTCAGTGACCACAAATCTCAATGGAACTCTAGGATATTTGGCTCCAGAACTAAGCTTTACAGGGAGAGCTACACCTGAATCAGATGTGTATAGCTTTGGCATGGTAGTTCTTGAAGTCACATGTGGGAAAAGGTTAAACTGGATTAAGCAAGGGAACAGTTTTGTAGACTCTGTGTGGAATCTGCATGCAGAAAATGCATTGGTTGAGTGTGTTGACAAACGACTAGAGAACAAATTTGATGAGGAAGAAGCTAAAAGGGCATTGATTGTTGGATTGGCATGTTTGCATCCTGATTCCATGTTGAGGCCAAGGATGAGAAAAGTTGTGAACATTTTTCAGAACCCAAATGAACCTTTAATGCAGTTAGCAGGAGTGAGGCCAACAGGAGTTTATGTATCAGTTTCTTCAAGTTCATCATCCTCCAACTCTGGCTCTAACACTGAGTTACAGCTTCAATCATCCACAACATCATCACATTCAAAATTCAACAGTGTATGAAGTATGATCAGCAGTGACAACATTTTCAACTAGATGCCAGTTGTCATTGTCTATGAAACACAAACACCCTCTTCAATACCTTGTCAAACACTCCCTTTAAGTTTCAAATTTAGAAGAGTTATTTTGCAGAGAGGTTAGATAGTGATTTTTATATAGAAGTTAACAAATCATAAACTTATTGTATAAGTGTGTTATAATTATATAAATTAGGAGTAGATCTTATGTAATTTAAAATATTTAGATTATATATGTATTATTAAAATATTTCCATCTATAAAGACTTCTTCTCCCTCAAGCTTATGGTCTTCTCATATTCTAAATTCTATGTTCTTTCCGCCTTTCAGTCTTTTCGGAAAACTTGCAAAGATATTCTGATGCTTAAGTCAGTCCAAGTAGAATATGCAGGTGTGAGAGTTGGAAAGTTACCGATGTCACTTTGATGTCTCTATTATTTATACTTTTTGGTTGGAAACTTGTTGTCATAGACCCGCGCATAGGGCCTAAAAGGGGATAAAATCACGCTTTAATCATGCTCTGTGATAATTTGGTGTATTACTAGCTAAATAATGTTTTAGGACCTCATTCTTTGGGTTTAACTATGTCGAAAGAACGTCAATCATCTGACCATCCGGTAGTACAATAATATTTTAAAAGAGAGTGAAATATTTTATTTTTTAAAAAATTTAGATGAATGGATTAGATATTTTCATATTAGATAATAATGTGTTAAAATTAATACATGAAACTAATTTTTTATAGATAATTTTGATTATTAATTGAAATAACTTATAACAATGTTATCTTCCTATCTTATTTTTTGGGAATCATGTGTCCACGCTTCATCAAGGTTATAAAAAGCAGTCTTTTACCACGATTTCAAAGATGGAGATTTTTGGAGTCTTTTGTGAGAGTAATTTCAACTTCTTCTCAATGTTGGATTTTGACATGAGGATCTGATTTTAGTTGTTATGACTGAAAGATTTTAAGAAGTAAGCCTTTTGTTTTTTATTAAGAAAGTATATAATTTGTATAAATAATATTTAATCTTTTTATAATATTCCATAAAATATATGAATTTAAAGAATAATTATTTTTTTAATATAATTTAATATTTTTATATAAGTGTAGTTTATTTTATTAATATTTATTTTGTAAGTAAAAAATCACTAATATCAAACTGATTAATTAAACATGTTAAGATCAATTTAATTCAACAGTGAACACAATCCCTTCCCTACAATACATTAAAATATAAAAGTTAAATGATTCTTTACACCCATCATTACCACAAAATATTAAATATAATTAAATAAAAACTAATTTAAAAAAAATAATTATTAGATTAATTAAATCAAATACTATATTATATATTAAAAAATTATTGATATCTAAATAATTTTTATTATTAATAAAAAATTATAAACTATTTTTTAAATTAATATCTAATTAATTACTAATATTTTAATTACTAATTTTAAAATATAAAATAATTAATAGTTAAAACTTTATTTCTTAAAATTGGTCTCCAAAATCATATCACTTGTAAACAAAGAAGTATGAAAATAGTAAAATAATAAAATAATAAAATAAGAAACTTAGAAGACTAGAAAATGATAATACATGAAATGAAATAAATGTGGATTTTTGGTGGTGACATTGATTGAAGCTATAAATGGCCATTGCTTGCTCTTAGAAAGTTTGGTCTCATCAATTTCCCAATCTTAGTCTTCAAGTTAACTCCTCACCAACATCCATGTGATCAACAATTCTTCCATTATGTTTGTTTTTCCTCCCATTAACTCTACACCAAAATAATGTCTCAAAGGAATCCAATATTTAAAATATTGGGTGGAATTAACAACAACACTAATATTTTAATCATATATTTATTATGTTATAGTGTGTTTCAAGAGAAAAATTTAAGAAACTATTTCATTATATAGACAATTTGAAATGATTTAAGATAAAATAGTTGTTTGGATAAGATTTTAAAAAAAATCTAAAATTGTTTGAAAGTAAATTATATTACTTTTAAAAATAGATAATTTTAAATTTTATCTAAAAAAGTAATATTTTTTTTTTAATTTTTAAACTTATATATCTTTTTTTAATATTCCCTCTTTAATTTAATCATAGATTTAATATTCTCTCAATTGACATCATGTGTGGGGATGAGAAGAAGAAAGTCAAGAAAAACAAGGTTTGAACACATGACCATCAAGTTTAACATTGATAAGTTTTCTAGTGAGAACGACTTCAAATTATAGAAGATCAAGATGAAAGGTATCTTGATACAACAATGATGCATTGATTTGATAAATGATGAGGCGAACATGTGAATGTCTTTGTATTGGGAGGGAAGACTAACATGATCAATAATGTTGGAAACACCATAATTTTGTGTCTTCAAGATAAGACACTTAGGAGAGTCGTGAGAGAGAGACCTATTGTACAAATATGAATGAAACTTGAGTATGTATGACAAAATCTTTGAAACAAAAACTCTGAATGAAAAAATAATAAATAATTGTATTCTTTCAGGATGACAAAATCAAGAATGATGGTGAAATATCTATAGATTTAACAAGATTTTCATAATCTTGGAACATTGAAGTGATGCTCAAAGATGAAGATAAGACTTTATTGTCTCTTAATGTCTTGTCTAAGACATTTGAGCATAGAAGGAAGAGTTGTTGCAAATCCTCTTTTTGTTGTTGAGAGCTTCAAACTCAGGTAACCATCTTCACACGTTTGAACGAGTTGGAACATAAAGTTGCATTAAATATGCTTCATTCAACATTAAATGCTTATTTCTTCTTCAAGCAACATCCTCTTAGCAATCAAGTAGAGTGTTTAAATAGTATGTTCATCGAAAGACGTGTTTTCTCTATCGAGTGAGTAAAACTTTGTGATCTTTTAGATCACTCCTCTCATTCACGAAACACTTAGCTAAGAATAACTGTTTTCCAAACAACACTTAGTTTTTTTTAACTAAGAATCACTACTTTCCAAATAATACTTCTTTTTTTTAGCTAGAAATGACTACTTTTCAAACAATATTCGATTTTTTAACCATGAGTAACTAAGTATTCAAATAATATTTGAGTTATTTTAGTCAAAAATGACTAATTGTTCTAATAATACTTGTGTTGTTTTAACCAAGAATTACTTAGTAAAACTTTACCAATTTGATCAACCAAAAATTGATTGTAATAAATCAATATAAAATCTTTCAGCCCAAATCTTTCTTATCTTTAATATATTTTATACTGTATGTAATAAAATCTAAACTGTATGTAATAAAATCTAAACTAATTAAGTAACTAAACTTTTGAAAATGATTTTGACAATCCATCTCCCAGTTTAAAGTTACGTTTAACTATACATTATTAGACACAATATTGTAAAAGTTTGTTGAAGTTTTTCAATGCATAATTCAATCATATAATATTTTCTTGTGTATTTAATCGTTGATAAAGACTTAATAATGTGATTTTTTTATTTGATAAGCACAGTTGGAACAAAATATTATCTCATAAAAACTTGATATTGTCGTTGTGATGAAGAGAATAAGAAATCTTGTTAAGATATTTCTAGTTAATGAAGACTTGAATATCATTTATGAGACTATTCTTTATGATTATTTTCTTTATTTTTCTTGATTTGTATAAAAAGTGACAAATGGCACCGAAAGTCCAAAACAGACCAAGTGCGAAAACTGGTGACAGCAGTCTTCCGAGGTGACGTAGTTTTCTTCCATTTGAACTGTTTTCGTGTTAGCAAAAGCAAGAAACCAAATCAAAATTCAGAAGAAGAAGAAGAACAGAGGATGGTAATGGCTGTGCCTGGTGGTGACTTGCTGAGTGAGAAAGCTTCGGCGATGAGAGAGTCTCTGGAGAGAAGCCAGACCATCACCGACGACGTCGTTTCGATTCTGGGCTCCTTCGATCACCGCCTTTCCGCCCTGGAAACCGCCATGCGACCGACCCAGGTCACTCATTCGACTCAAAATCGCTGTTTTCTTTATTGGGTCTGTCAGTTTTTGGAGGTTTTTCAAAAAGTTCGGTGCTTTGATTTCTGCTGCAACCTCAAGGTTTTGGGGGTCTCCATGCCTTTAATTGTGGCTGTGTGGTTGCCTTTGTGTGTAATTTCTAACAATATCGGAGATCGCGACGAAATTGAGACCACAGTTGGAAACAGAGACCTTGTTTGAAATCTTGCCGCGGAAATTGAGACCACATTTGTCTATAGTTTTTCACAATATTAGAGTACGAAATTGCTACCATAGTGGGTTCTGATAGTGGCGAACACAGACCTTATTTGGGTTCTGATAGTGGCGAATACAGACCTTATTTGGGTTCTGATAGTGGCGAACACAGACCTTATTTGGGTTCTGATATTAATCTGTTACGGTCTTATAATTTCAAATATCTTTACAGTGGATGGAAGCCTCATTTGACTAAAGCAAGACCCAAAAAAGTTAAAAACGTTTTTTTCAGATTCATATCAGGGTCTCTGTGACTTCAACTGTGGTCGCATTTTGTTTGGAACTGTGCCTGTGACTACAAAAAAGACCCTACTTGTGGTTAAGCAATCCCAATTTTGGCCGCATTTTTTGCAATTTCTCACCATGTCAAAGATCACAACAAAATAGTGACCTTGTCCTCAAATGAAGCCCTTACTTGTGACTGTAATGATCACTGCATTTGTCTTTAATTTCTTGCAACATGAAAAATC
Source organism: Phaseolus vulgaris (assembly GCF_000499845.2). Classification (NCBI taxonomy): domain Eukaryota; kingdom Viridiplantae; phylum Streptophyta; class Magnoliopsida; order Fabales; family Fabaceae; genus Phaseolus; species Phaseolus vulgaris. The sequence goes on from NC_023753.2 coordinate 35,848,484, forward strand.
ACAATGAAACCGTGACCACAAACAAAGACCTTACTTGTGTTCTTTGTGATTGCAACTGTGCCTGCGTCTATCTGCAATTTCCCACTGTATCAGGAAGACTGAACATTATTTCTTGCTTAAGTTTTAAGGAACTTTTGGGTTTTGCCTTTGCTTCTTTTTCAAGATTCTCCCATGTGCTGCTGAATGTGTAGTTGGTTTCTTTTTCTTCTTTTCTCTTTGGTTTTGCAGATCAGAACACATTCTATTCGAAAAGCTCACGAGAACATTGACAGGACTTTGAAGACTGCAGAAGCCATATTGGCTCACTTTGATCAATATTATCAGGTTCATTCTTCGGGTGGTTACAGTTGCTAATCAGTACTGTTTGAAATTTTGAATCACCTCATGATCTGCTTCACTCTCTAAAGTATTCTATTTCTTTTGAAAATTGTTCCATCCTTTGATCTGGTAAAGATGCTGATCTGGGTAGAAGGCTTTAGAATTTAATTTTATTTGTCATGGCTCCCTTCACAGTGCTAATATGTTGCCAAATGAAATGCAAGTATTTGTGAATGAATCTGATACTAGGTTCTGTATCATACAAGTTTCTGAAAAATCAAAATAGAAAATTCTGAGAGAAGTTAGATGAAGAGGAAGATTAAAAATGATAAACAAATGGTCTGACACAGCCCTCCTCTTTCATTTGAACTTGGAATTGGCCGTGTAAAGATTTGCTAAAAAGCATGACAAAGGCAATTCCTGCTAATATATAATGATTATATTTAATACAGTGATACAATTCTTGACTCTAATTTTTATTGTGACATCATGATGCAATAACCTAAATAATAATTCCAATTGTTGGTTAATACACATTTTCAGCTTTGGTGGAAAGAATTTTTTTTTCAAACTCATTTATTGTTTTTCAGTTCATCATGCAAGTTTTATGAGGATATGTCGTGCCCCGGATAGAGCCTCTTTTAGTGCCGGATGACAATCTTTAATTAGGTGGAAAATGTATCAAATGAAAACTAAATCACACTGACCGGATGTTCAGAAATATTAGTGTTTGTTTTATTTATATTTTTTTATTTTGCATCTTGCTAATCATATTCTTGTGCGCTTCTTAATATCATTATTTTTCATTATTCTTTTAGTCCTATTTGATGTGTTAAAGTAATACCCTAGTCATTGGGTATTTTGAAATCAGTTTTTCATTTATCCTTCTTTTGCTTCTGCTTTACCAGCTTAGGGAATTTCCTTCCCCTGTCATATATTATATATGGTGTTCCCATTGGTTTAACTTGCAGGCAGAAGCAAAAATAATTAAAGGACCACATGAAGATGTGAAGAGCTATCTTGAAGCAATTGATCAGCTGAGACGAAACATTAGATTTTTTGGCAATAAAAAGGGTTTTAAGAACGATGATGGTATTGCCATCCGTGCCAATAATTTGATAGCCGAAGCTATTTCTAAGCTAGAAGAAGAGTTTAAGCGGCTATTATCATCTTACAGGTTTGTGTTTATTTTCTTAATGTTGTTGATTTTTTACATGTTCAACCAAAAGTTCATTTTCTTCTGTAAATTAAATCACCATTGTGATTCCTTCTCTTAGACAAACGATGTTTCATTAGATAAATCAATCTTTAATAAAAAAATAATCTGGTAACGGTCAGGTCCTTTAACTTCCAGCTGTTGACATATAAGCCACTTTTCTGTCATTATTTATTTGTTTATTTATGCATAATATGAATTTGGTTTTTAAATGAGCCCAATGTCTACTGATGATGCATGTAGCTAAACTCCACCTAGTGGGATAAGGCTATTGTTGTGTTCTAATATGAATGGAATAGGTCTTATGAATAGTACTTAATAATATTTGAAATATAAATTTTATATGAATTTAATCCATTTTGAAATGTATGCTGATGTTACTCTCTTGTATCATCCACCTGATTGTTATATTTATATAAGGGTTTGGTATTTTTCTTGTAGTTGGTCTTATGCTTATAACTTTCAACTGTCTAATGTGTGTCCTAGATTATAGGCTTGGTAACGAGTTGATGGGTCCTTGATAATATTAATCATAGAAATATGTTAAAATTATGTAGGAAAATGATTACCTGGTGTAGAATCATAGTTGTATTCTTGAGGAACCTCTGACATTTTGCTTGACAAAATAGTTTAGTTTGTTTTTTGATGAAAAGTATATTTGTTATTTTGCACCATCTCTTGTTCTGTGTTTACAGCAAACCTGTGGAACCTGAACGCCTCTTTGGTTCTCTTCCAAACACAATGCGACCTTCATCAGCATCACCAGGTCATGATGATGATTCCAGCAGCAAGAATAATTCTCATATCCATTCTGAGCCACATAAAAGTAATGCTGATACTGTTGTATACACACCTCCTGTTCTTATACCACCAAGAATATTGCCGTTGCTTAATAATTTAACTGAGCAAATGGTGCAAGCTGGTCACCAACAACAGTTGCTCAAAATATACAGGTAGAGTTTCTTCTATTGACTGATTCACAGTGAAAGGAAAAAGAAACTGCCTTGTTATGTTCCTCAACTTATGCATATTGCATAACAACCCTGAACTGAAAAGTGAATTTTTTTAATGCTTTTTATTGTGTTCAATCCTGTTACAAAATATTAAGGAGCGTTTTTTAAAGGAAGCTTTGACCTTAGGTGATTAACTTGTGATTGATTCCAGGTGATTGATTGACAATTCAATTGTATTATATTGATATTAGATGTGGACTAGATGCAGTGCATGTTTCAATCTAAGTTCTTCTAGGCAATTTCTGGTGGGGGAGCTTTATATTCGTTTTAAGTATGTGAGCTTTGGTTATTTCTATGTGGTTTGGTGAAGTTGCTGTATAAATCTTTGGTGTGATCCACAGCTGGTTAGATTGTGTTAGAGACATGAAGGGGACAAAGCTATACTTTTTGTTAGAAATAGTAGGACAGGACCAAAAAGAAGTGGGAACGGCCTTTACATGTCTATCATAGAAGGAAAAAAGGGGTTAAATTATAATTAATTGTAATTGGGTAGTTAGTTATGTGGTTTGGGAGTAAGGACCTAATCCATAGGTCATCAATTACATTTTGTGTTTTTTAGCTTTTGTTTTACAATATTGGTGTATTTGGTTTTCCAAAGTGAAAAGGAGAGTGCTCCTTTTAAGGGTAATTTTGTTTACCCTGTTGTTTTGGTTGCTATAAGTGTTGTGAAGTAATATAATTCCTTTGAGTTATGTTGTTTTGTGTTGATTTAGTACAAGTTGTGAACAAAACCTTCAATATTTAAAGACAAGTCCAGGAAGGGGATTATTGTTCAAGGAAAATGAAAAATGAAAGTGTATACGAATGCAAATTATGCAGTTTCCGTCACAGATAGGAAATCCGTCTCAGGATATTGCATGTTCTTGGGTGGAAATTTTGGTGATTTGGAGAAGTAATAAACAAAATGTTGTAGCAAGGTCTATTGCCGAGTCTGGATTTTGAGCTAGGGCACATGGGGTGTGTGTTATGGTTGAGAATTATTCTAAATGATCTTAAAGTGGAAGGTGAAGAGTCTATGATCCTTTATTATGATAATAAGTCAACTATTAGCATTGCTCACAATTAGTCCAACATGATGGGACCAAACACAGAGATTGGTCGACACTTTATATATAGATTGTGGCCTTATCACTACTTCTTATGTCCCATCTGGGCTTTAGTTTTGTTTCCAAATGGTCTGCCCATTGAACGATTTCATGATCTCACATGTAAGATGGAATGATAGATATCTATTCACCAGCTTGAGGGAGAGTGTAGTCAGTGGGATATTAAAGCTGTTATAAGGCATTAGAAGTTGTTAGAGGATTCTAGAGATCTCTTTGTAATCATTACTTTAGGGTTGGAGTTTTCTACGTATAGAGGCTGATGTAAAATATTCATACTAATCCTTTCCAGTTCCTTAACATTTATGGAAGCTTACATGACAATTTCTTAAAATCTCCACGAAACATTTCTTTGAAATGGGAATAATTCCATGAGTGATTTAGGCGGTGTTCACACAAGCAATGTGTTAGATGTGGTGGAAGAGGAAAGCTTGGATTCCTTAAAAGGATGATAAAGAGAGCGAAAGGATGCAGATTTGCATCATGTTCTTGAAATTCCATTTTATGGTTGGTTAATTCTATGGAACTGGACCATTCCTATTCTTATTGACAGCCAAGTGTAAGACTGTTAGAGACCAACTCCGATCCAACTTTTAAAAAAGTTCATTTGATACTTGTTGAGTGAGTATAATTTTCTGAAAAGTGTTTTCTACAGTGAAAGTTATAAGAATCTGTCTTGTTCTGATACTTTCTTACTGGTATTTCATTCAGAGTGCAGCTGATGGTAACATTTCTCGTACTGTATTTCTGGGTTTGTGTTCCAATCAAAGTAGAGTTTGTGCATATCTCATCAATTTCTGCCCTTTAGTTGGGATGATTAATGTAGTAATAATTACTTTAGTAGTAATTCTAACTAATAGAAACCTAGATCTTCTACATCTCATCCTGTGTTTCTAGAGCTACTCCTTAAATGCATATTCTGTTTAGACACAAGGAATATCCTTTTGGAATATTCTTAAAACAAATTTATCTATTCTTTAAGCTCTTTATTTTTTTTTTGTATCCTTTGAAGTTCTTTTGAGGTCCTCATCAGATATGTTTATAACAAATACACAAAATCACAACTTTTCCCTGCATAACAATATTTGTCTAATTACTTGGTTATGTTCTCGTCCTAATGCAGAAAGTTTCAGTCCTCTATGGATTGTATGCCTCCCATCCCATCACCTGTTTGAAGTGTATTAAATGTTATCATTTTAATAATTAGTACTATTGCTGTAATTATGATCATCATCATCATCATTGTTCAGAGATACCCGTTCTAAAGTATTGGAAGAAAGTCTACAAAAGCTTGGAGTTGAGAAACTCAACAAAGATGATGTTCAAAAGCTACAATGGGAGGTTTTGGAAGCCAAAATTGGAAACTGGATTCATTTCATGCGTATTGCTGTAAGATCATTGCCAAATTTGTTCATACGCTTTTATATATTTTTGGTTAAATATGCAATTGTACCTGAACAGGTCAAATTGTTGTTTGCTGCCGAACGGAAAGTCTGTGATCAGATATTTGAAGGATTTGACTCGCTTAGTGATCAGTGTTTTGCTGAAGTAACTACAAACAGTATTTCCATGTTGCTTAGTTTTGGAGAAGCTATTGCTAAAAGCAAGAGATCACCTGAAAAGTTATTTGTGCTTTTGGACATGTATGAAATATTGCAAGAAATCCATTCAGAGGTATTTTCTTTTAAAATCCAAATTCTTGAATCTTGCTGCAACATTGAGTCCACTGTGAAGGTTTCATAAAACTTATAAGGTTAAGTATAATTTATTTTATATTCAATAGCCAATTTTGAGAGGTGGCACATCTGTAGAATAGTGTGTTCACATGTTTGACACTTTGGACATGACACTTTATGGCTGTTTTTATGTGGTTAGGAGGCATAATTCAATGGTTGTAATACTCTCAACTTTTTCTACGGACAATTTGCAGATTGAAATACTCTTTAAAGGCAGAGCTTGCACCAAAATAAGAGAAGCTGTAATGGGTTTGACAAAACAGCTTGCACAAACGGCCGAGGAGACCTTTGGAGATTTTGAAGAAGCAGTTGAAAAAGATGCTACAAAGACTGCAGTAACTGATGGAACTGTTCATCCTTTGACAAGCTATGTGATTAACTATGTGAAGTTTTTATTTGAGTAAGTTCACATGTGCTGTATTCTGCTTCAAATTCTTGAACATATTCTTTAAATTATATCATTTTATATTGTTTTCACTGGTGAGAAAGCTACATCTACATTTACCTAGGATTTGTAGAATTTATTTTAGGTTTTCTTAATTTTTTTGTGGGAACAGCACAGCTTTCTTCAATTTCTTTTGCCAGTTTTTTCACTTGTTTTTATTTATTTGTTTGTAAGATACACTAAAAAATTAGTTATTCACTTGAGAGAGTTGGTTCATGAGTCCGAAAACTCTTTTGCCTGGAAATTAATATTGGTTAGTGCAAAATAGAAATTGGAAGTATAAAAAAGTTGGGTTTTTGTAATTGGTACAGGTTTGGGGAAACATTTAGCTTGCATGTGCTAGAAAGATGATTCCTTGAGTATCACTAATAATTTTTATGTATGGTCTCCTGCAAGAATAAACGGGGAGATGCTGAATTTGCATCAAATTTCCCAATTCTGATAAGATCCTTCGTGACTGTGAAGGGTACTGTGCTGCAGCATGCATGTACTTTCACTAACTTGTGTTTCAACAATGTCTGATCTTTTACCAAATCATCCATTAAATTTTTCTGTTGTACTAGTTTGAGTTTTGTTTTCCAAACCCATGCTTTAATTCTAAGTTAAGTGAAACTACATATCAGCCATTCAATTTCTCACACTTTATGTGAGGATAATGCCAAAAACACTTTCTCGTTTTTATTGTGATTGTAAATCATGTTGATGCCTCTATCTACACTTGAGATCTTGACATATTTAACCATACCCGAATTAACTAAATATTTGCAGCTACCGGTCTACCCTAAACCAACTTTTCCAAGGAATTGAAGGTGAAAGTGATTCTTCACAGCTAGCTTCTGTGACCATGCGAATATTGCAAGCTCTTCAAACCAATTTAGATGGGAAATCTAAGCAATATAGAGACCCTGCTTTGACACACCTATTTCTCATGAACAATATTCATTATATTGTCAGATCAGTTCGAAGGTATGTCATCCAAATGTCCTTTTTAATTTCACTGAAACCTTCAAACATGAGAATTTTACTGCATCTTTTTCCAGTTCGGAATTAATGTTCTCTTAATTCTCTTCTAATTTAGGTCCGAAGCGAAGGATTTGATGGGGGATGATTGGATACAACGACATAGGAAAATTGTGCAACAGCATGCCAATCAATACAAAAGAAATGCTTGGGCAAAGGTGATTTCTTATTGATTGAGATTACCACTTTATGTCTTGCAGTTATCATGGATGTTACCTCTGTTTTTTGTTATATCCAAGGATTATTATTAAAGGAAGAAGGTAGTGAGTAGATTCAGATATGTTAAACTATAGGAAAGAGAGACACAATGAGCTGAAACCATGTGTTTCTGATACAACATGGATGCTTTATGCATAGTTTCTTTTTTTCTATTGGCAGATTCTTCAGGCCCTCTCTATTCAGGGCCTCATCTCATCAAGTGGTGGGGGTAGTACTGCTGGTGGTGATGGGGGCAGTAGTGGTGCTTCAAGAGCAGTTGTTAAAGACAGGTAGCTTTTTTGTTGCTTCCTTTTGGATGCTATTTAAGAAGTAAAGCCTCTGTCCTTTCTTTTGTCATATGTCAGTGTGTCTGTGTTCTCAGGTTTAAGACATTCAATACTATGTTTGAGGAACTTCATCAGAAACAATCTCAGTGGACAGTACCAGACTCAGAGTTGCGAGAATCTCTCATTCTTGCAGTTGCTGAAGTCTTGTTGCCTGCCTATAGATCGTTTGTGAAACGATTTGGGTGCGTATTCTCCTTTTTACGAATTCTAGCAATACACTCTTTAGTATACTCTTTTTAACAAACTCTTAACTATTAAATGAATTTATTAGAAAGTGGAAGCTACAATATCATGATAGACTCATTATATTAGAAGTGAGACCCACTTAATTTTGTGATTCTCAACAATTCCATCAAATAGTTAAGAATGTGTTAAGAGAGTATTGTTAACATTTTTGTAAATATTTTTTATGATGCTTGATTTACTAAATTGAACTAATTGCAACCCCTCCATTCCTTCCTTCATAGATTAATTTGGTATTTTTTAGTCCAATTTAGTGTGAACTTGCTTTTTTGAGACACATTTTTCCCACGTGATTCTCAGCATCATTGGCAGTAGTTTTAACTTTAACCCTTACTATTAGAAACGAAGATTTTTGGTGATGTCACAAAGTTAGACAGACAAAAATAGTTGCCAATGATGGTGAAAATTGCAGAGGGAAAATGTTCTTGGGAGGCTCCGAGTTGCTTTTAACTACTAAGAGGCCCATTTACATCAAACTAAAAAAGTCAATATGCTCTGAGAAGGCTCTTTGCTATGTGAAGATACGAGGGAGGGTCATTCTTTGCATATGCAAAGGGTCATTTGCATTAAAAAAATATATTTCATCTGTGAAGGAGTGTAATTTTTAAAATAGAGGTGAGGACTGTAATTTAAGTATCTTTGCTAGTATGTAGTGTATCCAATACTGGGTTTATGTTTACTTTATAGGAGCAAGTATCCATGGATGTGAAAATCAATAGACTTTTCCTCTCACTAGAATAAAGTACATAAATTTTCTGACGGTTCTATATAGTTCCAATTCACTCCTTCAACAGCTCAAGGGTTGATTTGTTGGAATTCTATGCCTTGTGGTCTAAGTGTTGTGCCATTATTTAGCTATAAATCATAACTGAGATTGTGCTTTAACAGGCCTCTAGTGGAGAATGTAAAGAGTAGTCAGAGGTACATCAAATACACTGCTGAAGATCTAGAGCGAATCCTAGGTGAATTTTTTGAAGGAAAAAACATGAATGATTCCAAGCGGTAATGGTATGAAGATTTTACATTAGCATATATATACCTTTAATGTCCTAAGTTTGTCTCTTTTGAGATGCATATATGTAATAAGGCACTGGTACCCCCATCAAAATTCAAGAGGGAGTTTGTTCCATTTCTCATTTTTTGATGACACTAACTTAACATCATTATGTTCGAAGTAGAGAGAAGTGTTATTGTATTAGATAGAATAAAAGGATTTGTACAATAGATACAAGCTATATGCATAGAAGAGATGAGCATGGAAGATACTGTAATGAGATCTGTAAGTAACATAATATAAAATCGGCAATTGTTTCATGCACCCTCTCAAATTGAACTTACTCCCACAAATTCTGAAATATCAAATTTGCTCTTGCGAGTTTTATATGAAAGTCGAAACCTCCATGGAAGAGTGGGTGGTGGTGGTGGACATGGTGGTATTGTATAAGGGTAAGTGGTTTCAGGTATGATGGGTTTTTTTAATAATGTTGGTTGAAATGGTAACAATGATGGTTCGAGATATCGAAGTCTGGAAAGACAGTTATGAATAGGCATTTGGAAGTGTTTCTGGGAAACCGATTGCATTCCAGAATTGAGTTTCTGGAACTGTGTGGAATGTTCTAGAACATGTAATCCAGAACAGTTTGTGGTGTTGGCTATTGTATTATAAATCATCTTTCCATAGTTGTATGATGTTTATTCTCGAAAAGTGATTAATGGAAGTTAAGGAAATGTGTTTGAAATATGAATTACAAAATTTGAAATCCAGAACATTGAACATGAATTTCAGAATTGTAATTCTGGAAGTGTAATTTTCATTTATGAAATCATATTCTGTTATAGTAAATTACACTTTTGGAATTCATGTTTAATGTTTCAAATATTGAATTATAGAATTCATTTTTCAATTCTAGAATTGACTTTTCAGAATGTATTGAGGTGTGGTTTTCTCTGTAAGATGTATTGAATTTTTGCAAAAATATTATGGGTCAATGTGAATCATATTTTGTGAATGAAATATTTGTTACTTGGGATGACCTCTAGAACCTCTAGAAGTGGGTAAGAAATGTTGTTTGTTGGTTTGTCTTTATTATTGTTATATTAGAATATAGACGATAAAATATGGTTGTCAAATGGTTGTCATTTTAGATTGTGAGGGAGAAATCGATGAAAGGTAATGAATGTTGAATTGCCAAATTACTATGAAATTTTGGAATAAACACATTAAGATGATAGTATTTTTATTAGAATCTTGATTGTTTTATTGTAATATTAAATTATTTAATAAAAATAACATCATTTTAACACTAAAAAAATATAACTTGGAAGATTATATTTTCTCTTCGTCTATGGATTTTTTTTTATTTTTTTTGAGAACTACATTTAAAATATTCATGGAAAACATTGTTTATTGAGATTTTTTATTTTATATAAATATTATCAAGTTAGGGTAGATTGGTTGTTACCATATGAGAAGATAATGAAATGATGTAGGAAGGTGCTCCAATGAGAGTAATGGTGAAAAAGGATCGGATATAGAGGTTGAGAAAGGTACGTATAATATATATATATATATATATGTATATGTGTGTGTTTTATATTATTATACATATATAAATCATGACAAATGATTGTTTGATTGTTGTTTTTTTGTTTAATATAAAAGTTTTTATTTTAAAAAAATAGATTTATCATGCATATATTTATTTATTTATATTAGTATATGTAAATATATAAAAAATATTTGTTTTAAAATATAATTTTTTAATTAGAAATATTATACCATTATAGTCATAAGATATATAACACTTTAAGAAGATAACAAATATATAAAATAAATAATTTAAAAATAGTAATGTCTTTCCCTCTTATTTTGGTGATTGTCGAGAGTATCTTTAAAGATCTTCACTATTTCTCTCTCTCTCCTTCGATTTTATTTTAGTGTTATTTTAAAGAAATTTATACTTCCCGCCAAAAACCTATGAACTTCCTTTATCCTTTGCTTCTTATTTGTTCAATTACTATAAAATTACTGACCATTTATTTTTTGTATAAATACATTAAATATGTGAACTTATAAAATACATTAAATTTAACGATTCAAAAAATATAAAATAACCTTAAAACTAACACCTGTCATAAAAGAAGATAGATTAAAATAGTAAATTTTTTAGTTTTGACATATTATATATATATATATATATATATATAAAAGTATGAAATAAGATTTGTTAGGAAGAAGACCAAGATTTGATTACAAATATAAATAAATAAATGTGTATAAAGACTATTATAAGATAATTTTTTTAATTTTTATATTGTTATGATTTTGTTTTTAAACATTATAAAAGAGGAAACGAAATGCTTATTCCATTAAACCATTAAAGATGCAATTAATTTTGTAAAAAATAATAATAATTTTGAAATCAGCAATATCGTAAATAAGATATATATTTAAAAAGTTCAGAAATTAAAAAGATTAGGAATTTTGCAATATCACCTGAGTTTCAGGTATCGCTATTGCGGGTACTTCTTCTCAGTTCTCATTTGCAGTAAGTAACTGTTTCGTTTTTTGTTTTTATCTTTCATATTTGAAATTTTAGACAAATTCAACAAATTCAACTCACTAGGTTTCGTATTTTTGAACAGATTTAGGTTTCGTATTTTTGAACAGATTTAGGTTTCGTATTTTTGAACAGATTTAGGTTTCGTATTTTTGGATTTTGGGGGTGAGATTGAGCAAAGGAAGAAGGAATTTAGGGTTTGATCTTATGAAATCAGTAGCTAGAGTGTAGAGAAGAGAATGGACTCCGTTGTGAATGCGGCGGTGGAAGAGATATGCGGTGGGATTGAAGATGGGGTCACTCTTGCAGCCTTATGGGTGAAACTGGAAGGCTCACCCAGTCTTTCATCCGCCAATCTCCATCTGAATCGCACCGTCAAAAGAGCCATTTGGACGAACCTGCTCCGCATTCCGGGTCTCCGTTTTGAACCACGACCATCTTCTTCGGAGTTGGAGGATGCTGAGAAGCTCAATTTGAAGATCTTTCCTCAATCGAGCCTTATTGACAACTTTGCTGGTCTGTACGAATCGCAATCACTCCAACATGCCCAAAAGCGTGTTCTTCACCTTCTTGCTAATGCTCGAGGCAACGGTATTACTCAAACTCAGCTTGCTAAACAGTTGCACATTGATGCCAATAACTTCCACTATGTGTTGAGGAGTCTTGAGTGTCAAGGTTTAGTCGTCAAGCGCTCTGCGATTGAGAAGAAGAAACAAATCTCCAGTCTTGGTGAATCCAAGAATTATCCATGTGTAACTACCCATTTGGTGTACTTACGTCGCTATGCCAAACAACTTGCCTGTCATCAAAGGTTTGAGTTTGAAATTACTAAATTAAACTCCCCAGATGACGAGGAGGATGATGCAGATGGAACCACGTTTCAAACAGACGTTCAGCTAAAGGATTATTCACCTCAAATGAAAGCTATTTGTGACAAACTTGCAAATGCCAATGGCAAGGTTCATTTTCTTTCAATTATTTTTAAAGTTACCAACCAGACCAGCTAATATCATCATTTATGCTCACGTTTTTACTGTAATCTATCTCTTCAAGGTTCTTCTTGTGTCGGATATTAAGAAGGATCTTGGTTACTGTGGATCGCGTCAAAAACAAAGGGCTTGGAGACAAGTATTGTTTTTCTGACTTTGAACTTACCAAATTATAATTAAGTCTTTTGCTATTTCCAGATTTGCCTTATTGCTCTTGTGTGACCAGATTTCTCATAGGTTGAAAACAGATGGTATTGTGCAGCAGTTTGTTGCTAAGGTGAATGGCAAGGTTGGTTAGCTTACACTGTATCATTACTTTTATGTCTCATTTTGATGAATTTTTAATCTCTGCTGTAGATTACACTGTAATGTATCACTCTTATCATTTAATTTCTAAGTATGACCTGATTGGTTAATTGCCTGAAAACATAAAATGTGGTTGTGGTGGTTATGTGCTTTAACACAATCCTTTTCAAAAGACATGGCAGTGATGAAAAATTCTCCCTTATTCATGGCAGAGATTAATATTATTGATTGTCTAAATCTCTTTTTTCAGTTCCTAGTCTCAATCTTTTAGATTAATATAGATTGATAATCTCATGATTACACTTCATATCAATTGAACATTTTTTACTTTCAGTGGGTCAGCCAACCAATTCCCCCCTCCCCCTTCTTAGGCATAACTTTGTTCTGGTGGTAATCTAGATGTAAGTTTTTATGTGTTTGCAGACTGAGCCTTGCCTGCAGCTTCTTGACCAAATAACTGCTGGATCTGGAAATGAAGATAGGAAGTTGAACTCTGGAAAAACATGTCAAGTTATTGATCAGCTTGTGGAGCTTCCCATTGAGCATCAAATTTTTGATATTATTGATGCTGCAGGATCTTGTGGCATTACTTTGAAGGAGGTACAATTTTTATTCTTATATTATCCTCTTTGGTAAGACATGAACAGATGTCAATTGCAGGAAAAAAGAAAGAATGAACAAAAGTTAGAGTTGATTTATGTTGTTCTTTTTCATGAAATTGATGAATTAAGATGAAGAAGAGGTGTGTGATTTAAATTTGCTATACCACAAATATTTTACATGTTATACATAATATCTACTGCTGGACCAACTCCTCATTTTGTTTGTCTCCTGTATTCATTTGTGAACTCTTTTGACTGAAATGAGCTCCATATTTTTTTCCATCTTTCTGGCTTCAAGTGAAGATTTGTTTATTAGTGCTGCTTCTTCGTGATTATTCCTTAAATTTGAATATTGCTGCCTTTTCATTTAGAATATATTGGGTGTTTTTTGTAAACAGATATGTGAGAGGCTTGGGATTGAACTGAAAAAGAGTCACATTCGACTTGTAAATTTGTGCTATAGATTTAGAATGAAAGTGATGGAAGAACAATGCCTAAAATCTAAGACAATTCGAGTTTGGACTTCTAAAAATTTCAACCTTGAACCAGAAGTTGAACTTATTTGCAAGCTTGATGAAAATAAGATTTTAAACCATGTGCCTGACAGTTCAAAAGTAATATCTGAATTTGTGGCTTCTACTGCCAGTGGGGAACTTGCTGACCATGCAAAATTGAAAGATATAATAGTTGGTGCAGAACTATCAAGTGTATACCCTAGAAATACTGAGTCAAACTTTGTAGAAAACTCAATAGAATTGCAAGATTTGGTGGTCTGTTCATCAGTGGATGCGGACAGTGCACCATCAGGAGCATTCCCATCTGATGTGTTGAAACCATTCTCTACTGGATCATATAAAAGATATGCAAATTCATCCTTAAGTGTGGATAACACTAGAAGGGCAAATAGGATACTTGAAAGACTAAAGGTCTGTCTTTCTTCCCCTTCCTAATCCTATTGCAAATAAAGTAAATATTTTTTCCTTAAAATTTATATTTTACATTCCTAAGTCATTTTTTGGCATTTTTCCTCATGCAGGATGAAAGGTTCATTTTGAAACCTGAACTAAATAGGTGGCTTAATAGCTTTGAGAAGGATAAGTCTAGAAAAGTGGATCGCAAGACTATGCTCCGAATATTAAGCGTACTTCAAGAACAACGGCTGGTCAAATGCATAACAGTACATTCACCTGTTATTTCTGAATATTCGAGGACAAAAGATTATGTGGTAGTTGTGCGTCCGTCCACGAGTCAATCTCCAGAGTTATTTGATGAAATTCAAGATACGATACGATCATTTAATAATTATATTCGCAGGAAAAGTACTTCACATCAGAAAAATGATAAATTGATACCAGTAATGGAGGATATTCAGAAAAATCAAAGTGTTACAGTTCCAGATGGGCAGGTTAGTAAAGCAGAAGCCATGCGTGTCAACGGATTTGTATTAGCAAAAATGATTCGTGCTAAGCTGCTGCATAGTTATGTCTGGGATTGTTTGCATAGGTCAACTGGCCGTGTTGATGCTTTATCATCTAAAATATGTGAAAATGAGTTAACTGATACTCCTCATAGTAGCAGCAAACTATTTTCTCTAGAAGAAACTATTAAAGAAATGCCAGTTGAACTATTCTTGCAAGTGGTTGGGTCCACTAAAAAATATGAAGAAATGATTGAAATGTGCAAGATGGGTTTACGTCTCATTGATCTCCCTCTAGAGGAGTACAAGTGTATAATGGATGGTCAAGCAACGGGCAGGCTGTCATTAATTATTGACATTTTACGGCGATTAAAGGTATGCCTGTTGAGTTAAATTGAAGTCTTTGTATTTAATTGGAAAGTTTACCTTTCACAATTACTTTTATTTCCATCTTATTACAGTCTCTGACTGGGGTTGGTGGAGTATTCAACCACTTAACATGCTAGACCCTAGAGTCATCTTTACCAAATAAAAATGATCAATTCCTTGACATGTTGCAGCCATCATTATTGGACAAAACTACTTTTTTTTTATCTCTTTTAGGGAAACATTGTCACCCAAAACTTTTTTTCAGTCAAAGTTAAGGATTTTCTTTTTCATATCTGTTTTCTGTTAGTCTCCCTGCTGAGTTAGTTCCATTCATCCCTACCCTGTCTTGCTTTGGTAGGGAGTTGGGAGAGCTACTCAACCAGTGATGGCAGTGCATAATTTGACGCATTCAGCATAAATAATCTTCTTACTCATTTATGTTTTATGTTATGTCCTACGATTTGTGTTTTTATTAAGAGGGAAAGGAAGGGGAAGAAACTAGATAGATTGATGGGTAACCAGTGGTTAGTTAAGTCTGATTTAAATAAGGCAGTGTAAGTTTGTCACAAACTGATTAACTCAAACTTACTCTGTATTCCTTCTCATGGCTTATAAAACTTTTATGTATTTGAGTTATTTTCAACATGACTATTTTACCTTTTTTTCATTGCTGCTATATTTTTCTTTTTTATTTGAGCGGTTGACTGATGATGCAGCAACTTAGTTTTGTTCATCTTGTTTTTATGTTATAATTTACTTACTGTATGTAGGATAAGATTACTCTTTTTTTTTCCACTGTTAAAATTAAGTTTCTTAGGTTTCTGAAAGATAAAGAGTTGCTAATTACCAATTAGAGGGGAAAAACGTCCACCATGTTGGAAAGTAAGAATTTATTAGGAAAAAAAAGAGTTAATTGTCAGAAAAACTAAGAAAGAATCACACTCCATCCAGAGATGTCTATAGCCAGCTTTTTTGCGCCTCCTCAAGAGCGATAATAGATCCCATGAACTCCACCACCAGAGAAGACTGAACACCAAGAAAGGAAGAAACCCCCCCCTGACATATTCACCCATGCTACCTCTAAAAATCTCAGCACAAGAAGCAAGCCCTGGGGACCCTCTATCTGCACCATCCATATTGACCTTTATCCAGTCAGCTAGGGGAAAATTCCAAACAACTAGAAAAGGCTGAAGAACTTTCCCCAGCCACATACTAATATAAAAAAAAAAAATTAACACAGAAAAGTCATATATATCATTATTCATTGATTTATTAGAAGCATTACCTGACAATCTGATAAAACCTTTAATAGAATCTAAGGCATGATTCATGCTAATCTTTTGTTGAAATCTGGTGTGATTTTGCATTCTCCAAAGCAAGTTTCCCCCTGTGATTAGGATGAACATGGACAAAGGATACGCAGCCAAAGACTCGATGTGCAAGATTATTTGTTGACCTAAAGTCTGGGAAAAATTTGAAGAGTAGTTGAATGGGACCAAATAGGTAGAACGAAAACTTCTCCCCAATACTGTTTTGGTACATTTTTATGGTGAAGAGAGGTAGAGTTACATTTATGAGATGCCTAATTTTTTGCTCTGGCATCCCATTTTGTTGTGGAGTGTTCACACAAGAAGATTCATAAATTATTCCTTGTTCATTGAAGGAGGACAATGTTTGGTTGAAAAAATCTTTGGCATTATTTGAACAGACTCTTTTAATAGTTGTCTCAAACTGATTTTTAATCATTTGGATGAAGGTTTTGAAAACTCGTCTCACTTCACTTTTTTGTATCAAGAGAAATACCCTTGCCACTCACTTTTAATTTTAGAATCTCCTCTGTGCTGAACTCTGTTGTTGGTCAAGTGTTCTGAGTATTTTTGAGGTTTGAAGTATGACAATGTAGGCATAGAAGGAATATAGTGGAAGAAAGGAAGGGATGTGGTGTTGCAGCAATGCAAGCTGCATAGATGAATACAACGGAAGAAAGAAAAGGGTGTGGTTTTGCAGCAATGCAGGCTGTGCATGATATTACATTGGCTCTCAAGGATTTTTGGGCTCTGATACTATGTCAGTGTCAGAAAAAAACTGTTTCTAGTTTTACTCAGAGAGAAACAATTGCTTTTATATAGAATACAAAGACTTAATAACTGAAAATCCTAATTTATGATGGATATAATCTATCCCTACGATTCAGGATCAATGATACTGTACAGTAAATATGAAATATACTGTCATCTTATTAATCCTCCTAATTATGGAATGTAATTAAATCTTCTAATTATGTTATTAAAATTGTACAAGGAAATATTTACTGCATCATAAATCAAGGGATTCTGACATTAAAAGTAATAAGCAAGATTACCATTACATTTAAAATTTTAATGATGCATGCTTGATGTGGATTTGTTTGTGTAGTTGATTCGCATGGTAACTGATTTGCAATCTAGAGATGGATTAAAATCCCCCCATACTCACACCATGGAGCTTAGGCCTTATATTGAGGAGCCCATTTCAAATGATGCAGTATCTTTAAATTTTGTATCTCTTGATCTTCGACCAAGAGTCAGGCATGATTTTACTCTTTCTAATAGAGGTGCAGTTGATGAATATTGGAAAACGTTGGAGTATTACTATGCTACTGCTGATCGAAAGGCTGCTTCATATGCATTTCCTGGATCTGTGGTCAAAGAGGTAACCTCCAGTGTACAATTTCAATATTTCTCAGTTTTAATGCCTTATTTCTAACCCAATATTATATTTTGATATAATGCATCCGTTCAAACTCTGAAGATAGTAATTATTTGTTTATATTGTTAGCTTTTTCGCTACCGTTCATGGGCATCTACTCATGTTATGACAGCCGAACAACGTGCTGAGCTTTTAAAGCATGTAATGAAGAATAATCTCAGTGACAAAATTTCGTATAGGGACTTTGAGAAGATTGCAAAAGATCTGAATCTTACCATGGAGCAGGTTAGTTTGTTCGAAGTTGTAGGCTTGGGTTTTGTTGATTATTATCCCTTTTGGAAAGGAAAATGCAATCACTTGCAACCCCCCTGCTCCATCAAAAACTAAAATTCAGTATCTACAGGTGATTATATCCTTGAGGATATAATATCATTTTACATTTTCCTTTTGTTAATCGTTTTAATATGTTTCTCCCAAAATAATATTATTTTGCATTTATTTAAGAAAGCATGATTGTGTAGTTGTAGTTAACAAGAAACCTTATTTATGGAAGGAAATTAATGGCTTTAATATTGGTGAAATTTCTCATACACTTTGTTACTGAGAACTGTAAATGGAAATGAACTCTCTGAATTTAAAACTTTTAAATGAGAAAAGTGTTTTTTTATTTTTTATTTTAATAAAATTTTAAATTGCACGGTTTCAAAATGAGTGACTCTTGCAATTCTTTCCTATTAATGCCACTTATAGGTACTTAGCATGTATTCTTGCAAGCGTCGTCGCCATTTTGTTAGTCAGTTCAAAGATGAGGAGAAAGACGATAATTCACCTGAAGGCATGGGTGATTCATCTTGTCGTAGGAAAAACAAATTCACCGATCTCAGGCCTGCTAAACATGCCAGAATTGATGCATTAACTGATGTTGTGGATATGCACATTGAACAATCACATAATTTGGATGTGCAGTCAGGGGACTGTGCCACAGACATGGAAGAATTTGAGGAAAGTATGCCCGAAGACTGTACCCCCCTCATTAACCAGTGTGTCTTAAAGAAAATGAAGCCTACACGTCATAGAAGATTCATTTGGTCAGACAAAACTGATAGGTAACTGAAGCTTTAGGAACCTGCTAAATCTCAAGTGACATAATTATTTTATTTTAGAGTAGGTATGGAAATGATGACTCTCTGAAGTTGAACCATTTATATATTAAAGCCAAATTGAATTAAATAATTCAGTTCTTTTTCTTGCTTGAATTTTTAGTTTGCACTGAATTGATAAAATATAATGTCTGTATAGGCTTATTTTGTTGGCAATATTAGTGGAGCCTGTAATGCAAACTTAAATCAAGAGTTCTTTGTCATGCGTATTTTTGTGATAACTTCTTACAAAAACTATTGTGACTCTAATTAATGTTGAATAGTTATTTTAAGAATTGTGGTTAACTTGCAAAGAAAGGATAAAAACTAATTAAATTACTTATAATTGATATGAATGCTGATTTTATGAAACAATGTTTTATTAGCCAGATTTTTTTTTAAAAAAATTGGCTTGAATTATAATGTATAAATAGCTTAAGAGTGTCAAGGATTAGTATTTAATAAGATAACAAGTACTTTTCTCCCCTGTCCGTGTCCATTCTATTATTCTGCAAGTTGAGGCATATTTGTTGTAATTTAGATTACTAGTTGTCTGTCTCTCCTGTAAGGCCATGAATATATTATTATTTGTGTTGTCTGAGTATGTATGATTTTATATCATTTCAGGCAGTTGGTGATCCAATATGTTAAACAACGTGCTGTTCTTGGTGCCGAATGTCATCGTGTAGATTGGAGTTCAATTTCTGATCTACCAACTTCTCCAATTGCTTGTATGAGAAGAATGACTTTGTTGAATGCTAACTTGAGATTTAGGAAAGCAGTGAATAAACTCTGTAACATACTTAGTGAACGATATGCAAAACATCTGCAGAAGTCTCAGAACATGTCACTAAACTCAGATGAATGCAAACAGTTTGTGCGTTCACAGTCCTATGAAGGTATCTCAAATAATTCTAGTCCAGATGTTGAAATTCAAACGAGAAGTCTAAATAGAGAAGCTTGGGATGACTTTGAGAACAAAAATATCAAGACAGCCCTTGAGGAGATTCTTCGCCACAAGATTATAGCTAAGCTGGATGCCTCCTCCCAAAAGGGTCAATTGCAATATGAAGGGTGCTCAGATGCAAGTCTGAATGCTGATGGCTATGTAATTCTCTAAGACTTTAACAACAGTTGTGTCAAGTCATTGTTTCTGAGTATCTAAAAAAGACTTAACACATTTCTTGCTGAATCTTGTATTTAAGTTTTAATTTCTAAATTTTCCTTTTGCCCTCTTCTCTTTATCCTTCTTGGAGGAATCTTTTTCCTTTTTTTTTATAATTTATGTTCCATAGTGTTTCAGTATTCTGAAATATGTCTGACACAATAACTAAATAAATCTTTTTTTGACAGGAATCTCAAGAAAATGAAGAAAGTACATCAGCTATTCCTTGTGAAAATGTTCGGAGTCATAGTGGAAAGGCCCATTCGTTGTCCTCCCAAAGATCACGTCGGAGGCGACTTGATAAAAAATTTACCAGGTTTCTGAATAACATGGCTAATGTTTATGGACAAGTAAACGAATCATTGGCTATTTCAAATGCTGTAGAGCTATTTAAACTTGTTTTTTTAAGCACCTCAACTAGTCCTCAGCCACCAAATTTACTAGCAGATATTCTTCGGCGATACTCAGAACACGATCTATTTGCTGCTTTTAACTATCTTAGAGAGAAAAAAATTATGGTAAGGTGTTCCCAATCTCATTGGTTTTATTAAATGCATCATATATGGATTTGATTGGTTACGTGCTTAACTTGTCTTTGTGCTGTTAATTAATATAGTCATCTTGTGAAATTGCGATAAGCCTGGTAATGCATATATATACTGATTATTATATTTCCATATAGCCCGGTAATGCATACTAAAAGTGTAAAGAGGGTGAGAGAAAGGATTAGGAAGAAGAGAGAGAGAGATTGAGAGAACTTTAGTATTTGAGAGAACTTAAGTAGAGCAGCCTGGGTATTAATAGTACCCAGTGCAGTATGGAATACAAGTGAACAGTTAGGACTGTTATAAACAGTTATTACTGTTATACCTAATATCCCCCCCTTAAATTGATGGTTTAGGATACGCCATTAATTTATG
The DNA here is from genome assembly GCF_000499845.2 of Phaseolus vulgaris. NCBI lineage: Eukaryota > Viridiplantae > Streptophyta > Magnoliopsida > Fabales > Fabaceae > Phaseolus > Phaseolus vulgaris. The sequence goes on from NC_023753.2 coordinate 35,869,278, forward strand.
TGAGAAGGCTGAAAAAGGGCCAACACTTAAAGGTTTCGTGAAAACATCCACGATCTGTAAAGTGGCAGGGACATGTAGAAGGTGCAATTGCTTTTGTTGAATAGCATCACGAACAAAATGGAGGTCAAGCTCAAAATGCTTGGTCTTGGAGTGCATAATAGGATTGGATGCAAGAAGAACAGCGCCAAGGTTATCCGAGCGAATGGTGGGTAGCGTAGGAGGAAGACGAAGTTCAGTGAGCAGATTCTGGATCCATTTGAGTTCAGCAAGCGTAGCAGCAATGCTGCGATATTCTGCTTCAGTGGAGTTGCGAGAAACAACCTTTTGTTTCTTTGAAAGCCAAGCAATAGGATTCGAGCCGAGAAAGACAACAAGGCCGGAGGTGGATTTCCTGTCATCAGGATCAGAACCCCAATCAGCATCAGCAAAGGCATTGAGAGTGAGTTGAGAAGGGCGCCGAAGATGAAGACCATGAGTGGTAGTGCCAGCTAGGTAACGAAGAATACGTTTAACAACATTCCAGTGGTGATGTTGAGGGTTGTTCATGAACTGGCATGCTTTGTTGACGCTATAGGCGAGTTCAGGACGAGTGATGAGGATATATTGAAGAGAGCCTACCACTGAGCGATAGAATGAAGGATCATCAACAGCAGTGGTAGCGTCTATTGTTAGACGAGTAGTGGAGAGCATAGGTGTTGGTTGAGGCTTGGAAGAGAGCATGTTGGTTTTACGAAGGAGATCCTGAATGTATTTAGTTTGAGATAGATGTAAGCCGCTATCCAACGTCCAAGTGGCTTCAATCCCGAGAAAGTAATGAAGAGTCCCAAGGTCCTTTAGGGCAAAGTGCTGACTGAGAGAGTGAATAAGATTCTGAATGGCACTGTTAGAGTTCCCTGTGATTAGTATGTCATCAACATAGATTAGGACAAAGAGAGTAATATTGTTGTGGAAGTGAAGGAAAAGAGAGGTGTCACTTTTAGTAGGATGAAAACCAAGAGAAAGCAAAGTGGTACTTAGCTTGTGAAACCAGGATCTAGGTGCTTGCTTCAACCCATAGAGAGCTTTGGTAAGTTCGCAGACAGTGTTGGAGTCACCAGTTTCAAAACCAGGAGGTTGACTCATGTAGATAGATTCCTCAAGGTCACCATACAAAAAGGCGTTATTAATATCAATTTGATTGACATACCAGTTTAGTTGAAGGGTTAGAGTAAGTATAATACGGATGGTGACAGGCTTTATCACAGGACTGAATGTTTCAAAATAGTCAAAACCATATTGTTGATGAAAACCTTTGGCGACGAGGCGAGCTTTATTGCGCTGAAATGAGCCATTAGCATTGTATTTTATTTTGAAAATCCATTTGCAGCCAATGGGTTGAACTTCAGGAGGAAGGGTAGTGAGAATCCAAGTGTTGTTTGTGTTTAGAGCAGCAAGTTCTTCTTGCATGGCAGCAAGCCATTGGGGAAGCTGTAAGGCCTCTTTGGTGGATTTTGGGAGAGGCAACACAGGGACAGCAGTGAAAGCACTTGGACCAAGTAAGGCAGCCTTCGCACGTGTAAGCATAGGGTGAGTGTTGTGAGGAGCAGAATGTTGTGGGGGTGAAACCGTGGAAGACAAATCAGAGTGAGAAGATGTGGATGCAGAGGAAGCAGGTTGGTCATGTGAAGAGGCAGGGGCGATGGGTTGTGAGGCAGGAAGAGCTGGTTGTGACACAGAGAAAGTTGGTTGCTGAAAAACAGTTAAACTAGGTGAAGCATCGGAGGGGCTATTTGTGGGTGGAGAGATAGAAGAAAAAGGGTTAGAAGAATCAGCATAGGGAAAAACAAATTCATTAAAAGTAACATGGCGAGTAATATACATACGCCCAGAGGGAGAGAGACACATGTAGCCTTTGTGATTGGATGCATAGCCAAGAAACACACACAAAGATGAACGAAAACTCATTTTATGTTTATTATATGGGCGAAGCAAAGGATAACAAGCACATCCAAAGGTTTTATAAAAAAACATAATCAGGGTGTTTGTTAAACAACAAATAGTATGGGCTTTGATTATTTAAAACAGGTGTGGGTAAAACATTGATAATGGATACAGCAGCAGTGAAAGCATAGCCCCAGAAATGCATGGGTAATTTAGAGCAAGCAAGTAAAGTCAAACCAATATCAACAATATGTCTATGCTTGCGTTCCACAGAACCATTCTGTTCATGAGTGTGAGGGAAAGTTAGACGGTGAGATATGCCATTGGATAGCAAAAAGGATTTAAAACAGAGAAATTCTTTTGCATTATCAGTCTGAATGCTTAACAAAGGAAAACCAGTCTGTTTTTCAACATATATTTTGATAGATTTAAAAACAGTGAGACTTGTGATTTAGCATGAATTAAATAGAACCAAACATATCTAGTGTAAGCATCCACAAAAGAGATATAATAAGGAGCACCATTAGTGGCAGGGGTAGCCGATGGCCCCCAAATGTTAATGAAAACAAGTTGTAAAGGTTTAGAGTATATAGTTTGAGAGGCTTTAAAAGGAAGCTGATGGGACTTGCCAACAACACAGGATTCACAAAATTCATGTTTAGCAGTAAAGGGTATATTACACATCTTCATTATTTGATGAATCACTCTTGGTTGGGCATGACCAAACCGGGAGTGCCACAAATGATAAGCAGAAGAGCCAGCAGAGAGTGCAGTATTGTAAGCAGAGTATGATGCAGTTTGAACTAGATTGGGAAACACATAAAGACCATCTTTAAGCTTGCCTTGGAGCAAGATTTTGTTGGTTCCCTGACGTTTAACAAGGCAAACATCAGCATGAAACTCAAAGAAAACATTTTTATCACGGGCGAACCTGGAAACACTTAATAGATTTTTAGAAATAGTAGGAACATGCAGAAGGTGGTGTAAAGAGAAGGTATGATGAGTATTAATATCTGTAAAAGTTGCAGAACCAATAGAAGTAATAGGAAGCTGGAAACCATTACCTACAACCACCTTTTCCGAACCTGTGTAGGGAGTTGTTGTGGAAAGGTTGGTTCCATGAGCATTGAGATGATGGGAAGCACCGCTATCAGGGTACCAAAGGGGATCATGGAGATTTTTGGGAGTCCCGACGTTCGAAGGTTCATCATCACAAAAAGATGAAGGAAAATGAGCAGTATTAGCAGTAACTTGAGATGGAGTGGAAGAATCAAACCTATGCCAACAGTGAAGGGCAATATGCCCATATTTTCCATAGATTTGACATTGAACTCGAGAAGAGGAAGCAGTAGAAGATATCTTGGGGAAGTTCTTGGATGACTGAAAGCGGGGTTTAGAGTAGAATCGTTGTTTGGCGTGACCAGAGGGGCGGAAAAAGGAGGAAGAATGTGTAGAACTGGAGTTGTAGGGAGAGAAGGAGGATGGGACAGAAGCAACATTTGCCTGCAGAATGTGATCAACAGATTGTTTGTTTCGTTCAATACGATTTTCTTGAGCAAGAAGCAGTGCTTCAATGTCTGCAACCGTGTAAGGGTCAAGACGGGATGTGATAGAGGTTATAAAGGAGTCGTATTCTTCAGACAGCCCATCAAGAACAGCTTCAATGTGATCTTCGGTAGAGATGGGACAACCCACAACAGGCAATTGATCTACAGTTTTCTTGATATCAAGAAGGTAGGTAGAGATGGAGCGGTCCTTCTTGGGTGTACGCAGCTGCTGCTTGTGCTTCTTGATTTGAGCACGGGTTTGGGACGCATAATGGGTCTGGAGCTTTTCCCAGACTTGGGCTGACGTGTCCATGCCAATCATCTGGGTGAGGACACCTGCGGTCATTGATGATGCCAGTAACCAGGCCAAGATTGCTTGATCTTGACGATCATACTGGATGTATTTGGAATTCACAATTGGAGAAGCGTCTTCTTCGATAGAAATGAGACGTGGAGGAATGCAAGACCCATCCAGAAAATAAAGAAGATCTAAACTGCGAAGAGTGGCATTAACTTGCTGCCGCCAGACAAGGAAGTTTTCTGAGTCCAGTTTTAGAGGAATTGGCGTATGAAAGATATGAGGGGGAAGGGCTTCGGGCTTGGCAGAAAAAGTTTCAGAATTGGGTTCAGTGGTAGATGATGAGGCCATTTTTGGCTCTGGATACCATAAAAGAGTAAAGAGGGTGAGAGAAAGGATTAGGAAGAAGAGAGAGAGAGAGAGATTGAGAGAACTTTAGTATTTGAGATTCAGATTTACATGTAGAGCAGCCTGGGTATTAATAGTACCCAGTGCAGTATGGAATACAAGTGAACAGTTAGGACTGTTATAAACAGTTATTACTGTTATGCCTAATACATACACTGACTGATTATTATGTTTCCATCTAATTTTGCCCATATTTTACAAATTGTCTCTGGATCGCAAGATCATAAAATATTTGTGGGTGTGTAGACTTTTCGTAAATGAAGTAGTCTTTATCTTACAAGAAAGTTGCAGCTTAACCTTTTGGAAAGGATATGTAATGTGGTTATATTTTTCTGGGTGGCTTCTAAGAAAATCTTGTGTCAATGTTAACTTAATTTGGTGAGAAAATGTTTGTATTATTGTTGGTAGTATTAGAATTAAGCCCATGTAAATGAGAGATACGCACCTGGGTACCTCAGATGAACTGTTACTGATTTATTGCTGATTAAGAAATTAAGTCGTGTATGTTAGACTTAGAATCGGATTCCATTTTGTTGAAGGCTGTACAGATTATAAATATTCACATGTAGACTGATTAGTACCATAATTCACCAAAGTATGGATTAAAATATGTTTATATTTATACTAAGATAAAAATTCCTACATTCCCCCAAGCTAGGCTAGACGTGCTTGTATATTTGAAATAATACTTACTTGAGCTATGAAATTCATATCAAAATCATTGACTGGTAGTCACATACTCTATTAAATCCTAAAGAAGATAAATCTTATCAGGGTCACTACACTCTTGTTCTTAATTTTAGGTTTAAGATAGTTAAATAAGGATTCAAATCATGAATCAGATGACCCATTCTTTGGATTGCAAATAAAGTGTTAGCACACAAATAAGGATAGGATTTGGAAAGTTTATTATAGGAAAAATAAAAAATAAAGGGCGGTTAGTAGTGGTTAGTAGTAGTTAATAGCGGTTAGTGCGGCTAGTGGTCTTTAAATAAAGACCAACCGATTTAGTGAAGGGTATGTTTTTGTGTATTCTGTTTGGTAGACAGGGAAATCCTGTGTGAAAGGAGTAATATTTTCCTTTGTGGGCATTCTGAATGTAAAGTGCAGAATTATTAATACATAAAATTATTCAGTAGATTTTGATGTTCTTCTTGACTTATTTTTGGGTGTGATTTTCTTGGGTCGTAACATAAAGTCGTGAATCATAGGATTCATGATTAGTAATAAGGTGTAGCATATGTAAACTAAGACGTTAAAGAACATATCCATGATCAATAACAAAATTAACTTAGAACATGAAATGTACAAGTTTAGTTAGAATTTGTTACTAGAATAATATTTAAATTTTGCTATAAATATTATGCTATTAAGATGTTATATACTAAATTCTTTAATAAATATTCTTCTATTAAATTTACTTTATATATTAATTAAATATTTGTATTTGAAAAACTAGAACATGTTTTACTAATTTTATAATAGATATTGTGATAAAAAGATTTTAAACATTAGTTGGAATAAATATAATAATCATAGCAAATGAATATTTTTTATTTGATACTAGACATTACTTAAATATCAAGGTTTAAATGATGGTCTGAAGTCAAAGTTGAAAAGTCTGTTGAGTTGAAACTAAAATACAAGTTGCTAAACTAATAAATAAAACAATGTCGTTTAGATTGGGTATGTTAGGGTTGTGGCCAAGTCATTTCTTTACAAGTGTAGCCATGAGGGGAATAGAAGTTGGAGATGCCCTAGAATCAGGTCTTCTCTGTCTAATGTGATTTTGACATTTTCATGGATGTTGCTCTAGATTTCTGGAGAGGTTAAAACTATGATGAGCAACCCCCTTGGTCATTCCTTGTTCCATGAGGGGCCTAAAATTTTATGATATTTTTCTGGTATTGTTCCTATTTATTTAATTTGACTCTTCTCTCTTAGGATTCTACATTACTCAATTTGTTTTTCTCTTTCTCCTCTCTTTTACTAGTTACTATTTTGTACAAACAGCCTGAATGTGCATGTAATAGAGTAATAAAGAAAAGTAGTATTCATATGACAGTATATAAAGTTTTCATAATTTTGCTAATCTTTATAAGGTTCTCTATTTTAGAGACAATGCCTGTGAATATTTGTCTCACCAATTCTAGCAGTTAATGGCATCTAAGTATTTATTTTTCATCAAACTTAATGTCCCCAATACCCATAAAAAAGATAGAGTAGTGTAACACTAAAACAAACTACTCGGACACTTCTTCACAGTCATACAACTGGTTTTCTGTTAGCTGATTAGTATTGGTCTTCTATTAGTCGATTAGTTGGGTTATCTTTCATTGCAAGCTTGTAAATTGATTCTATCAGGCTGAGAATGACAAGAAATAAACACAATTTATAGTTTTCAGAAAATTTCTTACTCTGATTTCTTTTTGATATGGAATTCTTTTAGTTTTTGTGTGTGCCTGAGCTTGTTTTTCTACAAGTTTAATTACATTAACATTTGACAGGTTGGGGGCACTGGCAGTGAACGTTTTGAACTTTCACAACAGTTCTTGCAAAGTGTTTCCAAGTCACCGTTTCCATTTAATACTGGAAAACAAGCTGTTAAATTTGCTGCGTGGCTGGAGGAAAGGGGCAAAGACCTCACAGATGGGGGTGCCAATATTTCTGAAGATTTACAATGTGGGGACATTTTTCATTTGTTTGCTTTAGTCTCATCAGGTGACATTTCAATTTTGCCAAGCCTACCAGAGAACGGTGTTGGAGAGGCTGAAGATTTGAGAAGTACAAAGCGTAAATCTGATGCTATCGAGTCTTCATACAGTGATAAAGCTAAAAAATCAAAATCCTTGTTTGGTGTTGAAGGTGAAATTATTTCTCGTCGGGAAAAAGGTTTTCCTGGTATTGCCATTTCTGCATACCAAACAACAATATCAAAAGCTGATATTTTAAATTTGTTCAAGGATAATGATAACAGTGGCCAACCTTTTGGGGGTCATTTACAATTAAACATTGGCCAAGGTGGTGATTATTCTCTTTCTGACCATATGTTGGAAATTGTTAAATCTTGTGACCCTATACCTCTGGAAGAAAATCACACCGAATCACCCTGGGAAGCTATGGCAGGCTATGCACGACGATTGTTGTTAGAGTATTCCAATCAAGAACATGGATATGGCATTTGTGCAGAGGTCTTCAAGGTTGTTTATGCTGCCATCCAAAAGGCTGGTGACCAAGGATTAAGCATGGGAGAAATTTCCAAGATTATAAACCTTCCAGGTATAAATACAGAGATTTAGTGATGTATAAATTGACTTGAAATCTTCGAATATATATATATATATATAAATTTTTTCAATTATTAAACTTGAGATTGTTTATTTTTCTCTGGGTGTCTTTCAGGAGCTGAGGTAGATGGCTTGATTGTTGATGCTCTTCAAGCATTTGGGCAAACGTTAAAGGTTCCTCCCTCTTTCCTTGTTTCAATAGTTTAAAGAATGTCTGCTTTAAACTCATGGTTTGACCCAATGAAAAGCAACTATTTCCCCTTTCTACTCAAACAAGGGTTTGAGACCCAAAATCGTGTTCAAACGCAATCCATGTGCCAAACCATTATCTTATGAAACTTGTGATTTGTGTATCAAATTCAATTTAAAACCGGATCTAGGATTTGGGGCGTGTGATATATGTCCTGAGTCAATATAAACACTTGAACTAAAATGTTTCTGAACTTTAGAAACTGCAGCTACTACGGGGCTCTGTAGGTTTACTTCTTTATTGATGGATTGGTTATTCTTTATATTTCCCAATACTGATATCATGTGCCTTTATTGAATCTTTGTTTCTTTCTTAGTTTGTTGAATGTGGTATATATATTAGATGATTAGAGTATATTTTTATTCTTCTAAATTGTTCAGAATCATAGTACATTGGGTATTCCCAGATCATATCTTTGTTATTAGGGAATATCAAATCTCCTTTATTTATTGATTAATTTCTTTTTCTCGATATAAATAAAACACCCGTGTTGTCTCAAAACACACAGTTTCATCTCAATGTTTCTCTCTAGTTTAACATGGTATCTATAGCCTTTTTCAAAACCATGTTGACATAGTAGTCCATTGTCTCTGAAGGATTTTTGTTGCAAACCTTTCTCCCAGGTTCGCCTTCTTTGTTCCTTCTCTCCTTAGTTTTTTTGTAGCTTAGTAGACCCACTGACGCCCTCTCCTAAGCTTTTTGTTCGTCTAGCCTTCCTGGAAAAAAAATGTCTTCCAACACCACATCAACCTTCAGAATGTCTTTTCTAATTATATTTTTAGTATTCAGGAGATGGATGGGGCTAACTACTCCACTTTTGTTGCTCAGTCACCTATTTCTCCTATATTCCTGATTAATCCATTTCTAATAACAAGTGAAGACTTTATTAAATAGTGTGCGACACACCAATCAACTAGTAACATTGCTTCAATGGCACACACTAGTAATTCACCAACTTGTCTCTCTCAATCACCTTCTCTTGGTCTTTAGGTTATTGACTCTAGTGCAACTAATCCCATATCTAGCAATAGTTCTCTTTTCTCTTCCTTTACTAAAGCTGTCAATTTGCCTTTTATAATGGTTCATAGACACAAACTTGTGCCATTCGTATTACCTAACCCCTCCCATCCCTTACTTTTGACTCTGTTCTATATGTCCCTAGTTGCCCTTTTAATTTATTGTCTATTTCCCAATTCACCTAATCCAATGATATTACCCTCACCTTCACTAAAGGAAATGTTACCTTGCAAGATTGGATATTAGGTCGGACGATTGACATTGAATGTGAGTTATATGGCCTTCACTATCTCTATCCATCACCATTAGTACGGTCTTTCCAATGGTGATCCATGCTCAATTAGGACAGTCTAGATTAACAAAATTGTAGAAGATAGTTCCAAGTTTAAAACATTTGTCTACCTTTGGAAAGCAACACCACCACTGTTGTCTAAGACTCTGACTGAACATTCCCAGAACCGGCTCTAGATGTGTTTGTTGAAGCACTAGGCATCACCATATTCAACATGGTTGAAATGAAAGAGGTCAGAGTCGTAGCTATGATACCATAAAGGATTAGAGAAAATACTTTTTATTCTTCTCAATATTCAGAATCATAGTACATAGGATACTTATACAGAATTAAAATACTGATTCTGTTACAAATATGTAAATAAACAAAAAAAGGAATTTCCTATAATAGAAATAAATGCATCTAATATCTTAATGTATATGAATTGATTATTCAGATTTGTTGTTCTAAAGTAGAAAAAATAAATGTGGACATACTCTTCTACCAGATTCCACGCACACATGCACACGCACGTGTACACACATGTATATATATTGCTGAAGTAGTACTGATTTGAGAACTTTCCCTCTGAAGATATTGAAAGGTTTTTGCAGAAATTCATAATAACTTATTCTCAGGCTGGCTTAAAATCCTTCATTTAATTTTTCTAATTTGTTTCTTTCCCACCATTTTCTATAATAATATCCTCTTTACTGTATAGGTCAATGCTTATGATACTGTCCGTGTTGTTGATGTCATGTACCGTCACAAGTACTTTTTGACATCTGGGTCTGATTTTCGTCATGTTGTACAACCTTCCTCAACAAAAACTATTGAGAAAAGTGATCTCACATGTGAGCATTATGAATCAGATAAGAGGGATACTTCTTCTCTTCATACTCTGAACAATAGAAAGATTACTGTTGATAACATGCACAGAGTGACAATACTCAATCTTCCATGTGTGGATTTGGATCCTGAAAATCAAGCTTGTGATAGGAATGAAAGCTTTAAGCAAGACAGACTTGGCTTATCCAGAGTCAATCATGACAAAGAAACTCTCAAATTTTCTTTGGGTGAGTCATGCAAGCCAATATTGCCATGGATCAATGGAGATGGGACCATCAACAACATTGTTTACAGAGGACTTAGAGGACATAGGAATGAAAGCTTTAAGCAAGACAGACTTGGCTTATCCAGAGTCAATCATGACAAAGAAACTCTCAAATTTTCTTTGGGTGAGTCATGCAAGCCAATATTGCCATGGATCAATGGAGATGGGACCATCAACAACATTGTTTACAGAGGACTTAGACGACGTGTTCTTGGGACAGTGATGCAAAACCCAGGGATGTTGGAGGTATGCAAACACTCAAATGTTTTTTTATTTAATATTTTTAAAATTTCATAAAACTTTGAAACGTGATCAGCTCTGCTGTCAGTGTTCTTGCATATAAATATTAAGAGGGGCCTAAGTTATAATGAAAAATGATTTGTTTTTTCTTATCCTTCTTTTACAACCTGAGTTTTTATCCTTTACAAACAAATTAGGTTAACTTATTCAGACAGTATGGTACTTTATTTTATTGACATGGAACACTAGCAACATCTTAGGTCTTAACATTCTTCCTTGCTTACTTTCTTTCTCCTATTAACTCTATTTTGTAGGGATTGAGACTAATTCAATTTCTTTAGTTGCAATAATTTGGATAGTGTGATGTTAACATTTTTATCATAATGATCTGCGTCCTGTTTATTTAAAACTAAATATACTCTTTGTCTGTTAATTTAAAGCTTCAATTCCTTCCTTAACCTTGTGCCCTTAGTCAATTTGGTCCTCTAAATTACTTTTTTGGTTGCAACATATTGTAATAATAAAATATGTTTGGAAATTTTACCTTATTTTCTTATTTATCAGCGTTTCCTTGTTTTCTATTTTAGGGACAGTTGTTCCCCTAAAATTATGTAAAAGGAGATTGAATCATGTAATTAACGTAAAAAATTAATAAGATCACTGTTCCCTTTCAACTTGGCACGGAGCTCCTGGTCAGACATAGCTTTGCCTATTTTCTTCAGCTGCCATACATAGGAGTTACCACCCTCTCTACTGTCAACATTGTCATTGTTGAGGCTAGTGGTGGGCCAAGAACTGCGCTTCACATCAGTGACTGCAATGTCAGAGATGGCAGTGCAGAAATCAACCTCACATGACTCATTCACCATCATACGTACTGGCTAGAACTACTTTTCTATCATGTCCCTTTAAAGCCTAGAATTCACTCCCATATAGTGTAGTTAGACATAGCCATGCAATAAAACTTGCATTTCACCCTGTCAGGTATTATGCGATCACTAATAATAACTTTCTATGCATTTCTCCACTTAAGTCATCCTGCCACTAATAACCTTCTATACAAATGTTTCCATCATTACCAAAAAAGGAGAAATTAGTGCAAAAATATTCTTTGGGCTTGTCACTACAAAGAATTGTAACAAATTTTCCAATTTGATTCTTGATTTCACTGAAGAAAAACAAAAGGATGGACAAAAGTTCAGATTAATCTTTAATTAAAGTTTTGATAATTTTTTGCGTGCTGCTAATTGTTTTCTTTATAATTACTCCGAATCCTGCATCATTACTTGTTGCAAATGGAAAATGATAAGAAAAACAGTAATGTAATAACAGAGCAAACCACCTGTTTGCAAGAATCATTATATAAATATTATAATGAAAAATATTGAAATAGAAGTTATGATGCAGATTAATGGCAGTACTTGTATTAAAAGAAGTGATTACATAATAAATAATAACTTGAGATGCAATGGAAATCAAGTTTTATAATTTTTAATCCTTCATTAGTAAATGGAAAAATCTACTGACAATTTCATTTGTATGCTAGGATGATATTCTACGTCACATGCACGTGTTGAATCCACAGGTATTCTACTAAATTTTCAAAATTCTGCCTTCTATTTTGAAATTGCTAGTTAGTAGTCTAGTCACGTGCTGACTTCTATTCTGAAATATTTCTGGACTCTTATCTCCATTTTTTTCTTTAAAGAATAATGTTAAGACAAGTTTGAGTCAATAATCCTTTTCCCGAGGTATTATTGAAATATGCCTCCACCCCTCTAGATTAAAATTATGCAATAAACTCCAATGACTTGCAAAATCTATATCTACATGCACCCGGTGTGTGCGCATGTGTATTTTGCAATCACAGATTTTATTCCATACTAGGTGAAATGAAGCTGACAAGGGATGATTTATGTACAATATGAAACTAGAGAAGTTTCTTAATGCATAACTCAATTTATTACTGTTAAAGATATGATTGGAAAGGATGAAACATATTAAAGATTGGTTGTTACTTTGACAGAGAGAAATTCATGTCTAGAAAATATCTATTATAGCCTTGTTATTATTTAGTTTGTCAGCCTCGACTACCAATTGGTTGATGATATTATAACAAGCTTGTCTTATTTCTAGAGAAACGTCATGTTATGATTTGATAGGGAAATATCTTACCAAATGTTTTCTATTAGTAGATATTGATTTTGTTCATTATTATTGTATTGCTTCTTTATTATAAATAAGAATATTCATCTGTGTCCAACACAAAATTCATTATATTTCTTGATTTCTCTATTCTCAACACCATACCCGAGCAGTACAATCCTCCACGGCCTGTTTCGACATTAATCCTTTGAACATGGTATCAAAGTCTAAGGAATGTTGGACTTATCATGTCACATGCAATCAAACCATTTACATATATATAGTCTAATGTTCGAGATATCTAATCCTTGATGTGAGGGGGTGTATTGGAAATCTTAGAATGATATGATCAAATTACAGTGGATACAAATCTCACTATATAAACCAATTTTATAAAGTAGAGTTAGGCGTAAATTCCCTTTCTAAGACAACAACTTATAAGTTGAGGGTAGTACCGCTCAAGTACCATTTCGAAAAGAGAGAAACCAAGAATATAATGGATTCCGTCTATTCCGAACACATAAGAATATTCTTATTTATAACGAAGAAGAGATACAATAATAATGAACAAAATCAATATCTAATGATAAAAAATATTTGATATGATATTTTCCTGTCAAATCATATCATATTATCCTATAATATCAAATCATACCTCTAACAATCAATTTATATCTTTAACAATTACAATGTCATTTATCAGATAGAGCTACAGAAATATAATAGGAGAGATCATAGACATTATATAAGGCTTTTTATACTATTTTTTTTTAGTAAATTACACTAACACTCCTTGTGGTTTTCTCAAATTACATTGGAACTCCAGTTTTGTTTTTAAGAAAATTCTACACAAACTTTCCTTTCGTTTTAAAGAATTATATTGTCGTCCATTTTCACATTTACCTCCTTAAATTTTAAAAATATTACACTTGCATTCCTGGTAGGCCTTGGTAAAGGAGTTATGTGCTATGGTGAAAACAGTACGTAAGTGAAATTTGAAAACATCTCAGTGTAGTTGTAATCTACTCCTTTATTTTTCATTTTGATTGTGATCCTAAACGTGTATATGATTTTGTATGTTGTCACTGTTTGTGTTACCATGTTGGTTTTAAGTGTATATGCTGATTCGAGTTTCTAACAGAACTGTAGAACTCTCTTGGAAATGATGGTTCTAGATAAACATCTCATTGTGAAGAAGATGCATCAAAATATATTTGAGGGTGGACCCACTCTACTTCAGGATCTTATTGGAAGCAAATCCAGCCAACCGAAGGTTATTTGCCGAGAGCATTTCTTCAGCAATCCCATGAGTACAGCCTTGTTGTAGGGAGTCTGTGGTGTTGACATGAGTACCTTTTTGTCATATAGATACAGAAAGATGGGGGTAAATTGTGTCTATATAGAAACAAACAAATTTATGTGAAATTTTGGATACTATCCTTAAATTTATATTTGGAAGAATTCAAACTTAGGCAATCCTAGTAAACATGTTTCAGGCTAGTTCCTTATCAAAAAAAATTATATTTTGTTTTTGGTAATTTGATGACAAAGGTTATGAAAAAGACTTCATTTCGTTACTAAAACACTCTAATTCATTTTTTTATCTCATACTTCCCTTTTGAACATTCCCAACAAGTGATCACAACACCACCTTTCCCCATTCTCCCATTTGACATACTACCCCTTAATCAACTACTTCCTCTTAACATGTTCCTTCAATAGCTTTAAGTAGTGCCTCATCTTCCCCTTCTTTCCTATTACCTCCTAATTCTAATCATTGTATGCAAACACATTTTAAATATGATATTGTCCAACCTAGTCTTAATCTCACCTTACTCCTTTTTAATGTAGAACCATCCACTATAAATCATGTTTTGTCCTCTCCAAGTTGGAGTCAAGACATTCAAGCTAAATATGATGACAAAACATCTCACCTTTTTTTCCATTTAGCCAAATTGCAATTGGATGAAAATGGGTGTTTTGAATTAAGAAAATGTGAATGCTACTATTAACAAGTATAAGAGTTGTCTAGTGTTAAGGATTTCCATTAGAAATTTAGCTGTGACTATTGAGAGACTTTCTCTTTAATGGTAAAGCTTGTAATTGTTAGACTTATTCTAACCTTAACATTTACACATAAAAGGCCTTTTCATGTTGGTGTAACACAATGCATTTTTAATCTGATTATCAAAGGAAGATGTTTACCTGGTGCAGGTACTAGTTGAGTCACAAGATTCATGGATTAAAACAAAGGTTCACTAAAACTTATTGATTTTGCTTTTGTTTAAAACAAATGTAGGGATATCGTGTGCGGAAGCGTAATAATTTCAACCAAAGATTATTAGAAATTAAAGTAACAAGGAAAATGAGAATGATACCAGAAATTTTTAGGTGGAAAAACCCTTTAAATAGAGGTAAAAAAACCACCGGCGAGAGAGCCAAAACTTCCACTATAACGGTACTGGGAGTACAATGAATTCCTCTCAGGCTAATAGATAAATAGCCCCAAAACAAATTCTCTCTATATGGGTTAAACACTTACACCCAAGAGAAGAAATAGAGAGTATAAGAAAAAAGAGAGGAAACAAGTGTGTGTTGTTGTTTGTATGTTACATTGCTTGAAGGAAGCCACTATATATAGTGGTTCTAGGAGACAACAATAATAAATACAATTAATGGTAATTAACCTCCCTTTGATTGCAATTGATTATGGCAATTAACCTCCCAATTATGACAAGAAAATGGTTAAAGGTGAGTCATAATCCACAAATCTCCACCTTGACTTGCCTTTGACTGGAACACTCTTTCGCCATGAAGCCTTGATTAAGTATGGATAATACCAGCTAAGTTCAGGCAATGATCGAACTTAGCCAATGGAAGTGGCTTGGTCAACATGTCTGCAGGATTTTCGACCGTATGAATTTTTTCAACAATTATATCTCCTGTATCAACAATGTCTCGGATAAAATGGTGTTTAATTTCAATGTGTTTGGTCCTTGAGTGATACTTACTGTTCCTGGTTAAGTGAACAACACCCTGACTATCACAAAATATAACAAGAACATCTTGAAGACCAAGTTCACTTACCTAGCCTCGAAGCCATATAGCCTCTTTCATTCCTTCTGTAGCAACAATATATTCTGCTTCAGTGGTGGACAAAACCGCAATGGCTTGAAGTGAAGAATACCAACTGATAGCAGACCCACATAGGGTAAAAATGTAGGCTGAAAGTGACATTCTCCGATCTAAATCACCACCATAGTCAACATCAACATAGCCAACTGCTCCTCCGGATCGGCTCTATGTTGATTAAATACCAAACCAAGATCTGGAGAACCTTTCAGATAACGAAGTATCCATTTAACGGTTTCCCAGTGTGCCTTACCTGTATTATGCATGAACTTGCTAACAATGCTAACAACATAAGCTAAATCAGGTCTAGTACATACCATAACATACATGAAACTTCCAATTGCATTTGAATACGGGACATGTGACATGCGCCTTTTGTCCTCGTCTGATTTTGGACATTGATCTGATGACAACTTGAAGTGGGCGGCAATTGGAGTATTAACAGCTTTGCAATCTCGCATTCCAAATTTGTCAAGCATCTTAAGAACATACTTCTTTTGTGATAGAAAAAGTTTTCCAGCTTGACGATCTCTGTTGATCTCCACTCCTAAAATTTTCTTGGCAGGACCTAAGTCCTTCATATCAAATTCACTACTAAGCTGAGCCTTTAACTTGTTAACTAAAAATTTATCTCTTGCAGCAATCAACATGTCATCAACATATAACAAGTATATAAATGATCCATCAGATGTCTTTTGAAAATAGACACAATTATCATAGCTACTTCTGGAGTAGTCATGTCCAACCTTGAAAGAATCAAACCTCTTATACCATTGTCTTGGTGATTGCTTCAAGTCGTAGAGAGATTTCTTCAAACGACATACATGGTCCTCCTTTCCAGGAACAACGAACCCCTCATGCTGCTGGATGTAAATCTCTTCCTCAAGATTACCATGAAGAAAAGCAGTTTTCACATCTAACTGTTCCAGCTCCAAATCATACAAGGCAACTAAAGCAAGTAATATACGTATTGAAGTATGACGAACAACAGGAGAAAATACTTCATTAAAGTCAATACCTTTCTCTTGGTCGAAACCTCTTACAACAAATCTTGCTTTATTCCTTGTACTCTCAACACCAGGCATTCATTCTTTTCTCTTAAAGATCCACTTGCAACTAATGACTCGTTTTCCTTCTGGTAACTTCACCAATTTCCATGTTTCGTTTTTTAGAAGACTCTTAACTTCTTCTTGCATAGCAGCAATCCACTTTGTTGAGTTGTCACCAAAGATAGCTTCAGAGTAATTCTTGGGTTCACCTTCTTCACCCATCTCTTGTGCAATAGTTAAAGCATAAGCAATGTTGGCAGATTCTGCAATTAATCTTTGAGTCGGTTTTCTTGGTCTCTGTTGTGGAAGTTCTTGAGCCATAGACCATGGTTGTGGTAATCCTCGTCGTTTAGGTGGACATTGCTCATGTGGACTCAAATGTTCACTTGTACCATCAATAGCAGTGACTTGATCATCTTGAGTACTGGAGGAATTGGGAACGTCTTCCTCATGAGCGGGTTTTTTAATCTCAAACTCCACCTTCTCTCGAGCATCTTCCTGGTCACCTGTATCAATTAAGGAAATGACAGTATCTTTTACAGAAGAGAGCATAGCATTTTCATTAAAGGTCACATTCCGACTGTGAATTATTTTGTGAGATTCTGGGTCATACAAACGATAGCCTTTAACCCCTGAGCCATAACCCAAGAAAATGCACTTCTTAGCACGAGGTTCTAATTTTCCCTCGTTTACATGAGAATAAGCAGGGCAACCAAATATTTTAAGATTAGAATAATCAACAGGGTTACCTGACCAAACTTCTTCTGGAATGTTGCAATCAATTGATCTGTTAGGAGAACGATTTATCAGATAACATGTTGTTGAAGCCGCTTCAGCCCAAAAAGATTTGCTCAAACCAGAATGGGAGAGCATGCAACGAACTCTCTCCAGGTTCTGTTGTGGAGTACTTGGGATGGTGAAGTGTCTGGAAATGCCTTCCTTCTTGCAGAAATCATTGAATTCATTCGAACAGAACTCAAGGCCATTGTTTGTCCTTAACCTCTTTATCTTCTTGCCAATCTGATTCTCAATCAATAATGTCCACTCTTTAAAAGTGGAAAATGCTTCATTCTTATGTTTGAGAAAATACACCCACAGTTTTTGTGAGAAATCATCAATAATTGTCATCATATAATGACATTTACCTCAGGAGGGAACTTTTAACGGACCCCAAAGATCCGAATGAATATAATCCAAAGTACCTTTGGTTCTGTGTGTCCTTTTTCTGCTTACCAAAAATGCAATGTTCACAGAAATCAACCTTTCCAGTACAGTGGTTACCAAGGTGACCCTTCTTCTTGAGGATTAGAATTCCCTTGTCACTTATGTGGCCTAATCTCATATGCCACAACTTGGTGTTATCTTTGTTGGGTGAGGCAACAACTGCAGAACCTGTAATAGTTGAACCCTGCAGCACATACAAACTATCACATCGAATTGCCTTTAGTAACACAAGAGCTCCTTTAGACACTTTTAAAACTCCACCTTCAGCTGAGTATCTACACCCATGAGATTCAAGGGTGCCTAAGGAAATGAGATTCCGTTTCAACTCAGGGACATATCTGACACCTGTTAAAGTTCTAACAATTCTATCATGTGTCTTGATTTTGATTGTTCCTTCACCAACAACTTTGCATTGAGCATCGTTTCCCATCAAAACAAGACCATTATAAACTGGTTCATATGTGGTAAACCAATCTCTATTGTGAGACATGTGAAAAGTACAACCAAAATCAAGAATCCATTCATTTTTAGACATTTGTTCAATGTTGGAAGCTACAAAACAATCTCCATCAGATTCAGTTTCAACAATACTAGCTTCGGCAAATTTTTCTGGTTGTTTACCATTTCCCTTATCTTCTCTATCTTGCTTATTTTTCAATTTATAGCATTCAGAGATCTCGTGTCCATTTTTCTTGCAATAACGACAATATTTGGAGTTCTTGCCTCTAGATTTATACTTATGGTTCCTACCTTTCTCTTGGTTTCTCCCTCTAACTACTAATCCTTCACCAGAACTTTCAGAATGAATTTGAGTATCAAATTTTTCTTTGGCTAATAAATTAGTCTTGACATCATCAAAGCTTAAGGTAAGATAATTACCGTATAACATAATTTCTTTGAATTGTCGATGCGAGGGTGGTAGAGAAACAATAAGTAGAATGGCTTTATCCTCATCATCAATTTTAACATCCAAATTTTCCAAATCAATTATGATGGAATTAAATTCATCAAGGTGAGATTGGATGGGTGTAAAGAGTCGCTCCTTTAACCGGAGTTTGTTTGCAAGACTTTTGGTCATGTATATAGACTCCAATTTACTTCATATGCCTACTGTAGTTTTCTCGTTGATGATATCAAGCAACACCTCACGGGACAAGCATAACTGGATTGCAGACAATGCCTTTTCATCCATCTCATCCCACTGCTCCTCCGTCATAGTGGTTGGCATCGTCATTTTACCTGCCAAAACTTTCTTTAAACCATTCTGGGTGAGAACAGCTAGCATCTGGACTCACCAAATAGCAAAACTGATTTTATCATCAAATTTCTCAATATCCAATTTTGACATTATTGAACAACAGATCCTGGTTGAATTATCGAAAAAGCTCTGATACCAATTTGTAGGGATATCGTGTGCGGAAGTGTAATAATTTCAACCAAAGATTATGAGAAATTAAAGTAACAAGAAAAATGAGAATGATACCAAAAAATTTTAGGTGGAAAATCCTTTTAAATAGAGGTAAAAAAACCACCGGCGAGAGAGCCAAAACTTCCACTATAACGGTACTGGGAGTACAATGAATTCCTCTCAGACTAATAGATAAATAGCCCCAAAACAAATTCTCTCTATATTGGTTAAACACTTACACCCAATAGAAGAAATAGAGAGTATAAGAAAAAAAAAGAGGAAGGTATGTTTAGGGTTCTAGGAGACAACAATAATAAATACAATTAATGGTAATTAATCTCCCTTTGATTGCAATTGATTATGGCATGGCAATTAACCTTCCAATTATGACAAGAAAACGGTTAAAGGTGAGTCATAACCCACAACAAATGTAATTCATTACCTTTGATACTCAAAACTACAGCACGTTGTCTTTATGCTATATTTGTGGATGATATAATGTTTACAAGCTCAACTCCAAATTTTTTCCAATTTTTCATCTTTTAGTTTCTCTATAATTTTTCCTTGAAGCAACTTGACAATCTTGAATATTTCTTTGATATTAAGGTTAAATATTTTTCTAATGATTTTCTCCTGCAAAAATATATTTCTATTTTGTTACAATGAAAAAAGTGTTTTAAGCAACAGATGAAACTACAGTTATCAGAGTAGTTTTGAGGATAGTTTTGGTTTCTTGGATGTTTCAAACGTTAAGACAATTAGTATTACTCGAGTCTAGATTTCTTATTGGTCATGAGAAGAATACCTCTTTGATTAAATATTTTTTGAGATAAAGAAAGAAAATAAAGAACCTAAAGTGAATGAGATTTTTAAAAGAATGAAAGCAATCAAATAGTTTTTTTTTTAAATATATCAAACCTAATAAGGCTTATTAGGATTGTTAAACAATTTAATTGATTACATTTTTTTCAATAAATAATATTAGAGCTTTGCATTACTAGAAAAAAATATTTATTACTATTATAATATCTGGTTAATATACTAAAACCTTTTTTCTTTTACTTTCTATAAAATATGCTTATGTAATTGATTAGGTACTACTGGTGTCAAATAAACTCAGCTAAGACTTACCCTATAATATATTAAACAATAATTAATTATGAGAAGATAGATTTGACCCGACTCAAAAATTATAAAATTTAATTATTCCAAGTCTGTAAAAAGCACGTGTTACTCCAATTCAACAATTAGTTTATTCCAAATATATATTGAAAACATCCTCTGCTGATATATATAAAATAATATTATTTTGAAAAATTGTTAAATTTGAGTTACTACAAAGAATAAAATATAATTATTGGAATTTATTCGATTAAATTCACATGGTGGGTGGTTGTTCAGAAAGCATATGTGTTATTATGATTATCTTTTCATGGAAAATTCTCTTTTTCACTGCTCATATCCTTTCTCACTGCCCTTATATCAGAGGCCACTCTTACACACACCCTTCTACAAATCATTTTCTTTATCACTTTTCAATTATTGTTTCATTTTTATTGTCCATTATTTCAAAACTTTATATCACATTTTTTCTAATTATACCCTTATCAAAGAAACAAAAACAACAATGTATAAATGTCAAACAATAAATAGAGATAACATACATTAATAAAATTATTAATATTTTAATAAAAATGAAATAAAACAATTATTTCTCTTAATTCCTTATTATAATACTAAATAAAAAATAAAAAACAGAGAAAGTAAGCAATGTTTCTCTCTTTTTCACATACTTCTCATCTCATCCTAAGTTATAAATATGAATCCTAGCTCAAAGAGAACATTTTTAAGAATTATTCTTATAAATGTGGATTTTTTTAAGTTATACTCACAATATAAATTATTTATCATAAATTTATAATATACTGTGTATATTCAAATATTTATTATGATTTATAATTTATAATATGATTTACGTTTAAAAAATATTTATTATTTATATAAAGAATAAAATTGAGTATTTATTACACAACCCGCTTATGAAATCTAAATTTCAGGATATTTAAATGTAATTTGTGAATAATGTTATAACGAATAAATAATTAATTTAATTTTAAATTTTTAAAGTATAAAAATTTAATACAATGAAACTTTGTAGATTAAATTTATTTTTTCTATTTTAATTTTTCTTAACATGTATTGTTATTATTATCACTTAATTATATGGGAGATGGGAACGAAATAATAAATTGATTAAAGAAATTCAATGAAATGATAAGAAAAATAAAAAAATTTAGTTTCAGAGTAGATTAATAATTTTTTTAATTAAGTATGGAATATCTATAAACTTTACTCATGATTAGCTTTTAATTTCATCAAACCTTAACACCTTTACCCGATATCTTTATTAGAAAAGTTATTGTATAATGTGTTAATTTATTTTTTAAGTTCCACTGTATTTGCATCATTCTTAAACTTCTTGCTTCAGTTTCTTTTACTGTTGAAAAAAAAAAGGTAAAATTCACACTTTAATTAGTCTTTTATTTGATTGTTGATATTTAAAAAAATAAAATAAAAATAGTTTTTATTTATTTTATTATTCAAAATTTAAAATAAATGTCAACCTATAGAGAAATATTATAAATATTAATTATAAGGGTGAAGTTTCAAGATATAATTTGATTGAAAAGAGTAATATATAATTAGAATTGATGATTCCCAATATAGTTAGTAAAGAGTGAAAGAAGAATTAATTATTTCGAGTTGGAGATCCAAGAAAACCCTTACTTTTATGCAGAATATTGTTTGAATATAAAACAGGCATTTTGGCTTTATATTTTCCTAAAGACTGCAAAAGCTGAATGTGTGGAAACCTTGTCTCCATGCGAAACCCTAATTTGGCAGTGAAAGAAAAAAAGAAAAAAGAGGAAAAGTTGCATTGGCTTTTGATTAGGAGTGTGAAGATTTTGAATGGTTTTATTGTAAAAGCTTTAGAGCCCTAAAAAGAAGGAAACTATGTGCTTTTCAAATTCCCATTCTAATCATCTTTCCATCCTCTTCTTTCATACCTTTTTTCTCATCTCGGGATGAACACTTCAATCATAACTTCAATTACTCATTTCAACATTTTTCTTATTATTACTTATTCTCCAAATTTGGTTCATTTATAATTTTCTTTTCTCACTCATGGTTTCTTTTCTTAGTGGTTTTCACTAGAATTGTTGTTCTTTTTGGAGTGAGTGGTTTCTATATCGAGATTGTTCTTGTCCTGGTTATAAGTTATATGATGACTTCAAAGTTATCTGACAACTTCAAAGTCCGTCTATGTGGTATTGTTGTTGGGTATTGTTGTTTGTCGACAGGTTCAAGCTAAGCTTGATCACGACCTTTCTATATAAACAAAGTACATTAATGTAAAATTACTATTTAATGACTTTATACAACAACGATTATAAGGCGACCATGTCAAAAGTTGCACGGTGATACTTTTGAAATTAAGTCGAAAATACAACAATGAATGCCTTAAAAATCATCATGATATATATTAGGGGTGGCAACGCGGGCCAACAGCGGGGTGGGGCGGGCTGGCTTGCTAGCCCGCAAAAAAAAATAATAATAATTGATTTGATTTGTTAGAATATAACTTTATCTGTTCATCAATTCTTAAAATTTATTCTATAGTGGTTCATTACATTACAACACTAAGGGTTCTAATTAAATCCAGTGTGATTAAACTATTTTTTACAAAATTTGAAGGTTCCTTTTAAGTGATCATCCCTTTATATTGAGACAATGATTTAACAAGACATACAGTTAATTTTATATTTTGTGAGCGCATGAAACATGGGAATCAATTGTTAAAAAAAAACTTTCTCTATTAAGTAACTGGTATAAACATATACATAAATTTTATATCCTGAATCCTTTGTTGCGTTTGTTCTAAGCTTGGTTTCATGAACATTGGTTTCCAACCTCTTAGTAGGATTAGACAATAAACTTCTAAAAAGAATATAATAAATCATTAATTTTGCAATCTTTTTTTTTTCTTTTAGATGTTTCTGCAACACTCAATTGTTTTTTCTTCTACATTAAAAAAAAAAAAAAACGAGTCAGCCCGCAAGCCCGCAGGCCAACCCGCATGCGGGACGGGTCATGAAAACCAACCCGCATGCGGGACGGGTCATGAAAACCAACCCGCATTTTGTATGCGGGGCGGGCCAACCCGACCCGCATTTTGCGGGCCTAAGCGGGGCGGGCTTATGCGGGACGGACTGGCCCGCTTTGCCACCCCTAATATATATTCTATACAACGATTGATCTAGAATATTTTTTTTTATTTTTGCAATAACATGTCTCTCCTAACATACAAAAAATTATATATCTTAATTATGTCTTCTCTTTTTCTTCGGTGTATCTTTTTCTTTGTTTTTTTGGTTATTGGAAGTGTCACATATTGATTGTATTGTGCTCTCCTAGACACATTCTCTCTTCCACTCAATTTCTTGTATTTTCTCTATAGTTTCTACTCTATTAAATTTTCAAATTTAATTGAAATTGTGGCCTTTATAGTTTTTTAATCTATTTTTTATTCACTACAAAAAAATGTTTGGAATTACCTATCTCAATAACTTTACTAAAAAGTAATTCCTTTTTAGAGTAGCTTAGTAAACACTATAACGACATCATAATTAATATAAATAAGTCTTGAAAAATTTTAAAATTTGTGGTCATCTAGCTAACCACAATAAAAAAAAGTTAGAAAATGCTATATGTCAACTTAGTCGATGCTAAAAAAATAATTTATAATATAAATAATATCGATTTATTCTACTCTAATTAGAAAAAATAGATTAATATCGATTCAGTCTACTCTAATTAAAAGAAATAGATTAATATCGATTTTATCGACCTAACGAGTTATGAGTTATGATAAAAAAAAATTAATAAATTATTTAACACGTGTTTTAATGTGTTATTTTGAGTTTTGTCTCGCCACATTTTCCCCCTATAACAATGGCAGACACGTGCAAACTTCATGCAACAAATAATTGCCTTTTTCCTTTTAAGATAATTCCCATGCTTCATATTACATAAACTAATACGATTATATTGAATTTAGAAGAATGGACTAGTTTCTCCAAACATAACAATTTTAAATTCTTATAGAATAAATGTTTATATTAAATTATTATAAGGATATATATATATATATATATATATATATATATATATATTTGTGTACAAACTGTTGTATAAATTGGTGAATAGGATCAACATTATGTAAATAATTAATATTTTATAAGAAGAAAAATTATTTTTAAATATTAAATTCATAATAAATATATATATATATATGTTTAACATATAAATTATATTATTATTATTAAAATTCATAATAAATATGTTTGAATATATAAATTATAATTTTATATTTAAAATGAATAATTTAAATTATTATATTAAAATTTTAAACTTATTTATAATTTATATAAGTATAATATTTAATTTTAAAAGATGATACACTATATGTGAATCAATTTTGGAGGTGATAGATATGTGTACCTGTAATCAGTTTGCTCAACCTGTTTGTTGTAGACTTTTGTATAAAGGTTGTGACACTCAAAAGTGTCCCCTTAATTAAATTCATTCATTGTTGATAAAAAAAAAATTTACACTAAAATCAATTAGTGATAGCAAAAAAAAACTTTTACATTATTTTTTTTCAGTTGTGAATTTGATAATCATGTACGTAACATAATTGTTTGTGATTGTTTTGTTGAACGTATAAATTTAATTTGATGATCAAGTGTTATGTTGTTGAAGTTCCTTTGCAGTTGTGTAATTTTCAATAAGAACTTTTCAACACCATGATAAGATCTTAAGAATGAAGAAATGTTTTTGAAATGAATAAAATAAAATATTATTTAAAATTAAAAAATATGTTTAACCTTTTAAAAATTAACAACAAAAATTTCTCAATTGATGAATGAAGACTTATAAGTCATAATTAATAAGCTGCCTCCTTTTTTATTTTTTTACCTATTTTGCAGTTGTACTTTCAAACATATGAGACAAGTTTTTATCCCAATATAATTATTTTTTATTTTTAATAAGTTTTTGTGTGCATAATAATAATAAATTCCTTTTTAGTGTTTGTTATTAACTATACTTTACATAATATGATTAATAGCAACGATAATAAATACTTATATATAATTTTTAAATTTTTAACTGCTGTATACTCATGTATTGATAAATGTGTTTTTTTTACATGATTTTCTAAGTTTTTGGTCACTTAATTTTGCTGAACACTTATACCTTGATTTACAAAATTATCACTTCTGAATTTTCAATTCTCAACTTTTCAGTTTCAATAATTTTTCAATTTGTACTTAATTATTCAATTAAATAGGGAAAATAAAACCTGAATAAAATTCTCAAGACAATTTTCTTTATAGTTGAGTGATATATAAATAAATATATATTTTTTTATATTGTTGGTAAAAATATTAATAAACCTTAGAATATTGAAGTGAGAAGGTTCCAGAATCTTGGGGAAAAGGAAAGTCTAGGTTTCTTGTAAGGTAGGTAAGGAACTTACCTTTGGATTAAATTATGGAAAATTTAAAAGCTTAAAAAAGATAATTTTTATTTTATTTTATGTTATTTCTTTTGCTCTTTTTGTCTCTCAAATCAAACAGAAAGGATTAAATAAATAAAATTTGGTTAATGCATGCTACTAATTACGAATCACGTCACTTAATTCATTAATTACTTTTTCTAGCTTTATTTTTCCCGATCCCTTTTTTGGAGAAAAATAATACTATTTCGTTTTTTATTTTTTATTTTACAAGTTAAAGTAACTTAAAGGGTGACTTTAAAAAGAAGAAAAGGAATTATATTTTGTATGTGATAGATTTCTCCAAATTAATTAAAAAAAGTAATTATGATGCATAGTAAAAGTGCCTCTTATGAGAATGTTCTGGTTCAAATCCTGTAACAATTATTGGTTTCACAGTCTTCTTTTATTAATGCAAACATAAATATTAAGAGACTATAAAAATATATTTTCAAATATATTTTCGTAGAATTTCTTTTTATATAAAATGTATGTAAAATATATGACAAACAAAAATGTATGTAAAATATTTTTAAAAAGGTATATCTCGATACGTGTGAAAATTAATTAATTATATAAATTATACGTGTTATTAAAATGTTTTGATGTGTTTTGATTATAATAAAATATTATTTATCTTGACGTGAGTTACTTAAATGTTATAAGAGTTACATGTGTGTTCTGAGAATTGTGTGTTGGAAGTTTAAACAATGTTTTTGTTTATTATGTGTTTATATGTACATATTTCATTAATTTATATTTTTTTTAAGAGATAGATGTGAGTTTATGTACGAGAACTTTCATGGTTTTTTATTTTATTTTGAAAAAAATTATTTGTGTAATGCTCAGATTAGGTATAACATTGGAGCAAAGATGTTTAATTATTTTTGTTTTGTGTATTTGTTTTACAATTTTATCATGATTTATATTACTAAAAACTTGTAAAGAATTTTTTTTATGTGTTCATTTTAAGAAAATAATATATGTGAATTATTTTATCTTTATATTTTGATATTTTATTATTTATTTTAACATTATTACACATTATACTAAATACTACAATTAATAATTAAAATACACATCTATTTAGTTAATTATGTTCTAATTCTTGGATGAATAAAGATCACCAGAAATTTGACGGATACCCCTACAACATAATTTTAAACTTTATAATCTTTAATACATATTTTGTTTTTTCTTAGGAACTCGAAGAGGGTAGTTTTGCCATTTCGATAGCACCAAAGAAAAATTGAGTACATAAAATTGTTGTAAGGTTATTTAGGCACATCAAGAATCATAAAGGACGTCTTAAAGGGAGAGAAATGCACTAAAATGGATGAATTATGATTTAGTCTTAATATGTACAAATAAATTTATAACTTTTTTAATTTATTATATATTTTTATTAAAAACTCAACTTTAAGTTTAATTCAATCTCCTAAAATCAGCTTATAAAATAATATTTGCACCTACTTATTATATAAATATTTTAATATTTGATATAAAAAAATATCTTTATTTCAAGAGTTATTTTGTGATATTTTAATTTGAAAATTTGATTATGTTACAACACTTTCAATGGTATGTTAATTATAGAATTTGGTTGGTATTGGAACTTTTGACTTATTGATTGTGGAAAGTGCTTTTTTTTCTGTACTTTGAGAAGTTAGAAACCCTTTTCCTTTGCTGAATGGTTACGCTATGAATATGAAGCTTTAACCTTTTGACAAGTCTCATTTCCTTAAAAGACTTGTTTCAACTCTCTATAAGATAAAGTGCCAACCAATAACATCTCTTCTTCTCAACTTCTTCTTTAGTCTTAACTATTTTTCTCAACAAAAGGTAAGTTATTAATGAATTCAGGGTATTAATTACAATCATCTACTTTTATAAACTATTTAAAAAAAATTAATATATTAATTATTATCAATAATTATTAAAATATATTTTTTATCAGCAAATAAAAAATAACAAATAAAAGTATTTAAGAAATACTTAAACTCTTATAAAAATTGTAGTACATAAATAAACAAATCTCACTGATGGGGCTGCCATGGGTTATTCAGGTCTTGCCGCTTGTGGTAATATTTTTCGTGGGAGTATGAGATAGTTTATTGGAGCTTTCTCTGCATTTCTTGACGTTCATACTGCTTTGCTTGCTAAATTTTATGGAGTTATATATGTTTTGGAGGAAACTCAAAAGTTGGATTTTACTAATGTCTGAGAAATATGTTTTGTATTTTTGTATTTATTTTTAATAATATTTTTTTCATGTGATGGCAAATGATTGTTGTTACTGGAGATGTCAGTCTGACTAAGATGTGCATAGTAATGTCTAACATGAAAGCTTTTATAAAAAAATTTAAAAAAAAAATCTCACTAGATATATCCTTCATATGAACCTATATGATCCACAGTTTCACAATTTCAAAAAAATAAAACAAATTCAATAAAATTAATATAAAGAGCTTAAACATCAACTAAAACTATCTCTTAGTCATTAGCTTTGACATTTATTAGCTTTTTTTTTTATTGATTTGCTATTGCACGTATACTCTCTTTTATCTTCCCTCTACTTTGTTAAGACACTACTAGACTTATTAATTGCTAGACACTGAATTTTATGTCGTGCTTTGTTTTTTAAAATATTTTTACTTAGAAGAAAACAGGAAAAAAAATAATATAAAATGAAAATGATATATACTTTTTTATTTTCAATATTTAACCTGTTTTCAAAAAATGCTTGAATTTTTTTTAATTAAACATATACTTTAAAAAAACAGAAAAATACTCAAAATAAGCTTCCTTAATTAATAGTTCTGAAATTTATATTATCTTGGCTAGTAAATAGATTATCTCCTCTCCAAAAACACACAAACATAATCAAACATTACAAGAAAATCATTAAATAGAAACCAATTTTAAAGATAAAAAATAATTAGTTATTATATTCACTATTTTTGTTTTATTTTTAGATTAGTTTATATTATTGTTCAATAGTTTCTAAATTGGTATCTAGTTAGTTACCAAAGTATTTGGTAATTAAAACCTTGGTAACTAACTAGATACCAATTTAGAAACTATTGAACAATAATATAAACTAATTTAAAAATAAAACAAAAATAATGAATATAACAACTAATTATTTTTTATCTCTAAAATTGATTTCTATTTGATGATTTTATTGTAGCGAATAAGGTAGATTTTATCTTACAATTTTTTTTTTTTCATCTTTCTATTTGTTTAACAATCACTCACTGATAGCAAAATCTTTATATGAGCTATTGATTAGGATTATTTTTAGGTAAATGGTATTTTGACAAGTGGGAATTATTGGACTCTGTGATTATTTTAATAAAAATATTATCATTACAAGAAAATCATTAAATAACAACTAAATTTAAAGAAAAAAAATAATTAATCACTATATTAACTAAATTATATATTATTTTAGAGACTAAAAAATTATTGATATCTAAGATAGTTTTTATTATTAATACAAATTTATAAAGTAGTTTCTAAATTAGTATCCATCAATCATTAGCTACCAAGATTTTAACTACTAATATTTTATATTATAAATTAAATTAGTTTAGAGTTTAGAAACTAATTTAGAATCTAAAATATTAGTAGCTAAAATCTTGATAACTAATTTAAATACCAATTTAAAAATCATTTTATAAATTTTTATTAATAATAGAAATCATACACCAATATTTTTTTAGTTTATAAAATAATTTTTAATTTAATAAATATAATAATTAATTATTTTGATCTTTAATTAGTTTTTATTTAATAATTTTTATTTATATATAATAGAGTGTATTTGGAATTAAAAGATGTAAAAACTATTAAAATAATAGTTGATTGTAATAAAAAGATTTATCATAGCCATATTTGTAAGATTAAGTGATCAAAATTATGCATTCACATGCTGAAGCACTCTAAATATGTAGAAATAGAAAATGAAAATGTTAATATTGGAACATATTTTTTTGTTAACTTTCTGTATGTTAATTAAACACCAATGGTTACATACGATCATACAACTACTTTGCTTTTGGAACTGATTTTTAACTTTCTGTGTCATGCTCATACGCCAATAGTTATATATGATCATCGATTCACACACACATAATATTATATATATAAACTGAGTTATTAATTAACATAAAACAATAGGCACAGTATCAGATGAAAAATTAAGATCAGATTACTTAACATATATACAGATGCATCCCCTAAGTTTACCAACACCATCCAAAAGTGGAAATTACACATAAAACTGTACCTATATTGCTTTACTTTTTCTCACCATTCTCTAACTAAGCAACACTAAACTTATTGCTCATATAAAAAAAAAACTAAGCAACACTACACAAGTGGAAAATATATGTAGAACCAAAGTATCGCACCCCAAAAAAAAAAGCAAAACATAGAAAAATATTTCTCCATTCATACTTGAAACTTAATTTGCTTGTCAACTAACTCCAGGATCTCAGCAGTGACTTCATCTAAATGCACAGTTTTCTGCGCATCAGCTTCAATGGCCATGTTCAGATCCAAAGAAAGGTATGGAATTTTGTCTTCTGAGTTATTAATATTCTCTTTCTCCATGTTTTCATCAGAAGATGGAGAAGTAGTTGTTGCAGGAGAAGAGGCTGAACTAAAGTTTTGACAGCTGAAAATGACAACTGCATCCTTGAGAGGCACAGATTCACCCCCGGGAAGTGTTATAGTGCCATTTTGAATTGCTTTCTTAACACCCTTTTTTGAAAAGTGATCAACTTGCTCCAAATCTTCCATGAAGAACACCCTATGAGGATTCTCATTCACAGCTTCCCCAAATCTCTGAAGATAACTGCCACCGAACTCATCTCTTGCTCTTTTATTTTTGGACGCATCATTCGTGGAATCACCACCTCTTGAGGTGGAGAAACTGCTTACACCAATGGAGACAAAGTTACTGTAAGAGCCAAACACAACTTTAGCTACCTCTTTTGAGACCATTTCTTTTGCTTCAGAATCTATACCTAGAAAGAAAAACCAAGTTTCTTGTCTATCTTCTCTCTTCACCAAGTGATTCTCTCCTTTTTTCATTCCTGACCTGCAAAGAAGCAAAGTGCTAGCAATCTCCTTAGCCATTTCTTTATTTTGTGGAACCTTTTTCTGCAATGCATCACTGAGAATCATTAGATTCTCTTCATTATGCTCCTTGAACATTTGAGTGCTGTCCAAACCTTCCGCTGCCTCACTTGAAGAAGCAGAATTGGGGCTAGAATTTGGATTAGACAAAAGATCTGGCTTAGGGATGTTTCTCTCTGGCATGAACATTATCAAGTTTCCTTCATAACACTCATCACTAACACTAGTCTCAGTGTATAACTCACATTCTTTGGGTACTTCTTTTGGTTCAGAAATGACTGGCCAATTTAGGTGGGTGAGATTCAAGCTAGACTTTCTTTCATGTGAAGAGACTGAAGTAGGGGATGAAGGTGCGGATGAAATGAACAAAAATTGTTTCTCAAGATTGGAAGGATAACCATGTGCTGAACTGCAAAATGAGTTCCATTTCTTGCAGATATCTTTAAGCTTAGCATTTTCCTGGTTCAAAACAAAAACGAATAAACATCAGTGCAAGACTTTTGAGCATAAATTAATACCTTATCATTAAGTATTTTGAATTAAGAGTGATTAACTAATGGTGATGATAATTAACCTGATCATCCATCACGTGACTTCTCTCTTCCTTGCAATTTTTGAGCCATGTTGGCAAGGTGGTAGTGCAATCTCTCTTGCTTATAGTACTGACGGTGCTTTTAGCTTCTTTTTCAAAATTCAATGCGCAGTCTCTGCAGCAAGTTAAATGTTTGCGCACTTTGGCCCGTTCTTCAAAAGATTCGTCCTTGAATGTTGCCTTGCTTCTCTCCTGAACTTGAAAATCACTGAAACAAAGAAAAAAACCAAAGTATCAGTACGAGGCGTTCACTAGTAGTAATAATAATAATAGTAAAAGCATTCCAAGCAGAGTAATGTAGAATAGAGAAGAATGATAATTAGTTACCTATCAAAATTTAAACCCAGGCTGAGGCTACCAACTGGAACGGTAAAAGGGTGAAGATCCCAAATAGTTTCAAGAGAAGGGTGACATGCTTTGCCCTTCATGTATGTTCTAAAAGTTGATATCCCCATAAGCCACAATCTACCATTCTCACCATTTCCACTAACTAGTTTTTTGAGCTCCATCACCATATGCTCCACAGAACTGTAATAGTTTGTTCTTTGCTCACAATAACTTGACCAGAACTCAAACAACCACTTGAGATCACCCAAGTATAGAATAAACCCTCTTCCAACGTGACTTTTTACTAGGCTTCTAAGCTCTAGAAGCTTCCTTTCAACCTCCTCCTTGCTAATGTTCCTGAAGGAGAAAAGAGGAAGACTCACAAATTGCACAAACCTCAACTCTCCTTGAGGATTCCCTCTCTCCAACCTTTGCATCACTCCCCTAGCTACTCCCTCAGCACTAGCAAGACTCTCCCCAACAATTACTGTGTTTCTCCTCTTGCTCACAAGTGCATTCAAAGCACTAGTTACATCATCTACACCAGCAACTTCATCACTAACATGGTCCATAGATTTGATGAATGAGCCCCCAAATTGAGTAAAAGATCTTGGTGGGGACATGTTCCTACCACCAAGAACTTGAAGCTTGGTGGTGTTTTCCTCGGAAGCTTGTTCTTGTGAACAAACTTCCATTGAAACAGCTTGTTCAACCCTGGTTTTAACAAGGGCACTAGAGAAGCCAGCTTCTCTCATGACCCTGCTAATACTAGGGTCATCAAGGATAGAGACTATGAGCTGCTCCACCTCAATCTTCAAGGCCAAAATGGGCTGCTGCTGGTTCTCAGTGGAGCCACGGCGTTGGTGAGCTTGAGCTCGCTTGAAGGCTGCAACCAAGGCATTGGAGAGTGAGGGAGTGGTGGAATATGAAGGGCTCAAAAGAGGGCTTGGAGTGGAGGCTGGCAAACGGTTGAGGGAAACATTGAAGCAAAGTTCTAATGCCTTATATTGGAGAGGGTGAGAGTGGCATTGAAGGCAAGCTTTGCGGAGAAGGCCAGTGGAAGTAGCAAGCATGACAGTAGCAATATGAAGAGGGGTCACTTGAGCATGTCCTCTTCTTGTGGCAAGAGTAACAGCTTGCTTAACTAGGGTTGCAGCTTCTGCTGTCAAAGCCTGTAGCTGTATGCTGCAAACTCCTGCTCTCATCTTTCCAATTTCTTGCTTCTACCACAAAGAGTATTTTGAAGACTCTTAACTATATAGAGATGTTGTGTTTAGAAGAAACAAGTTAAATGGAGTTTGGTTCAACAATTTTTGGGGTGGAAAGCAATAATAAGATTTTAGTGGAGAGATATTGGTAGTATGAGGAAGATGCAGATATATATTTATATATAGTGGTAGCTTATACTAGTGCATTTGAGGACACCAAGACTAGTGACTGCGCCATTGATATGATGAGGGTTTTGTGCCTTTCTTGTTTCTGAGGGAAATTTTGGCTTTGCATGTGAAAGTGGATTGCATGTGATGCAACTTTCTCTCTCTCTCTCTCTCTCTTTGGTATATGTATGTAAAGTTATGTGGATTATCAAAAGCTGCTTCTATTCAATCTTGTGGTACTATAAAATATGTTGCAAAGCAACAAGCTAGCTTTAATCACAGTGAATGGAATAATTGCTTTTGTCACAAATAAGCTCAAAACTTGATGATGGAAAGACAAAGAGAAAAGAAGGTGAAAAAAAGAAAAGAGGGAAGTGTATAAAAGGAGGTTGTTCTGCCAATAACGAGGTAGTGAAGAAAAAGAGGAGAGGACGGTCTGTCTGTTTGAATGGACAGTGAACAGTGGTTGTTGATTGGCTTTTCTTTTGTCTAATCTCGAGGAGATCAAGCTTAGGAATAATAATAATCCTTGAATGATTGATGGAATAATGATTCACTAAATCGAATAAAATACTAATAACACATCATGTCAATGTTCTTCAAATGTGTCTCTTTGTGTGTTCTCTTCTAACTTCTAATTCGTTCCAAAAGTTTGCTTTCTTCTGCATTTAGTATGTCCAAATCATGCTTACATAAATAGATAGTCCTGTAATAAGATGACAAGTTTGAAGAACATCGAAAATGGCTCATATGCATATATAAAATCATGGTTTTCACTTTCAGAAATAACATGACAAAATAGATGATATTGCATACAATTTGTCGGCTTTTACAAATGCAACAGAAGATGGCTAAGAAATGACGTGGCATTTTCTTTAATTTTTAACATGCTGTGCCAGATTTTTGCAAGCTTAAGGTAATGAGAAGATGCACCCAACATCTAAGGAAAAAAACACTGTTGTGAGTTACAGATAATTATTATCACTACTAAAAAATCATTTACATCACAGATTCAATATTGGTTGGTAAAAGGATACGAAAAAAATGCACCATATATAGCCAGAGTATTTAGATATATAAATGCAGATTTTTATGTTATATATAAGGATATGATGTAAAAAGTAATTTTTATGTCAATCAATAACTATTATTGTATTCAATATATAAAACTAACTTTTTATTCTTATGACGTAAAAAGTTTACCTCTTTTTTAAAATTTAATTTTTATAATACTTCTTTTTTATTTTTATTTTTTTCTTCTTGGTTCATAATTTATGTTGTTTACCTTTGAGTCCTTTATGTATTTTTGTTGTTGCGGGTGGGTAGAGAAGATTTCTCCATTATCTTACTTTTTTTTATTAGCAAAATAAATAAATAAATAAGAATTACTTTAGGGTAATTTAACCTTTTACCAACACTCATCTTGAAAGAGAGATCCTATAAGTTTACTATAAGATGCCAACTCAAATCAACCGGAAGAAAAACCATACAACACCAACCTACACAACAAAAGTTCTTGATCAAGAACAAACAAGTCACCGGATCAAGACACCAATCAAAAAAAGAGAAATAAACAAAAGCAAATTTAGTTGTAATCTATGACTAAACCTTTAGTTAAACTAAAAATAAATAAAATTCAGAATCATCAATCTCTCCTTATTTAAAGATCTTACAGTTGTGTTGTGTTAAGAAGTTCTTCTTGTTATTAATAATTTTTTTCACCCAAATATGACGTGATTTGATTCAAATTATTGCACTAGTATATATAAAATATTTTTTCGTATTTCTCACATTATAAATAATTTTGTCTTAACGCATATTCTATTTATTTATTTAGATGCATAAAAATATATAGAAGTAATTGTAACGCATATATATCCATTAACTTATTATTGTTATTATTATACTTACACAAAACAATTATACTCCTTTACATAATTAAGAGTTTCAAGTTTTCTTTTTAATTTTATTATTATTGTCTTGTATGGGTCTTGAAGTATTATTCTTGTTTACACCATATTTGATCTCTAATGGATAGGGTGCGGTCCCTCTAAAAATGTACTTTGATGTGTATGTTAGGATTTAGTATATAGTAGGTGAAAGCAATAAATATTGTTCAATGGTATGTACCTTTATCTTGGATGTAATGCATATTTATATGGTCATAATGGACTCTCGATTATGGGTTAGGATAAGCCGCAAAGTTAATCTTGATGTTAAAGTAAGCTTTTGTACATTTGATTAGGTTAATTGTGTTATACAGAAGGTTAATCGTTAGTTTCATTATAAGAAAATCATTAAATAACTACCAAATTTAGAGACAAAAAATAATTAGTCATTATATTGACTAAATTAGAGATTATTTTATAAACTAACAAAATATTGGTATCTAAAGTGATTTTTATTATTAATAAAAAAATTATGAAATAATTTTTAAATTGGTATCTAAAATACTTATATTTTATATTACAAATTAGTTTATGGGATACTAATTTAGAATACAAAGTAGTAATTAACTAAAATCTTGGTAACTAATGGTTAGATACCAATTTAGAAACTATTTTATAAATTTTTATTAATAATGCAAATTACTTTAGATACCAATATTTTGTTTTAGTTTATAAAATTGTCTCTAGTTTAATCAAATAGTAGCTAGTTATTTTGGTCCCTAAAATTATTTTTTATTTAATAATTTTTCTGTAGTGTTTCCTAAAAGGGCATAAAGTAATAAGTAGGAATGTACATCATCATCATCATAAAGATTTTACCAACTATAATTCTCACATTCCATACTTACATTGATCCATGAGAATCCCTATGTATCTTGGATTTGATCAAATGTTAGTTTTTCATAGGACATATTTAATATGAGTCTTTCAGAAGGTGTGAGTTGATATTTCATTTGTTGAATATCTTTTGATGTATAGATTTGTATGTGGTCTATAATGTTTTGTATGTTTGTGTTTGATGGAATTGAATTTCTTGTGGATGCTAATTAAAATGTTTCATTTTATATACACTTTTCTCATGTTAAAAACTTGTTTCAATAGTTCACCCTTGAATGTATTGTTAGTGTGATGATCTATCCGAAAGAGATTAGAGATTTAATTTTGACCCATTTTCTAAAAAATTGCATATATATAAAGTTGTATTTTGAAATACTTAATGATTTATAAAAAAAAAATTATGGTGGATAAAAGGAATAAATGTTGATAAAGAAGATGGATATGAGAATATTTATAAAAAAAAATGAATGAAGAGATCTGTCATATTTAAATTTATGTTATTGGATTAAATAATCTACAATTCATATTCATTGTTATAAAAACACACAAATTCACAACACATAAATTAACATCAACTTATTAAATTTAACTTAAATAAATATTAAAAATATATTATATGAATATAACCTAATTGACTTTAGCTTAAATAAATAATAAAATTAGTGTTAGTTTAGTCAATATTAACTTAAAAAAAATATAAATACTTAAAATAAATAATATTAACATATTAAGTCACTATTAACTTTATTTATTTTTAATATTTATTTCAGTTAATTTTAACTAAGCCAAAACTAATTTAACATTAACAAATATTTTACTCATTGAATAAAGTTAAAAATTAGTATCTAACAATAACTAAACTATATTAGTATTGACTTAGACTAAACCAACACTAATATAACATTAATACAAATATTTTATTTATTAAAAAATTAAGTTTAACTTAAACTTGGCTAAATCGACTTTATGCTTATACTTACATAATATAAAATTAAATTTAAAAATAGAAACTTACGCTTTCTAACCTTAACAAAATTTATCTTTACACTAATATCACATTTTAACCAATATTATTATTTAAAAAATAATGTAATATTTTTATAACAATATCACATTTTAACCAATATTTTTATATAACAGTTATAATTCTTTAATCCTTGAATTATGTAAGGGATTAATATGAGAATGTTATTACTCTTCTTTTGTTATAAAGATAAAAATGTTTTTATGTTTAATGAATTGAAAATATTTCATTTCTTATCATATATGTATATACATATTTTGTGATATGTGATTTATTAAATTTAAGTTAGTTTACATTATGTGTTTTTTTGGTTTATAATGATTTATATGGTGATATGAAAACATATAATAATGTAGGTCAACTATTTAAAGAATGAAACTAAAGAAGTTTATTATATTTTATGTTCTGTACAAACATATTCTAGGTATCCAAATATACATTCTCAGTTCACCCATAACTGAATAACTGAAGATTCCTTTCTCCTAGGTATATCCTACCATTTATGATGACATGTTTTTGTTAAATAAGTTTATATATATACCTTGATTTAATTACTTCAAAATAAAAGTTTAAATAATTTTTTGCTTAATCTACTATTTAATCTCTCTGTTTTAAAATCTGCAATTTTTTTAATCTAGAACATCATCTTCATTTTTTTTATTTCTTGCATTTTAATTAATTTAAAGTATTTTCATAATAACGTAAAATTGATATGTTAAGTTTACGGCTATTGAATTAAAATAAATAAACAAAAAAGTATGTAAAACTAATTATATATTTTTTTTCAAATTGAGGGATTCAATGTTTCTCTTTTTTAAAAAATAGGAAGATGGTGTTATTGAGTAAAAGATTATCAAAATTGCATTTAAACGAAAATCAATATAAGTTTTTCAAATATTCCATTTAACACCTCATTTGATATATTTTTCATCATCAAATAATTTTTATGAAGTTAAATTGAATAACTTAAATATATTTTATTACAAATATTAACATGAAATGTAGTTAATAAGAAAATTATAATATGTTAACAATACTTATTGATGATCTTAACATATAAAATAGTATGAAAGGTTCCTAGATGTAATTTTTTTATTTCTATATTATTTTTATTTATTTGAATATATAATTTTTATTTTCCTTTTTAATTATTTAAATAATATATTTATTTATTTTCATATTATTTTTATTTATTTGAATACATACTTTTCTTTTCTTTTCCTTTTTATTTATTTAAATAATATATTTTTCATAGGTTATTGAGCTAAACAGTGTCATGTCTCATGTCAGTTTTGTCCCATGTTAGATTATCAGGAGTCAATTATCTTTATGTATCGTTTCTTTCTAGTTTTCTGACTTTCTTAAGACCGTATAATGAAAAATTATGATTATATGACGACTTATTATGATGGTTATAATCTACTTGTCATAATAAATGAAACAATGACAAAATTGTAAATATGAATTCATTTATTATGTCTACTTATCATAATAAGTGAAACAATGGCAAAATTGTAAATAATAAATAACTTTTTATGTTGGTTATTTTTTTAAGTGACATCATAAAAAGTTGTTATATCCGTTAAAAATAATATATTATTAAATATTTTTACATATAACATTTTTTTTGCATAGAAACATTGTTTTCAATCTCTTCAATTTTTTCGTGTGAATCGTCCCAAACTTGAACTTTCAATAAAACTCCATTCTCAACCTTAGCACGCATAACAACGATGGTCATGATCCCGATCCTTGTTGAAGATCTCGGATGCCGGTGTAAAACAAGGAGATATTAATAACAAAAATAAGTGGGAAAAGAAAAGTCCAAACCAAACAAAAATAAATAACTTTTTGGTGTTTCTTCCTACACCCTTACATTTTTCTTCCTGCACCCCTACATTCTCCAAAATACTGAAATTACCCTTTATAGTTTTGGATGATTATGGAATAGGAATTCTGGAAGACAAAAAGTTAAATGAACATAGTTAACAAATAACATAAATATGCATGGTATATATGTTTTCGATGAAAAGCTTGTGACTAGTTTAGGCCGATTAGATGGTCTTCCTTGTGTTGTTGAGGGGTTCTTGTGTTTGAGGGGACTTTAAGTAGTAGGTGTTCAAGTTTTATCATTTTGACGGCTTGGTTGGAGTTATTTGTTTAGTAGGTAGGTGCTGACACTCTTTTGGGGTGTGCTTAGATAGGGTGAGTGGTATGCAATTCACTATAATATGTATTAGGGTTGGTTTACTCTTAAAGTGGACCATATTTTTTTTCTTGCTAATAAAAAAATTGCATGCAATTGTTAATGAAAATACATGAATGAAGATGATAAA
Source organism: Phaseolus vulgaris (assembly GCF_000499845.2). Classification (NCBI taxonomy): domain Eukaryota; kingdom Viridiplantae; phylum Streptophyta; class Magnoliopsida; order Fabales; family Fabaceae; genus Phaseolus; species Phaseolus vulgaris. The sequence continues at coordinate 35,908,793 of NC_023753.2, forward strand.
AGAAGGTATGTGCACTTGACCTTCTCTGTTTTTTTTATCAGCAAAAAATTATATAATTAAAAGGGACACTTTAGAGGTGTCATAACCCTTATACAAATACCAAAAGATCGTCCAACTAGGATACATTCCTCTAGCACTACAGCATAAAGAGAAAAGGCCTAGACCTCCCCACAAACTAATAGAGCAATGCACTAGGCATACCACTCTCTCTAGCTGTGCCACATCAATATGCAAAAAAAAATAAAAATACCCTATATTAAAGAGTCTTCTTTGACCATAATGCTTTCTGCATCTAATTCTTCTTATGTCCAATTCTCCTTGACCATTCCCATACATCAACTAGCTAGGCCCAGAAAAACAAGCCCCAAAACTAGGCACAGAGTACCAACAATAGAAGCATAATCTCTACGTTAACTAAGTGTGTTGCATAGATTATACCAGCAACTGCATTGTTCTGGCTTCATTCTGTCATCCTTGCACCCACAACTTGCACTAAGAATACACCAACTGAGTCGCATCTGACTTAAGGCAAAACTTGGCCAATTCACCTTGCTTCCTCTCCTCCACTATTTGCCCAAACACAAACATATTAATCAAATGTTGCCCAATATCACAGAAAAAACATAACATTTGTCATTGGCCCTGAATTCTTAGCCTACCTTAGAGCCTAAACATCCGCCCTACTCTTGCATCACCATTGGTCAGGTCTGCATCATTAGGTCCACTTCTTCATAGTTTCACATTTAGGGGACACACTACTGCTTACCGAAGACACCACCCATAATTCTGCTTTTCTAACCAGATATCCCAACCTTCTAGCCACATCTTCAAGCATACAAAACACTTATGCCTTATCGTTCCTCAATTACCCATACCTTTTGATACATATGAGAGGATTTAGTGCCCAATCCAAGAAAGAATGGTTAAATAGTTGCACCCTATGTTTCATCCATAACCACAATTTAAGTTGTGCCAAATGAAATATTTCCTCTGAGTCAGCTACCTCTTGCTTAAAGACAACGTTGTTTTTTTGTTCCCAAATACTCCTTATTATAGATGCCCACGTACTTTTCCAAACTTCGTTCTACTTGTTACTAACGTACATTAAATGGAAGCTCTCAAAGTGAATTCTCAAATCCTTATGGTATACAAACAATATGTCAATCCATCTTAGACAAAATAACCACACACTACACATACTTACACTTCAGAAACATGACACATTGCACAAGTAGTTGTATTTATTGTCACTCTTCTCCTAATTAAACCTTCTTTGTGTTATTTTTATGAAATCCAAGTCACTCTAAAAGCTCTATTTATGGAAATAGATGAGTATGTTTTTCTTGAATCGTGTAACAATCATGTGGACTATGAGTGATCAACTTTAGAGTAGATTTATTCATCCGATGAAACTGCTGCATAATGACAAAAGATTTATAAAATGAAACAATTATTTAAAATTTTAATAATATGAATAGAAAGTCGAATGAATTCATACCAGATAAACATTTATTAGTCTTGAAAATCTCAAACATATTAATGATAATAATTTCAATTATGTTTTAATATATATATTAATTACTGTTAATTCATTTTCCTTTAGTTAGTTGACTTAATCCATAATGTTCATATCCATTTTGGAATTATTCAAATATATTTTGATAAAAACAACTCCAAATCTGTTAAAGAACCAAGACATCACTTATGATTTCATTTTTATACTTCTTCATTCATCTTTTCCAGTAATTGCATTTTCAATTCATCATAGTTTAGTCTTTTATAATTTCCCTCCTCCTGACACTAAGTTAGGTTAAACCTACTTTTTATTATTCGATTTTGATTTAAATTATATGTTCATAATCCACCTTTAAATAATTTTAAGAAATTTTTAGTGTTACTTATTTATAATAAAAAAATAAAAATATATTTTGTATACTTCTACTAAATATAAAAATATTAATTTGCATGTTCTTTAAATATTTGAAAGCATGACTATGGGAATTATAAAATATCATTTAAACTTTTTTTTACTTTATTTTGTTGAGACATACATTTTGTTGATACTAGTCTTATAATCTCTTGCTAGGAAAATATGTTGTTTTGTTATCTTAATGATAACTAACCTTTTTTTTTTTAGAAATAGATAATAATGAATATTAATAAGATAAAAAATAAAGTTTTTTCAATATACTGTATGGTAGATACGGTTAAACAAAAATACAGTGACAAGGGCACACATTTTAAGGAATCGAACTTTTGTGATTCTTGTCTACTTCTCTAATAATTTTTTTTTTAAATAATAACTTGTAGTTATAATTATTAGAAAAATTAAAAATAGTTATATTTTTATATCTAAGGTAGATATATTCCTTCATTCCTAAAATCAGGTGTACTCAAGAATGTTTAAAAGTGGTAGATAAGATTATAAGTTTAAAATTTAGGTTTTATAAGATTTTTTAGTTGGGATGTTATCTAGAATAAATCACATTATTTTAATAATCTATACACATCTTCAAAATTAAAAAGTTTTTTTATTACATTTCGTAATTGGAAAATGAGAACAAATAAAAATAAAAATGTTATGTCGATTAATATAAAAAACTAACCTAAACTATATAATGTTAAACAATCTATAAAACACTAACAATTATGTTCATTACATGAACAACAACAGCATGTTTATAAACCTATTAGGTATCTATCTTAAATACTTAAAAAAAAATACTATAGAAATCTTCAATATCTGTAAATCTATGAAGACACAAAAACTACAAATTTGATATTTATTTAAAATCTACCCTGTGTATATAATTATAACAACAACATCAAAAATTCATATATATGTTAATCATTTCATGTGTTCTATCATTATCAATTTAGTAGATTTTAAAACACAATTCAAACTATACATACATATAGAAATGGATATGAGTGAGTGATAATAAAAAAATTTCAGAGGAAGAACAGTAAAGAAGAACAGTGAAGGATGGTATTGGTGGACCGTTTAAGCATGCAGCGGTGGATGGTGGGGTGCTGCAGGGCTACAACATCAATGTAAAATTTGTCTTTATTTATAGAAGTGTCATATATTATTTGTTTCTTAACTTTTAGTCAACTTTAAATTATGATGTCAATAAATATTTTTCAATTAGTTACATATTATCAGATTAAAGATAAGTTTTTTTATTATATAAGATTCAATTATAAAAAATAATTTGTTTTGAAACATCAATAAAATAAGATATTAACAAGTATGTAGTCTTGCATTAAAATAAAAGTCACAACAATATGATTTTGGAAGAATTTAGATCAAAATAAAATAAAATATATATAACAAATAAGATAATCTACTTTTATTATGTTACACATTTAACACTATTCATCAATGATAAAGTTGATTATAAAATTTACAAATAAATATTACATAAAAAATAAGATACGTCTTTATTACTATATTAATTACACTTAAATATTAAATATTTACTTGAATATTAAATAACCTTTTATAGAAAAACTTTCGACAGATAACATTAACAATTTATTTTATTAAATAAAATCAAAAATCAGTGTTTAATATTTAAACAAACTATATTAGTATTAGTTAAGACAACACTAATATGAAACTGATATAAATACTTTTATTTATTAAAAAATTAACTTCAACTTAAAGTGACTAAATCGACTTTATTCTTAATTATACTTACATAATATAAATTAATTTTTTTTAATTACGCCTTGTAACCTTGATAAAAAATTATCTTTCTGATATAAGCGACTTACTAATATCACATTTTAACCAATATTATTTAAAAATAATTTAATATTTTTATATAATAATCATAATTATTTAATCCTTAAATTAAGTAAAGGATTAATATGAGAATTTGAGTTATAAAGATAAAAAAAAAATATGTTTAATGAATTGGAAATATTTCATTTCTGCGCACGTACATATTTTGTGATATGTGAAATGTAATTTATTAAATTTAAGTTAGTTTACATTATGTGTTTTTTTGGTTTATAATGATTTGTATGGTCATATGAAAACATATAATAATGTAGGTAAACTCTTTAAAGAATGAAACTAAAGAAGTTTATTATATTCTATGTTCTGTACAAACATGTTCTAGGTATCCAAATATGCATTCTCAGTTCACCCATAACTGAGTATCTGAAGATTCATTTCTCCTAGGTATATCTTAACATTTATGATGACATGTTTTTGTTAAATAAGTTTAATATACCTTGATAATTACTTCAAAATAAAATTTTGCTTAATCTATTATTTAATCTCTATTTTAAAATCTGAAATTTTTGTAATCTATAACCTTATCTTCATTTTTTTTTTAATTTCTAGCATTTTAATTAATTTAAACTATTTTTTCATAATAACCTAAAATAGATACGTTAAGTTTGCGGCTATTGAATTAAAATAAATAAAAAAAATGTAAAAAAGTAATTATATTTTTTTTTTAAATTGAGGGAATCAATGTTTCTCTTTTTTAAAAAAAATAGGAAGATGGTGTTGGTGGATTGATTAAAAGATTATCAAAATTGCATTTAAACAAAATCAATTTTAAATTTAATAAGGAGTAAGTTTATATTAATTGATATATAATATCATAACAATCTCAATAAAATTTCTTCTAATATTTCATTTAACACCTCATTTAATATATTTTTCATTTTGAAATAATTTTTATGAAGTTCAATAGAATAAATTTAAATAAATATATTTTATTACAAATATTAACATGAAATTCAGTTAATAGGAAGATTATAATATGTTAACAATACTTATTGATGATCTTAACATATAAAAAAGTATTAAAGGTTCCTAGATGTAATTTATTTATTTCTATACTATTTTTATTTATTTAAATATATATATATTTTCTTTATTTTTTTTCCATTTATATTTATTTAAATAATATATATTTGTATAGATTTCTGTGTTAAACAGTATTACTATGTCTCATGTAAGCTTATCATGACTCATCTTTATTTATCGTTTCTTCTCAGATCTCTGACTTTCTTGGACCATAAATATTCAATTAGTTTTTTGGACCCTCGTGTGCAAATAATCAATATGATTTAATAAATATTAATTCTCTTTCACTAAATTTTCATTCATTTCATATGTTTTATTAATAACAATAATTTATTAATCATATGTTAATTAATAATAAAACCAAGTTCTTAAATTTTCATTATAAATGATTTATTTCATTTAAACTGTCTGCTGCAGTTAAAATTAAAATAATAAAGGAAGCCCACATCGATCAATCTGTGAGTATATACAAACTAAACATTACTATGCTATTCCGTAATGAGCTTCACTACTACTTTTAATAAATTATAAACCTAATCATTGTTGGAAAAAATTGTCTAATGTTGTTTCTTCTAAATCTTATATAAATTAAAATAAATTTAATTGTGTTGAATAATCAAATTAACATAATGCTTTGATTCTAACAAGTAGATATTTATAGTTTACAAAACAATTTAATCATGTTTTTTCTTGCTTCATATATGAATGTGGAATACCAACAACATTCTTGTTAATTATTACATACTATATATGTCTAAGTTAATCAAAACTTTAGTTTTTGTAATGTAAACAACAAGATCATATGATAAACATTTTTATTCATCATTGTAGTACAGGATACAAAAGTTTGTGAACCATGTAAGAGTCTACAATGAGTACAAACTGGAAAACCATGAAACATAACTGAAGAAAACACAACACAGGAAAGAAAAACACAAACACAGTTGCATGATTATTAAGTCTCTGCATGTTTTATTATCATACCAGGATCACTGAACTCTTGGATATAGCTGCATGCACAAACACATTCACATGTTACCACCAGTAGGTTTTGGTGGATTAGCATAAGGATCAAAGTTGGGAACAAATCCACCTGCTGCTCTTGAAGAAGAAGCTATGGACTGTGATGGATCATAATCAAACATTCCAAAACCATGAGGGTAAGGTGGATAAGGAGGGTTCATCTCAAAGGGAGGAGCAGAAGTTGAAGCAGGCCTCACAGACATGCGTTCTCCTTCACTCTGGCGATAGCGAGTGAGGTAAACAGAAAGAGACTGAGCATATTCATCAAAACCAAGCTTTCCCATAGCCCACAGCACATCTTCAGCAGTCACAGTCTTGCGCTGCTCACGCTGGCAGCGATCATTTGCTTCAGCTGTGATGAAACTGATGTACTCAGAAACACATTCTTGCACAGTCTCCTTTGCCTCATCAGAAATCTTTGCATGCGGTGGCAAAATCTTCCGCATGATCCTTAGCACATTGGCGATTGGCATGTACTGATCTTGCTCCCTCACACCAGCCATAGCACCTGCAAGATGATAATCAAATGAACATAGTTAAAAAGACAACGTAGATATGCATGCAATAATGGAAGTACATGAATGAAGATGAAAGCAAGTGACCTTCTTTGTGTTATTCGTATAAACTTGAGTCTCTCTAAAAGCTCTATTTATGGAGAGAGACGAGTATGTTTTTCTTGAACAATGTAACAATCATGTGGACTATGGAGTGACAGATCAACTTTGGAATGGATTTATTCATCAGGGGAAACTGCTGCATAAGGACAAACGATTTACGGAAGAAGTGAATTGCTACATAATAACAAAAGATTTATGGAAGAAGGTATCACTTATTGCTTAGCCAATGAAACGAGATATGCATCACGTGAACTCGTATCAGAGAAACATTTATTACTCTTGAAAATCTCAAACTTATTAATGACAATTTCAATTCTGTTTTAATATATAATTAATTACTACTAATTCATTTTCGTTTGGTTGACTTAATCCATAATGTTCCTATCCATTTTGAGATTATTCAAAGATAGTTTGATAAAAGCAACTTAAAGGACATCACTTATGATTTCATGTTTATACTTCTTCATTCATCTTTTCCTGTAATTGCATTTCAATTCACCATATTATAATCTTTTATAATTTCGGTTAAACTTAATGATAAATAAGAAATAGATAAAATATATTTATAAAATAAGAATTTTAATCTACTGTATACCATCAAAATGACAACGGCACACATATTAAGAATTCGAAACTTTTGTGAATATATACAGTTGACTTCTATAATAATTATTAAATTTTTAAAAATAATAACTTATATTTGTAATTATTATAATTAATATTTCACATATACTCATCTCAATAATGATAAGATTATAAGTTTAAAAAATTTAGGTTTTGATGTTGGGATGTACTAAGAAAATTAAAAAAAAAATTACATTTTGTAATTGAGAAATGAGAAAAAATAAAAAATAAATATTTTATGCCGATTAATATAATAACTAACCTAAACTATATAATGTTAAATACGGTATAAAACCCTAACAATTGTGCATAATTGTTCTATCACTCTTAATTTAGTAGATTTTAAAATAAGTACAAAATATACACATATAAAAATAAATGGAATAAGGAGGTGAACGGTGGGTTGTAGTGGTGGACAAGAACATGCAGTGGATGGTGGGTGCTGCACAAATGGGGTTGCAGCAGTGATTCTTGGTTTAATCCTTATCAAAGTTTGTCTTTATTTATAAAATGTCATATACATTTCTTTCTTAATTTTTAACCATCTTGAAATTATGATTTAAATAAATCTTGTTCAACTAGTTACATATTATAAAATTAAAAGTTTTTTTTATTATATAAGAATCAATTACAAAAAAGAATTTGTGTTGAAACATCAATAAAATAAGATATTAACAAGTATGTCTTCTATTAAAATAAAAGTCACAGCAAGATGATCTTAAAAATAATTCTCAAAAAAATAAATTAAAATTTAATTATATCATAATTCTTATAATTATTTTTCTGCCATGCTTTTAAATTATTTTTTATTTAAACTGAGGAATTTGTAGAAAGAATAAGATTGTTTTAATAAATTTATTTTAAAAGGTGATAAATTTATTGTTGTTAATAATATAATGATAAAGTCATCAGAAAACAAAACAAAATCATAATGTTATTATTATTACTATTATTTAGAAATTATTTTATGAGAAAAATTATTAAATAATCATTATTAGTAAATAATTATTTTCCATTAAAATAGGAATAAAAATGATAATTCATTATAGTATATATTTTAAATAAGTAAAATCAAGATATCATTATGATAAAATTAGTTAATACAATTTTAAGTAGATAAAAACCTAAAGAATAAAAAAAATTAATACATTTTTCGTACAAATATTAATAGAATAAATAAACGCATAGAAAAAGGTGGTTAGATAATTACTTAGAGGAGTGAATTGGTAGAAAGTTAGAGTTTAAAATTAACTTCCTGAAAATTGTAAAAAAACAATACATGTACACACTAAAAAGGAAATCTATTCAACATTTTTTTTTGAATGTCTTAATGTTATGCATATTTGAAGTTGGATTGAACAAATTTTTTTTACTTCTCGTTTCTCTAATGTGAATGATCTCCTTTATTTAATTAAGACTGATGGTAGTCCTTTGGTTAATTTGATTAAACTTGATATGATAACTTGATGATAGTCCTTTGGTTAATTTGATTAAACTTGATGTGATAACTTTTTCTATATGGATGATATGGTGTATGATGAATTATGCTAAATTTCAGATTAAAATTGATGTTTCTAGGGTCATTTCAGTCATTAAAGATTTCACTTGTCTACTGAGTAATTCATCTAAAAGTTTTATGCAAAATGATAAGTTTTACTTCAATGTGTTTAAGTTTTTTTTATTAATACTCGTAGTTGTGAAATTCTATCTCATCTTCCTGTTAGATGGGAGATTTCTTCTTCAGGTTGGGTTAAAATAAATACTTATGGTGTTGATAGGGGTTCTCCTAGTCTTCCTAATTGTGGTGGTATTTTCCGTGGGAGTATGAGGGAGTTTATTGGTGGTTTCTCTGTTTTCCTTGATGTTCAGACTGCTTTGTTTACTGAGTTTTATGGAGTTATACATGCTATTGAACAAGTTCAAAATATGAGTCTTACTAGTTTATGATTGAATGTGATTTTGCCTTGGTTTGTGCTGTATTTACTGTTATGACTAATGTTCCTTGAATTATTTGTAATAGGTAGAACACTTGCCTTAACTACAATGGGAATCAGGTTTAGGGTTTCTCGCATTTTTCATGAAGGGAATGCATGTGCTGATAAGCTTGCTAACTTAGGCTTTACTCATAGAGAGTATTTTCATTAGTATAGTAGACTTATATCTAGTCTTTTCTTAGAGTTTTTTATTAGTAGGTACAAATTACCTATGTATCGTTTAAGTTAAAATATGAGCTTTGGTCTAATTTCCCAATATTTTCTTGTATTTTATTTATTTTTTTCTTTTAATAATATTTTTTCATATGGTGGCAGATGATTGTTATTACTTAAGGTGTTAGTCTAGCTGAGATGTAAGTTTCATAGTGATGCCTAACATGAGAGCTTTAAAAAAAATATATAAGTAAAGAAAATGAGTATAAGCATAACTTTTTAAATTGGTTAAGTAAATACAATGGATCACTAGTTTTTTAATTATTTTTAACACATTAGACTAGATCATCACAAAATAAGCAACACAAAAATAATATATCACATATTGATACTAGTTCACCTGTTATGTCAATTTTTTCTTAAGACAACTACTTAAGATATTCTACGATAACACATATTTTGATCTTTTTATTTGGATTTGTTAAAATCATATTGTGGCTTTAAATAGCCTGAATTTTGTTGATTAAGATATTCTACGATAACACACTTCATTTACGTGTGCAGTTTGGAAGCGCTTTGTTTCTATTGTGTGCTAGAAGAGTGTTGCTTTTAATAATCACATCACAAATATTGTTTCTTCGGTTTGGTGCAATTGGGTATTATTGCTCTCTAAACATGTATGTGGTTCAAATTCTAGATAATAAGTGTGCATGGTAAGACTTGATCATTCTCATAACACTTTGGTCTTTCCTCTTTACCAAAGTCATGCTCTGTGTATAGGTTTTGTGACGTGGTCTATGTGAATTTATTTGCATGAATGTTATGTTGGAAATTGTAAACCATTTCTTATGAAGCTATAACAGAAAATAAAATGGTTAAAATTATGACATATTATTCGTCTTCTTTATTCTTCATTATCATTTTTCTTTTTACTTAGCATGAGAATTTGAAGTAATTATGAATGTCACAACAACACTAGGAAGGACATTGGATTTAGAAGTAGAAAATAAACATTACATTGACAATTAGATGTTGAAGTATGCAAAATCAAGGGTTGAATTGTTTAGGAATCATTTTATCCGATGACTAGCTTTTTTAAACATGTTTTCCATATGACAATTTTTAAATTTTGTATAAACTTGAACATATTAACTTAAAATTTATAGTTATTTATGTACTAGATTGTTATATTTTATTTTGAAAATACCTGCTTGAGAATTATGCTTATTGTGCATGGTATGTTATACAAGAAAATGAATATATCACAATTTTTTTAAAAAAATACATTTTTTTTTATCTAGGTTATTGTTAAACTTATTATAAAAAGTATTATTTTCTTTAATTGATTTGTATTTAAACATCATAAAAAGTAACACATTTTATGACAGTTAAAATATTATCTAAATGACATATTTTATAATGGTTAAAACATTATCTATCATAGAAAATTATATTTTTTTTTACACGTATTAACAGTCACAAAATGTTACTTTCTATGATGATTAAAGGCAAATCGATGTGAATTTTCTATTACAGATCTTTTAAGTCTATCATAATACTTTTTATGACGATTGTACACTGTCATAAAAAATACATACTTTTTATGTTATATGTATCTATGACCATTTTAAAATCGATATAAAAATATATATTTTAACATCATACATTTTTGTTGTTGCATTAGTATATATTTAATTGCTTCTTTAAACCTCTTGTACACATAACTAATATGGTTTAATAAGTATTAATTCTCTCCCACTAAATTACCATTCATTTCATATATTTTATTAATAACAATAATTTATTAATCATACCTTAATTAATAATAAAAAAAAGTTCTTAAAAGTGAATTGTATTCATTATAAGTCGTCTATTTCATTTAAACTTTCTTCAGTTAACATTATAAAATAATAAAGGAATCATATTACGTCATGTGCTTTTCTACTTTTAATAAATTAAGTTGGAAATGTCATTTCTTCTAAATCTTATATATAATAAATAATTTAATTTTTTTGAATAATCAAATTAACATATAGTTGATTATAAGCAAGTAGATGTTTGTAGTTTAGAACTTTTAAAATATCTATATAAAAATAAATAAATATTTAATCATGTTTTTTCTTACTTCATATGAATCATATGAATGTGGAATACTCACAACATTCTTATTATTTTGTATTATATGTCTAGGTTAATAAAAAAAACTTCATATGAATGTGAATACTCACAACATTCTTATTATTATGTACTATATATATATAAGTTAACCTTTATAAAACAACAATCTTAATGATGAATATTAATAAGATAAAATGCATTTATAAAAGGAAAGTTTTAATATAAGTTATGATTATTGTCAACTTTCATAATAATTATTAGTTTTTTTAAATAATAATTTATATTTATAATTATTAGAAAAAAATTATATTTTTATATTTAAGTAATTTTAAAATCACTTGTATTCAAGAATATTATGAGTAACCAAAGACATCTATGATTTCATAATTGCATTTTCAATTCACCATAATTTAGGTTAAACATACTTCTTTTTTTTATTATTATTCAATTTTGATTTAAATGATAGGTTCATGATCCACTTTTAAATAATTTTTAGAAAGCTTTAGTCTTATTTATTTATAATAAATTTTTTTCAAAATATATTTGAAAGCATGGGAATTATAAAATATCATTTAAACTTTTTTTACTTTATTTTACTGAGAGAAGTAGTCTTATAATCACATGTTTTTGTATGGAAGATGTTGTTCTGCTAATTTAATGAAAAATAAGGTTTGAAATAGATTAATAATGAATTAATAAGATAAAATATATTTATAAAATAAAGATTTTAATATATTGTATACGTACATATAGTTAAAAATATAATATGAGAATGACATATTTTAAGAAATCGGAATTTTTGTGAATATTGTTGACTTCTATAATAATTATTAGTTTCTTTAAAATAATAACTTATATTTGTAATTATTATAATTATAAAAAAAATGTTATATTTTTATATTTAAAATAGATATTCTCCATTTTAAAAACAGGTGTAATGTTTAAAATTTAAGTTTGATATATATTGGAGTGTACTACAAAAAATATAGTTGATCATCTAGAATTAATCACGTTATTTTAATAATATATGTAAATACTCATCATATTAAAAAGTATGATAGTATTCCAAATTTAAATATTTTTTACATTTTGTAATTGAAAAATGAGAACAAATAAAAAATAAAAATGTTATGCCAATATAATATAAAGAACTAACCTAAACTATATAATGTTAAACAATGTATAAAACACTAATTCATTACATGAACAACAACTGCATGTTTATAAACCTATTAGGTATCTATCTTAAATACTTAAAAAAAAATACTATAAAAATCTTAGACACAAACCATTTATGATGTTACAAGTCTTCCCAAACTACAAATTTGATATTTATTTAAAATCTACACTGTTTAATTATAAGAACAAAAACATCAAAAATTCATATATATGTTAATAATTTCATGTGTTATATTATTATCAATTTAGTAGATTTTAAAACACAATACACAATATACATACTTATAAATGAGTGATAATAAAAAAATTTCAGAAAAAGAACAGTGGAGGGTTGTATTGGTGGACCATTTGAGCTGCAGCGGTGGATGGTGGGGTGCTGCAGGGGCTAGAGCAGGTTCTTGGTAAAATTTGTCTTTACTTGTAAGAAGTGTCATCTATTATTTGTTTGTTAACTTTTAGTCAACTTTAAATTATGACGTCAATAAATATTTTTTAATTAGTTACATGTTATAAGATTAAAAAAAGTAAGTTTTTATTATTATATAAAATTCAATTAAAAAATAATAATTTGTTTTGAAACATCAATCAAATAAGATATTAACAATATGTAGTCTTCCATTAAAATAAAAGTCACAACAAGATCTTAAAAATAATTCTCACAAAAATTAACCTATAGTTTATTATAAGTAAGTAGATATTTGTAGTTTAGAACTTTTAAAATATCTATATAAAAACAAATAAATATTTAATCATGTTTTTTCTTACTTCATATGAATCATATGAATGTGGAATACTCACAACATTCTTATTATTATGTACTATATCTTTAAGTTAATCAAAATCTGTATATGTCTAATTAGTTAATCAAAATGTTTAGTTTTAGTAAGGTATAAAATAGCAGAAAGAGATTTTATAAGATAGCATTTTATCAATTATGAATACTAATAAGATAAAATAAATTTATAAAATAAAGGTTTTAATATATTATATATAGATACAGTTAAACAAAATAAAATGATAAAGACACTTATCTTTAAATATTTTTATATTTAAGGTAATTTTAAAATAACGTGTAATCAATAATGTTTACCATTATTTCAAGAGTGGTGGATAAGATTATAAGTTTAAAATTTATATTTATAAGTTGCAGTGTATGAGTAAAACATCATTGTTAATTATTTAAAATAATTAAAAGTTTTTTTTTTTTTACAAATACTTAAAAAAAATAGGAGAAATGAAGAGGAGGATTAGATATCGTAGTGATGAGAGTTTTATATTTATAGAAATGTCATATATATTTGTTGGGTAACTTTTAGTCAACTTTAAATTATGACGTAAATAATTTTTTTTTCAATTAATTACATATTATAAAATTAATTTTTTTTATTATATAAATTCAATTATAAAAAAGAATTTGTTTTGAAACCTCAGTAAAATAATATAATAACAAGTATGTAGTCTTTCATTAAAAAAAAAGTCACAACAAGATTGAGCTTAGAATTCTCACAAAAATAAATTAAAAATTATATTATAATTCTTACAATTATTTTTTCTAGTATTCTTTTAAATTATTTTTTATTTAAAGTGAGAAATTTAAAGAAAGAATAAGATTTTTCTAATAAAGAAAGTTATGTTAAAAGGTGATAAATTTATTGTGGTTAATAATATAACAATAAAGTCAAGAAAACTCATAAATTTTATTATTACTATTATTATTTATAAATTATTTTATGGGAAAATTTTGTACGTAGCTAACATATATATATATAAAAGAATAATTGTTAGTAAATAATTATTTTTCCATCTAAAATAGGAATAAAAATGATAATTCATTATAGTATATATTTTAAATAACTAAAATCATGATATCTATAAAACTAGTTAATACAATTTTAAGTAGATATAAACCTAAAGAATAAAAAAAAAATTAATACAATAAATAAACGCATAGAAAAAGGTGGTTAAATAATCACGAGTGAATGGGTAGAAAGTTAGACTTTAAAATTAACTACATGAAAATGGTAAGAAAAAAATACATGTACACATTAAAAGAAAAATTGAATTGGGTTAGATAAATTTGAAAACTTTATACAAATATAATTCAAAAGACTTTTACGGATATAAGATATAAGATGACTAAAACAACACTTATAACACTTATAATAGAAAAAAAGGGCGTGTAAAGTGCTTTCGTATAACAACTTTGGAAAAACAAATTTTAAGGAAATGTGCTATGTTAACTTCTTCTTAACACAACTATTTAAGAGATTCTACAATGATACATACTTTGTGTACATATTTATAGCTTTATTTTACATTTAAAACACTTCTAAAATGATTTATTTTTAGTTTTAAAATATTTTTATTTTAGTTGTAATAAATTAGACTCAATGTTTATATTTGTTTTAATTTTATATTTTTAGTTAATTGATTCATTTACTATTTTAATTACAATTTTTTTTAAAATATTATTTTTAGCTTATACGATTTGAATTGAATTATATATTTTTAGATTATTTTCTATCACTTTTTAAAGTCGAGGGAGATTTGTTGAATTTGTGTATGTGGATTCAATTTTCCTTGTGTTTAACTTAGACTTTTGTAATTGAACTTATATACCTAATTAAGATTCATGTTGTTTTAAGCTCTTATTTAATGTTGATTAGACAATATATATATATATATAACTTAAATTGTGTTTTATTTTCTCTTCCTTTCATTTTCTCTCTAATTTCTATTTGTCTCTTCCTCTTCTCCTCTTCTTTGTGTTTTTTATTTCTTCATCAATTGAGAACTAATTATTGAAAATCAATTCAAGGAATCATGATGAAACAATCCAAATTAATTTTTGTACCAATTGTTTATTGCTCTAAGTTTGTTTTTCTTTCCTAGGTTACAAATACAAATTCTATACAAGTATATTCTACTTCTGTCTTTATTAGTGTGTATGGTGGTTTTTGATGGCCCGTCATCAAAAAGAGTTGTATATATCTTGAATAGAATATGTGAATTGACATATCACCTTCTTGAATTTATTTTCAATTTTATTGCTTTCTAGTTCTATTGTGTTTTATTTTTATTGTGTTTTACATAAAAAAAAACCCTTCAAAACTGGTATGAGAAGAATATTTAGATTGAATACAATCAATATGTATCCTCTTATAATCGACTTAGGTTATACTCTATATTACATTTTTTTTAAAGAAAAATATAGTAACTTCGATTTCAAAATTACATTGAACATCATTCCACTAATCAAATAAATGATTACACAAGTACATTATAATCATTTCTTATATGATATGTTTAAGATTTAAAGGATTTACGACACATACCTAATATAATAATATTATGGATAATTGTATATATTAAAGAACTAAAAATTGTTAAAGAAAATAGAAGCCAAAATTAGTTTGTTAAAAATATAAAGAATAAAATTATAATCAACCAAAAAATATTTTATAATTTTAATTCATATATTATAATATTTATACTCTTTTTTTTACCTTGTAAATAATAAAAAAACATAATAAATAACTTAGTTATTACCCGTGGCAGTGGAGAGAGTAGTGAGGTTCTATGCTTGAGGTGCTCACTCACTGCGACAAACAAACCATAATCGATAACAATGGAACCCTTCTCTTTCTGCACCTCACACTTATCCATACCCACTAACACCACCATTTTCTCCGCCACACACCACCCTCCCTCCGCCACCGTCACCACCACCACCGTCTCCTTCTCTCTCAAACCTCCCTCAGACTCCGCCACCCCTCGCCGCCCCTCCAAACCCCTCAAAACCACTCCAACCTCAAACCCCCTCGCCAACAAGCTATGGCTCACAAGCAAACTCTCCCCTCCCCCTCCTCCGCCACCGCCACCGCCTCCGCCGCCACCGCCGCCCGTAGATGAAACCGGAACCATCGCGGAAGATAGCGGCGGCGACGAAGGCTCCAATTCCGATTCCTCAACCGATTTTCGACAGCCGGGAAAGATCTTCGTGGGGAACCTTCCGGCGTGGGTGAAGAAGCCCCTGGTGGCGGAGTTCTTCCGGCAGTTCGGGGCGATACGGAGCGTCATTGTGATCAAGGGGCACCACGAGATGGAGCGGAACGCGGGGTTCGCGTTCGTTATATACGACGGCGAGGACGAGGTGGCGGACAAGGCGGCAATGCGAGCGGTGGAGTTTGACGGCGTAGAGTTTCACGGGAGAGTGCTAACGGTGAAGCTGGACGACGGTAAGAGGATGAGGGAGAAGAGTCAGGAGCGGGCGCGGTGGTTGGAAGGGAATGGCAACAAGGGAGAGCATCCATCCTCGTGGCATGAGGAGAGGGACGGATCGAGGAAGGGGTTCCAGAAGGTTCTAGAAACCCAGCCCGAGAATTGGCAGGCCGTTGTGACAGCCTTCGAGAAAATTAAGAAGGTTTATCATCTTCTTTTTTATGTATATATATAAACTTTCTTATATAAGTAGTTCCTAAAGAGGTCTGTTTCAAGTTATGCTGTTGCATTATGACAAATTGCACTCTCAAGATTATTACATATGTCTAAAAATGTGTTTGGTTAGCATTTAAGAATTCTAGGAATACATTTTGAATTTTAAAATACTTAAAAAAGGAAAAGGAAAAAAAATAGGTGTTATACTTGGGTTAGTTGATATAACTTCTTACATTTCCATGTAAATATAACTTTCCTATCCTTTTAGTATAGGAATTCATAGAATGTAGATTTAGACCTACCTAACTGTGAGGTTAGAGCTGTCCCTTACTTATGTTCTCTTCCACTAGGTTTTAATTTCATCTTACAATGCATTTAGAGTTAATCTTACAAAATTGGCTTAGAAGATGAAGGTTGTCCTGTATATTGTGTAACAGGCTTTTTTGACTGGAAAAAAATGTGTGAAGGCATGAGAATGCAAATATTCTGCAAATTAAAGATATCCAAAAACCATTTTTGGTAATCTTCTAACTACCATGGGATAAATATTCTCCTTTATCACATTCCAAGGAATATCCATCAATCTAGTCACCTCCCCCATACTCAACCACAATATCATAAATACATAAGACTTACCAGAAATAATCCTTTCAAATATATAAGCAATGAATTAGACAGGACTTTGAGGCACATTACAATAAAAATACAAGAAAGTGTATATTTTACTAGCCTCCAAGTTCTAATTTGAAGAGGTGCTTTATAATACACAAGAGAGAGTAATACTTTAGGGATGGTTTATTCATTGGTTAATTGTGTAGTTTTTTGAGTAAAGTAGAGAAGTAGTTACTTGCTGAGGACACTTCTGATTGTACAACTATTTCACTTTTGTTTCAATAACATCTTAAAAGTAGAACTTGTTATGATTTCTAATTCCTTGGCATTACAAGGACAAGGCATAAAAGTTAAATTGGTTGATTTTTAAGGTGTTACACTGACTGACATTTTGACATTACATGAACCTTTAGGTAGCAGTGAAAACAGTAAACGAAAGTAGAAAATCATGAAGAGTTGTTCGGTGTTACTATACATGCTTCTCGAAGTAGGAAATAAAGTAAAAACAGAATGTTTTCTGAAACCAAACTTCCCACAATTGCAATTTGTAAGGTTCATCCATGAATTATGTGTCCTGTGTACCTAAATAATAACACAAGTGACATATTGGTAAAAGTTATATCAAAACAAGGGGGCTTGAATATGATGGTTTAGAAATTAAAGAGAAAAATTTATATTAGACTCATATCATCAATGAATATGTAAGGAATTAAAGTTGCCATTTTGAAGACACAAGCATTTTTTTTTGGGCCTCGAGTTCCAATTACTAAAGGGCAATTGCTAAGACATTTTTTTTTGTATTTTTCTTGTTGAATAGGTGGGTCTTGATGCCAGCGTGTTCTGTTTGATTTTTCACACCCTAATGTATGCAATAGTATGTGTCTAAATCTAAAGTCTCATAGTTAATGATAAACATAAAAATCATTGAGATAAGGGAGTAAGCATTATGGTAAATGCTACTTTTTTTGTTATTGGTTAAAAATGCTTGTTTACCTTTAATTATTAAGTTTGTCTATTTCTTGTGTGAAATAAAAGAAAATAAAATCTATGTTTTAGGTCAAAGCCAATACTTTTATATTTATAATAATGCTTCCTTTTATTTTGAGAAAAGGTAGTTACATTTTTTTCTGCATACACATAAAGGTTGCAAGGAAAATTTTAGTGTGCATCTTCGGTAATTTGAATTATAAGTAATTGTTCTTGGATTCATTTCTTTGTCATTAATTTTTCAGCCTGCTAGAAAAGAATATGGTTTAATGGTTAAATATTATGCACGACGAGGGGACATGCATCATGCACGCCAAACATTTGAGAGTATGCGAGCAAGGGGAATAGAGCCTTCTTCACATGTGTATAGTAGGTAAATTCTTTAAATATTTTGCACTAGATCTGGGGTATAATTTGAATATCAGCATCAACTAAAATTGTTTTTAGCTTTTAAGCTATAGCCACATTATGATTGTCAGTTGTTATCTTTTCAGAGATGAGTAGGAGAATGAATCAATTTTTCTTTGCAAAGTTGAATATTATTGAATATTGATTGCGAAAAAGAATATATAACTGTTGAGTCTTTGATATTTCAATTTTTCATCCTTCAAACAAGGTTCTTGGTTGAGATCCCACATCTACTAAAAATATCACCAAATTATAATATATAAGTAGGTATAAACCTGACTTTACAAGTGAGTTATGTTAGGTTTAGTTAGACTTAAAGTCTATTTTTTAAGATGGTATCAAATTCTATCGTGGCGAAATTTGTTGGGTCTATATCGTATTATTCACTATTAGGTCGTTATTGAACCACTCACAAATCTAGTATCACACTTGAGATATCCAGTTTTTAGATGTGAGGTGGTGTGTTGGAAATCCCACATTTTTTTCTCTTACAACTTTGTTTCTTTTCTGTCTCTATATACAGAGAAGCCTTGTTATTCTGGAAGTAACTTTTCATCAATACAAATTACCTTTTTTTGTTTCTCTTTTATTCTCTCTCTCTAACTCTAGTACTTCTTTAGGGATTCTATTTGGAATTCTGTATTTGTTATGTTTTTTCATTTTTATTTTGTTCTTTGGTTTAAGGAGAATTTATCCCCATTTTTTGCACTCTTTATTCTCTTCAAAATTAATTTTAAAAGCACAATGTTTATTGTTTCTTCTGACTTTAATAATTAATACATGTTAAATGTTTGCAGTCTGATTCATGCTTATGCAGTTGGTAGAGACATGGAAGAAGCTTTACATTGTGTTAGAAAGATGAAGGAAGAGGGCATTGAAATGACTATAGTGACATACAGTATAGTTGTGGGAGGATTTGCTAGAATGGCCAATGCTGAGTAAGTAAACCAGATAAATTTCTCCCATTAATGTATCTTTTTATTGAAGTATTTTTTCTACTTGTTAGTTTTTTCTATCTTTTGGTCATGTACCCACTATCCTTGAAGATTAAGCTATTAGGTGAAGTTATATATTGTTGTTTTTTTGTCTCTAACTTGCCTCATTACCTTGGGCTTGATGTATGATTAATACGCATGCCCACTTTAAATGTGCTGAAATTTTAAATTTTATTATAAATTTATAAACAATGTAGCCTGCAAGGATTGAATTCAGACTACTCGGTTGTTGAGCTTTGATACCATGCCAAAGGGGATAAAAGGAAAGGTGCCAAGGATGATTCTTGTGCATCTCTTGTGTGACTAGTCCAAAACTATCATTTTGGTCAGTTCAGTGCACTGGGATGAATCTTGAAAGGATAGTTTCTATACCATTTTTTTTCTTTTGGTTGAAAAGCTTTCTATTTATTGTGTAATGGAGAAACTGAATCCAAACAACAACAAACTTTCAAAACTTATAGTAAACTAATTCCAGAATGGAATCGTAGCAACTGATTGCCACTGGACTTTAGAAGTAGAATGCTATTTTTTCCAGTTTTTAAGGAAGTCATAGACCTGTATACTTTATTGTGAAAGTTGTTTATGTATGTTAAATGACATCAGTAACGAGGCCATTTGTTTGGCCCTTCTATTTTTCCCCATAAAAGGCTGGTAAAACTATTAAGTTGCAACACTTACTGTTGAGCTCACTTGGTCTTCTCATACCCAACCACCAAAGTGTGAAGACTGAAGTGAACCGCTATGGTTGGGTTTGTTGTTTGTCTCTGATGTCTAAGTGATTTGATATTTTGGTTATTTTCGAATTTTCTGGTTTCTTCCTAAGTATTTCATTTTCACACTTAAAATAACCCCACTTTCACATTTCTTGGTGCTTGTATAAAAGTTTTGATTAGTTCAATATGGGGAAATAATTTGATGGCCTGTTCATAAATGAGTTCAGAGTAATGCATGAGTGTTTTATCAATGAGGTAACTATTTGATGTTGTTTTGGAAGTGCTGCAGATCACTGGTTTAAGGAGGCAAAAGAGATGCTGCCATCTTTAAATGCTGTCATTTATGGTAGCATAATTTATGCGCACTGGTAAGCATGAATATTTCTTTCAAGGGTTTATTTTTATTTGGTCAAAACTGTGCTACTCCCTCATATCTGAATCCACCACAACTAGTAAAGAGAAAGTTCAACTATACCATTGTCAGCTGGGACATCCTTCATTTCAAGTTATAAAATTGATTTTCCCTTCCTTGTTTTAGAATTTTAAGGTGGAAAGTCTCCAATGTGAGGTGTGCGGGTTTGTTAAACACAAGTGTGTAAATTTTCCCATTAGCAATAGTCATGTCCCTTTTTATCTTGTTCCCGCTAATGTCCCTAATATCTCAAGTGCTAAATGGTTTATAAACTTTATAGATGATTGTACCCGGGTGACTTGGGTTTTCATATTGAAACACAGATTTGAGGTTAGTTATGCTTTTATTCAGTTTGTCGCAATGATTAATAATCAATTTGGAGTCAATATTATGAGAATTAGGTCTGATAATGCCAAGGACTACTTTAATCTTGAGTTCAACTCTTTTTACGAAAGAGGGGATAATCCATGAGTTTTCATGTGTTAACACACCTCAACAAAATGGGTTTGTTGAAAGGAAAAATGGGCACTTACTAGAACAAACTATAGCTCTACATTTTCAATATCATGTTCCTAAAAAATTTTGGGGGAAGCCCTTTATATTACCACTTATCTCATCAATAGATTGCCCTCTAAAATCTTAGGATCAAAGAGACCCATGGAAGTTCTATCCTCATTTTGCTCATACACAGACCCTACAATTAAGCTCTAACCTAGAACATTTGGGTGTGTATCTTTTCTGCACGTCCATATAATGGAAGGGGAAAATTGGATCCTAGGGCTGTTACATGTGTTTTTTAGGATACTCAACCTACACCTAATGAGGGTGGAGAATTTGGGAAAATCCTAGTTTATTCAAGGAGAGAAAAAGGCCATTCTAGAATATGTCCATGTCCGAGAATCCAACCTACCACCATTACATGAGGTAACTATTTCTAATCCTATAAATTTTGATAATTCTAATGAGTTTTTATATGAAAATTTAGAAGTCCAGGTGGACCAAATCCTAGACATTCCCATTGCCCTTAGAAAGGGAACTGGAACATGCACCTAACAGACCCAACAATCACTTTACCCTTTATCAATTTTTTTGTCCTTTGAAAAGTTCTCCCCTACTCACCAAACCTTTCCCACAAATCTAAACTTTATAACCACACCTTCCTCTATATCTGAAGCATTATCTGACAGGAAATGGAAACAAGCCATGGATGTGGAAATGGAGGCGTTAAACAAGAATAGGACCTAGGAACTTGTCACCATACCAATTGGAAGCAAAACCAGTTGGGTAGGGTGTAAGTGGGTATATACGTGAAATATCGTATTGATGTAACCATTGAACATTATAAGGCAATGTTAGTGGCCAAAGGATTCACTCAAACCTATGGAGTGGATTACTTGGAGACATCTGCCCCAATTGCTAAGATGAACGTGGTCAGAGTAGTATTGTCATTAGTAGCAAATCATGGGATCTGCTGCAGTTCAATGTGAAGAATGCATTCCTATATGAAGACCTTGATGAAGAAATATACATGGAGTCGCATGCAAGCTATGAAGGACAGGTTGCTACTAGAACTATTTGCAAGCTAAGAAAGGCTTTGTATAGGCTGAAACAATCCCTAAAAGCATGGTTTGGTAAATTCACCAAAGTTATGACTAGTCTGGGTTACAAGGGGAGTAACTATATTGTTGGTGTATGTTGATGATATTATAGTAATGAAGGATGGCAGAAGGGAGCAGCAAATGTTAAGTCAATGTCTTGCCACAAAATTTGAGATTGAGGTGGATAGACATTTTATCAAGGAAAAGCTGGACAATAGCTTGATTTCACCTGATGTGTCCATTCAAAATCAACTTGTAGACATATTTACCAGATGGTTGAACTGCATTAGCTTTGAAAGGATTATATCCAAGGCCGGAATTTCTCACCAGCTTGAGGGACAGTGTCAAAATCGTTCTTTTTATTCTTTATTACAGATGTGTCTTTCTATTAATACTAGGATTATGTATTTAAAAAAATCCCGTAATTACATGGATTTGTTTTCTTAGAATTAGCTCTTTATATTTCATAACATAACCAGCAGACTCATGTATTTATAGGTTCAATGACCTCATTATTATTGGAATATAGAAGAAATATATTATTCTTTCTAAAATTGATAAATACTAATTAAGTTTTTAGTGCTAAAATTTGGGGTGAACTGTGTTTGGTTCCCCAAATTAAAGAAAGTTCATTTTTGTCTCAAATTTGAAAAAAAATGGTTTAGTCCCTAAATAATAAATTTGAGGCACTAAAAGCAATTCTAAAAAAATCATTTTAGTCCCTCCAATTTAGTGTTTAGGGACTATAAGAATATTTTTTTTTGTATTTGAGAGACTAAAATGATTTCTTCGTCAGACTTATCCTAAATTTCAAGGACTAGAAACATAATATAAGTAGCAATATTTGGCAAGAGAAAAAAATTGTTGATCAAGTTGTTAATTAATTCAATATTAGGTAAAAAGTTAAACTCAATTATTCACTAATGTGTTTAATTTTTCTGTCTATTGTTACATTTCTGTTTCTGTAAATTTCCAACTTTTGTTTGTTTTCAAATGATTGCCATTTCATCTCAATTTTCTTCCTTTGTTCCTCTCATTGTTTATGATATCCTGATGCATTTTACAGTCAAACATGCAATATGGATCGAGCTGAAGCCTTGGTGAGGGAGATGGAAGAACAAGGGATAGATGCTCCCATTGACATATATCATACCATGATGGATGGTTATACAATGATTGGTAACGAACAAAAATGCTTGATTGTGTTTGAAAGACTAAAGGTATAAGCTCGTTCGTAGTTTATCATTTTCATCACCATTACTTTAGTCTTTCTTGGTTCTAGTGTTGGTATGTTATGTGTTTATTGTGCTGTCATCAATTGTATATTTTAAAGAAAATCCACACCATAAGAATGTTGAATACTAAAGGATGACTAGAACATAAAAAGTCTATTTTGGGTATCCTTAAATGAGAGTAAATATTGTCCTCTGTTTTTTTGCCTATACGCTAGCTAACATTAGTGCTTTAGTGATTTTATAACCTTTCTTCATATTGCAACATGATATTCTTCCCAATGCAACTATCATCTTTGTTTCTCAACATTTATTTATAGTATTGAATAAATGATATTTTTGGACTTGAAATCTCACAAAAATTCTCCTAGCCAGCCATGCATTTTTCCACTCCAGCCATTGGCTTTCACATAAAAGCAAGTGATGGATCATCTTCAGTCACAGTTGCTAAAAACCATTGTAGATTAGCTTACCTCCCCATGTTAGGCTCGGTTGGGCCTAGTCCAAATCAAGATGAGTTGGATTGGTCAAGCAGAGTCAGGTTTGGTTAGGTTGGGCCAAGGTTAGGCTGAGTCGTGTCAAACTCAGGTTAGGTTAGGTTTAAGTCAGGAAAGGTCTAGTCGGATTGCGTCCAAGTCATGCAAGGTCAAGTTGAGTCAAGCCTAAGTTAGGCTGGGTCCTGACAAGTTGGGCTAGGCCCTAACCCTGCAATTAAGTTACAAATAATAAAAATCAAGGATCGATTTACAATTAATGTAAAATATTTAGGGATCAATTTTGCAATTTAGAATATTTTAAGAACTTATGCAATTCTAATAGTATGTAGGAGTTATTTGAAGTCTTATTTTAATGTTATTGTGGGTCAAACAAGTGTTATCGTTAATTGGCCATGACAATGCCATCGCAAAAAGCGGTTGCTGGATTTGTCAGTGACCGCCATAGCAAGGTGGTGGCGAATCGGTTTTCATGTTGCAGATTATAAGTGAGTTTTAGGCCTAATTCAATATTACTAAACTAGCTTGTAATGTGAGGTTTGCACTCTCTTATATATTGTAATTTAACCATATTCATAGTCCATGTGGGATCTCAAACATGATCAATTCATTATAAGTTTATTTTTTACGTTTTCCAAGTTGTTTCTCAATGCAGTTTATCTGTCACTATGCAGATATTAATAGTTTTTCTTATAATATTTGTAGATTTTAAAAGAAAAAGGTGGTAAACTATTTCCAATTGTTTTATTATAGTCTAGAGTTACTGCATCAAGCATACATGTTTCTTTAAGTTTTGTTTCTTATCACAAGTCTCTATATCTTTAAAATTTGTACCCTTTATTTGTTAATTTAGCATGTGTTATATTTCTCACATAGTCACTGATTTACTCACATAGTCAATGATTTACTAACATAGTCACTAACTATGCAGATATTAATAGTCACTAACATGTGTTAATTTGTAGATTTTAAAAGAAAAAGGTGGTAAACTATTTCCAATTGTTTTATTATAGTCTAGAGTTACTGCATCAAGCATACATGTTTCTTTAAGTTTTGTTTCTTATCACAAGTCTCTATTTCTTTAAAATTTGTACCCTTTATTTGTTAATTTAGCATGTGTTATATTACTCACACAGTCACTGATTTATTTGGATATGGTATCTAAATCTGTTATGCATTGTTGCACTCTACATTAAATGACACCAAAATATTTTTTTGTTTTGATGAAGGAATGTGGTTTCTCGCCCTCAGTTGTCAGTTATGGTTGTCTTATTAATCTTTACACCAAGGTAAGATATATTACACTTTCTACATTAATTGGATCATTTATACTTTCAGTAGTTACTGCCTGCTTTTCTTGCAAACATTTTATTGAAGTTCATATAGATTTTTTTAATAAAACGGTAGTGGTAAAGCATCACAATGTTAATTGTCAACCCAACTATGGTGACACCACAATTAACAATAATCTGCAGCACCCCAATCCATAAAATAAAGGAGATGAAAACAATAGTGGGGGTATAATAAGGATGTTAAAATCTGTCTCTGAAAAAATCTGAATTTATAAATTAGCTGGAAAAAGTGGGGCTATAACAAAAGAAAATATATTATCCCACCATGCATAGCACTTTGAACTAATACCAAAATTGGCTAGCTTATTCTTACAATACTTCCCTAAAGATATGAGAGACACGAGGGTTTATCTTATCATGTAGAACTCACCAATAAAATTCACATTATGTAAGGCACTCTTCATATTAAGATTAATATAAATTTCAAATATATGGAAATATTAATTATTTAATGATGTTCTAGGGAATAAAAAAAAATACAAGGGAATAAGCAAACTAGGAATGTGAAGCAGTGAGAGTTTGGATGTTTGACAAGAGCGCTCAGGTTTAAACATCAAGCGATAATCTGCCAATTTGAATAAAAGTTGTTCATTCTAATGAAGAAAAATAAGCTCCCCTGCAATTATCAATCCTTTTATTTATCTGTTAAATAAGTCTCTCTTATCAATTATTAATCCTCACTTTGATCCTTGCACTCTGTTATGAATTAGTTTTCGTTTTCATGAATTCTCCTTTTGAAAACTATGAAAGTTCTGAGAAGTTAGACCTTTTTTTTATTTTAATTTTGTCAGAACAGTTTTTAAGACTGTCATACTATATTTGAAATACCATGATCCAATATTAATGTTTTGAATTCAGAACCAAATCCCTTGCAAAGCACATGAAAACAATATTTGACAGACAATTCATTTCCAGCTAATAAACTGACCATCATGTTCAATCTGTTTTATGTTTGACACAATTTCGCTCAAGCAAACAAACGTATATGCCATCAATAATTCTAGCTTGTTGATGCCAATCTGTTTTATCTTTTTTTTCAGATAGGAAAAGTTTCTAAAGCATTGGAGATAAGCAAAATAATGAAAATGAGTGGCATAGAACACAACATGAAGACATATTCCATGTTGATCAATGGATTCTTGAAGTTAAAAGATTGGGCTAATGCATTCTCTATTTTTGAAGACTTTACTAAGGATGGTTTGAAGCCCGATGTAGTTCTCTACAATAACATTGTAACAGCCTTCTGTGGAATGGGTAATATGGATCGTGCTATTCAAATGGTCAAGCAAATGCAGAAGGAGAGGCATAGACCTACCACACGCACATTTTTGCCCATTATACATAGTTTTGCAAGAGCTGGAGAGATGAGGAGAGCCCTGGAGGTATTTGATATGATGAGGAGGAGTGGCTGCATTCCCACAGTACACACATATAATGCGCTGATTCTTGGCCTTGTTGAGAAGTGCCAGGTAACCTGTAGTTGATAAAAAATTGTTTATTATAAATTATAATAAACAAAGGACATGACTTGGTCTTTACTTTTCCTTATCTTTATATGTTTATTTATTCTATTTTCAATAACTAAATAAATTGCCAAGAAGCTAATAAACACGCATACATATACAGTAGTTATAATGCTCTTTCTAGATAGGAATCTAAATTCGCCTGAATTTGCTTAGTTTTAGTTATTTCTTGAAGTTCTGAGTGCTGGAAGCTGTTGCATGCACTGGCTTCCATTGCTTCTTACTGTTAAAGATTTCAACAGTTCTGCGTGCTTTGGGAAACACTAAAATAAAGGCTAACCATTGATGATAAAAAGTGTTAAAAGGATTTCTCAATGATTAAGAAGGGGATAGAAGAGAATGGGCCAAGGGACCCACCACTAGAGTCATGGCCGGAAGAATCCATTAAGGTTGGGTCTGGTTTTCCTGAGTATTTTATTATTTTCACTCTTGGCTACAACATAAAGTTGTTTGAAGGACTAAAAGGAAAATTTTCGTATGAGAGGATATGACCTATGAACACACTTTGTCAAGAGAATACACTTTCACAAAGTGAAGGATTTACAAAGAAATGTCTCTCTCTCTATCGACAGTCTATATATTTAGCATTTAAAAGATTTGGCAACAACACCGACACACGTTGATTTTATACAGAAGATCATTAGTTTGGTTTACATGGAGAGTCTTCTGTTATAGGCGTCTTGAGAAAAACTATTGAAGCTTGCATGTTGATTGTGTCCTTATGTCTGTACTTTAGCAGAGGTTGATAGCATTTTCATTGATATCTTCCTTTGTTGCACTCATCTTACTATGCAGGGAAACTTTTCTTCTTAACATCTCTTCATATTACTAACAACACCAAATTTAGCATACAAACTTAGGGATGGTTGGCCTACTGTTTCAGAATCATTGTGGGAATTTGTAACTTGCATTTGGTGAAGAGTAAATGGTCTAACAAATGAAATTTGTCTTGTGTTGTACACGTGTTATTAGCGTCTACTGATATCATATTGATGTCCTCTATAGTCGTCGTCTAATTGTTGTACATAGTGGCTTGTGTTATATGTGTGGTTTCAACTGTCTATTGCTTTCATGTTGACTTTCTCTGATAGTCATCGTTTAATCGTTGTACGTACTCTATACTATCTTGCTTTAGCTGATCAAGCATTTGGGTGGGGCCATCTTATTCTCTTTAATTATAAGAACCCTTTTTTTCCAAATACACACTTAGAGAGACTATAATTAGCTCATCAAAATTTAATATTATATGTTATCATCCAAACCATGGGTTGTCTAGATGAAACTATATTTATTGATCAGCATAGACTCTTCCAAAAGGTCGTCTATTCACGTATCAAACTGTCTCTATATGATTGGATTACAAAAATAGATATACTGGGATCTTTCTGTTAGGTTTCTTGTTTTAGTGCTCATACATTATATAACACTTTCTGTAAATAATGTTACATTTCTTGTAGATGGCCAAGGCTGTAGCAATATTGGATGAAATGAATCTGGCAGGCATTAGACCGAATGAACACACATATACAACTCTTATGCAAGGTTATGCTTCAGTGGGTGACACTGAAAAGGCCTTTCAGTACTTTACAGCGTTGAGGAATGAGGGTCTGGAGATTGATGTCTATACCTATGAGGCATTGTTGAAGGCGTGTTGCAAGGCAGGCAGAATGCAGAGTGCCCTTGCAGTCACAAAAGAAATGAGTGCAAAAAAGATTCCAAGGAACACTTTTGTCTACAACATACTAATTGATGGGTATGAATAAATTTCATCTGACCATCAAAATTGAAGTTTTTATTTTGTCTAACTAACATTTGCTTATATATGTACTACACGTGTGTGTGTTCTTGAATGGTGACATTGTCTTTTTTTGTTGATATATTTTCGATGTGTACGTGCTTGGAATCTTTAATATTTTTATCCATTAGCGGCTTCACAACTTGCCTTGTATTTTAGTAACCTTGTTTACTTTCTTAGTTGGGCGCGGAGAGGTGATGTTTGGGAGGCTGCAGACTTGATGCAGCAAATGAGAAAAGAAGGAGTTCGACCAGACATCCATACCTACACGTCTTTTATAAATGCTTGTTGTAAAGCTGGGGATATGCAGGTATGATAAATTTAACTTATTAAGTTTGTGATTACTTGAAGTGGACTAAAAGCAAGGGTACAAGTGTTTCATTCCTTTCATCTTCATTGAGTGTTTGGATAAACTTCTTCACAAGCACGTTTGTAAGAAGAAAATAAGAAAAAGAACCAAAAGTTTATTTTTAACTAATGAAATTTTAGCTTTAGAAAAAAAATTATTTTCTGTTTATAGACAAGTTTATCCATAACCACCTTAGGGCATGGTTTTGGGTGGTAATTTATTTATATAACCTGTTAATCAGTTTTTATTTTCTTCCTGCCAGAAAGCAACTGAGATTATCCAAGAAATGGAAGCATCTGATATAAAACCGAACCTTAAAACCTACACCACTCTAATAAATGGTTGGGCACGTGCCTCTATGCCTGAGAAAGCTTTGAGTTGCTTTGAAGAGATGAAACTAGCTGGATTGAAACCAGACAAGGCAGTGTACCATTGTCTTGTGACATCTTTGCTATCAAGAGCCACCTTTGCTCAATCATACGTTTATAGTGCCATGTTGTCTATATGTAGAGAGATGGTAGAGTCTGAGATGACTATTGACATGGGAACTGCGGTTCATTGGTCAAGATATTTACGCAAGATTGAAAGAACAGGAGGGGAACTAACAGAAGCCCTACAAAAGACCTTTCCTCCTGATTGGACCTCACATAATGTTCTTGATGTCAATAGTAAAACAGAAACTGCAGATCTTGAGATTGATGATGATGATGATGAAGAAGATGAAGATGTTAACTAAGTACATTATAATGCCAATGGAATCAATTAAGATGATGCCATTATGATGAGGATTATGATAATGTTATCTCATAGTCATACAGTTTTGAATTATGTATTGTAAAGGGTATTGGCAGAATGCCATGATTGGTGCTAATCTTTTAGGCATTAAATTCTTTTTTTTTGTTTCTTTTGATAGAAATAGGAAAAATAGTAATTTTGTTCAACCCCCTCCCAGCAGGATCCAGAAATTACTGTGGATTTTAACTAATTTTGTATTCAATAAAAAAATCTTGTAAGATTTATACTGATTTTGTAAATAAATGCATAGTAGGTAATTTAATATATATATATATATATGTATTCTTAAAGCTAATGGTTAGTTTTATTTAGAATAAATATATTTATCCATATAAAGCCCTTATTTTTCTTTTATTTAAATTTCATCTATAAAGTTAATTTAGTCAACATATACTAATTTTAGTTCAATCAGATATAAGTTCTATATAAATAAATGTATTATTATTATAAATTATAAATAACCACACAATATAAGTTATTTAAAATTTAAAATTAAAATTAAAATCTAATCATATCTATTAGAAAATTTAATGTATATACTGATGGATTTATCCTATTGATTGTTTAATTTAAATACAATACGATTCTAAATAAATCGATATAATTTTAGTGATTACCATTAACATTGAGTGATCTATTATTTTTACATATTTTTAATAACTTTATGAATAAACATTTTATTTTTATTTATTATTTTTTTAAGAGAAGTGATGTTTAAATGTATTAATGAATTGTTAAAATATTTCTAGTTAATTAGATATTAATTAAAAACTATTTATAAATAATAAAAATTAATTAATTTAGATATTAATAGTTTTTTAATTTTTAAAATAGTATCTAGTAACTAATTATTTTTAGTCTAGTATAATAATTAATTATTAATTATTTTTATTTTCTAATATTAGTTTTTATTTATTATTTATTATAGTATATTAATTAATATCACATGCTAAATTACAGTAGTTTATGACAAAAATAATAAAAATAATCATAATAATTAACATATAAAATAACTTTTATCAAAATTAATAAAAAAACGTTAATCAACATTATTCTAAAAGTAGTAATCCAACAATGTTTTCTAATAATGTTTTTCAAATATACTATATATATATATATATATTTATATATACTATATATATGTTGTTTAATTTTATGAATTACACCACCGTTTTAGAAAAAAAAATACGTTGAGTGAATGATAATACTTTATAAATAAATATATTAACGTAATATATTTATATATTATAAATATAATATTCAATTCAGATAATTCACAATATAGAAAAAGAAGAATTTTAATTCGTTTACTCCTAATTATAATTTTTACTCAAATAACTTTTTTGTCCGGTATATTAAATTAATATAACCAAATCGTTTTAAGAATGACTTTTAATTTTTTTTAAGAAAATAATTAATTGATACTTGTTTGAAGAGAAATTGTTTATGATTATAAACAATATATACTAAGTTTGAGAAAGAATAATTCACATGTGAATAAAAAAAATCATAAAAAATAATTACATTATAAACACAAATGAGTTACATTTATACATTCAGGGGAAAAAACCCTAGACCCTAAAGACTTTCAAGGGTTGGAATTGTGTTTTTATTAGTCTAAATTCACACACACACACATATATATATATATATATATATTACTTTATATCTTTATAAAATTAAATTGTAGTAACTCACTATATACAAAATAATAATAATAATAGTAATAATAATAAACTTATAAATTATAACCTCAATACTAACTAGTATTTATAAAAAAAACACATGTGAAATTATTTAAGGAGAAAATATAAAAAAAATCCGGGTTAAGTTAGTCAAAGAAAAATCCTTTTGTTCTTTTTTGAAATTTTTATTACAATATAGTTTTAATATCATATATTTAACTGAGTATTTTTTTATAAAAAAAATATAAGCATATTAAAAACAATTTTTTGAGTATATGAAATTAAAAGGTAAGCTTATATCACTTTTTTCATAACTAATAATAAATTTAAAAGAACAGATTTTATTGAATTTAAAATTTAATTTGTTGATTTTCTAGTTTTACCTTTTAAAATCTAAATAAGAATAAACCCTAAAGTAGGTGCAAAACCCTAATTATAGAAGAGACTCCTTCACTCTCTTCTCTTCTCTTCTCCGCCTCTCCAAATCTTTTTCCTTCTTCTCTCCGTTCTCTCTTCTGAAGTGACTATCATTCTCATCTCTTCTCTGTTGTGACAGCGGTTAACACAAAATGGTGAAGAAGAGCAAGAGTACGAAAACCCTTATTCCTATTCTTTGATTCCAGTAGTGTGCAATGTTTTTTTTTTAATTAATTTTTAATTATTGTGGTGGAATTGTTTCGTTGCAGAGAGTAAGAGTAAGAGGGTTTCGTTGAAGAAGAAGTACAAGGTGATACGGAAGGTGAAAGAGCATAACAGAAAAAAAACAAAGGAAGCGAAGAAGCTTCAGCTGAGTGGGAAAAAGAAGGTTGAGAAGGATCCAGGTATTCCCAACGATTGGCCCTTCAAGGAACAGGAACTTAAAGCCCTTGAAGCTCGAAGAGCGAAGGCCATTGAGGAATTGGAGCAGAAGAAAGCTGAACGCAAGGAGAGGGTAATTGTTTTATCTTTATTAAACTTCCCATTTCATGCACTTTTCTTTATCATTGATTGTGATTTGTTATGTTACATGATAAGTTAAATGAATAAATAAATAAATTATGGTATAAGTTTTACGTAAACCGTGTTCTTGTAGATAGTTATTCATGGACAATTGGGTTTTGAATGTGATAGGAAGAAAGATGAATGACAGATGATAATGAGGGTGTTTGATTGCTGTTGGTATATTCAAGTGTTTTTGTAGTATTATATCCGTGCAGATTGATGTCCACTTCAAAATGGGGATGGAAAGTTAAGAGTGCTACGAAGAAAAGAGAGTCATTTGTGATTTCTGCAGTTAGAAACTCACTATTCATTACTTTTTTCAGGCTCGTAAAAGGAAATTGGGCTTGCTAGAGGAGGAAGATGACTCTAAGTTGCAAGAGAATTCTAAAAAAAACAATAATGATTTTGGTACCGCTGGGAAGACAAGAGGTGTGAATTTATTTGTAATTTGGTGACAGTTTGGTTAGTTTAAACTATCAAGTGCTTACTTGCCTATGTTCTTACATTTGTTATTTTTGGTTTTATAATTCCACAGATAGCTCAGATAGAGCCTTTTACAAGGATCTTGTTAAGGTCATTGAAGCCTCTGATGTCTTACTGGAGGTCCTTGATGCCCGGGATCCCTTGGGGACTCGCTGTCCTGAGATAGAAAACATGGTGATGAAATCGGGTCCTAATAAACGTCTCGTCTTGCTTTTAAATAAAATTGGTAGTTTACTGATCACATTTCATTCTCCTTTCTCCATTTTGGAATATTTATTTTGCACTGGCTAATCATTTGACCCTTATAATAGATCTTGTGCCTAAAGAAGCTTTGGAAAAGTGGCTCAAGTACCTTAGAGAAGAATTACCTACAGTGGCCTTCAAGTGCAGCACACAACAGCAAAGATCAAACTTAGGGTGGATATCTTCTAAGAAGGCCAAATCAAGTGATATTTTGCAACTAAGTGATTGTCTTGGAGCTGATACTCTCCTCAAATTGTTGAAGAATTACTCAAGAAGTCATGAGGTAACATATTTAATGGTGATGGCTGTTTGTAAAATTGCAATTTCATAATGAAAAAATTGTGCTGAATTGGTTGCTTGTGAATCATTTGACAGAGTTACAATTTTGGTTCTGATATTGTGCTTCCCTCCATGGAATTATTATTATTCTTATATTAGAGTTAATTTGAAGAAATGTTTGTAGGTGGATGTGTATTGTGCACCTGGCTCCAAAAGAAAAATAAAGTGGTAGATCACACTTTTTCTTCACATGTTAGTATAAATTAAATTATTACTAAACCCTATGTCTATAGCACAGGTTCCTAAAATGATATCACCCCTAGTCTGTACTTGAGAATTGTTGGCATTGGTGTGCTCTATATATTGCTGATGCCTTTTTTCTGCATCAGCGTTTCCTGTGTAAGATAAGTATCAATCTTATTACACAGGGTTTTTTTCAGAATCAGCGTTTCTAGTGTAAGATAAGTATCAATCTTATTACGAAGGGTTTTTTCTCACTATTGTGGTGTTGGTGATATTTTATCTATTGAAAATGATTTTGTTATCCAATATATTTTCTCCAGAATCAGAGTATAGAAGTGTCTGTTTAAGTGTAATTCAAATCTAGAAAAAAAGTTTGTAAGGTGAAGTTTACACCTAGTTGCACACACACACCCATATATATGTACACATGTATTCTATTGTAGTCATATCTAGATGACACTGGAATGTGCCAATTTTTGGTCAATCACGCAGCAAAACTAAAATTAAATATTTTTAGTTGGAAGAGTATGCTTTAGTGGACATCTGCATGGGTTATCATTTGCTACCTTTTGGGAATTTTGCATTTGTCTGATTATTTATTTTCCCTCGTGTAGTTACTTTTCTAGTCTTTATAATGTCTATTGCTTATCCATTAATTGTTTTGTTTTTTTCTGCTTTTTTCCTTTGATTTTAGATCATTCATTGTTTTGTTGGTTTGCTTCCTTGTCTTGACAGATCAAGAAGTCAATCACTGTGGGTTTGATTGGCTTGCCCAATGTGGGTAAGAGTAGTCTTATTAATAGTTTAAAAAGGTGTCATGTTGTCAATGTGGGCTCTACTCCGGGGTTAACAAGATCAATGCAAGAGGTTCAATTGGACAAAAATGTTAAGTTGCTGGATTGCCCTGGTGTTGTTATGCTGAAGGCTCAAGAAAATGATGCTTCCATTGCTTTAAAAAATTGCAAGAGAATTGAGAAGTTAGAGGATCCAATTAGCCCAGGTATACTAAGTTGCTTCCCCAATTATTATCTGGTTTATTCAGGTGTTTATTTGCATTACTGCATTTCGAAATGAATGGTAGACTATTTATAGGAATTTTACATGAAAAAATAGTAAAAGAAAATGAGCTTGTGATATTGAAGAAATACTAGTCACAGATTGCAGTTTTGCTAATTATTGGTGCATTTGGTTTGACTAGTTGCTGCATGTATAAGGGTTGCACTTTGTCCTTAAACTTGTGTGTTATAAGCAGAGGTGCTGTTGACCCATTGTACATTTGATTTAATATCTGGTTTGGTGTGAGTTTCTTATCCTCTATTGCTCCATTTTCTCAAATAGAATGACTTTCATTTATAAATTCAATTATTTCCTTAGGTTTCTATTTTTGCAATATTTACAACTTTAGTTTATTTTGTGTGTTACAAATGATGGTGTGAATGAGGTTAGTCTTTGGGCGCTGTGTGTGTACATTTTTATTTTACTATATGGTTATGTGTGGTTTGATCTATCATGGTCAGAATGTTGGTGATAAAAGCACCTTTTCATTAATTATTGTTACTTATAAAATAGAGTTCTGTTAGGTTTTAAAATGCAATTGATAGGTGATGTAGTAGAAAGTTGGATTTTTCTATGTGAAGGCTGTTGGATTATGTTCCCTGTTGTCTTGTTTTAAAATTCTATGGTTTTACATTTTGTTCAAATATAAACTAGTGTTTGATTTAGTGATTGAAATTACTTAGAAGTTTGCACCATACAATTATTTTTATTAATGTAAAATCCTGATTTAAGCTGTAGTGACTCTTGTTAAATAAATTGAAAGACTTATTCCTTTTCTTTTAACTTGGACAATGCAGTGAAGGAAATTCTAAAGCTCTGTCTGCCTGAGCAGCTGGTAACTCTGTACAAAATTCCCAGTTTCAATGAAGGTGATGTTGACGACTTTTTGCGGAAGGTAGCTACAGTTAGGGGAAAGCTCAAGAAGGGTGGAATAGTTGACGTTGCTGCTGCTGCAAGAATCATTCTTCACGATTGGAACGAGGGTACACATACATGGAGTTTCTTAAATTATAATCAGAGAAATTGATAATTTTCTGTGTTTTAAGTTAAAAATGAGGAAGAACTGAACGCAGAAATTTCTCTTACTGTGTCTATGTTTCAGGTAAAATTCAGTATTATACCATGCCCCCAAATAGGGATCAAAGTGAACCTTCAGAGGTGAAGATAGTTTCTGAACTTGCAAAAGAGTTTAATATTGATGAAGTCTACAACAATGAATCTTCATATATTGGGAGCCTTAAATCTGTTGATGACTTCAATGCTGTTGAAGTTCCTTCAAGTCAGCCTCTCAATCTTACTGAAATGATGTTGGAGGTTTGTTTCTTGAAACCGTTTAGACTTGGAAAAAGATTCCTTGGGAATTGACATATTGTTGATATCAATCGTATACTGGAAATTTGAATGTTTTCACACTTATGTTGTAGGATGAGACACAAATCAAGTCAACTGACCAACACGAAGGTCCGGAAAATGTGGCTGAGGTGGATGAAATCATGGAAGATGATGGTGGGAAGAACAAAGATAGAAGTGTAGCAAGTAAGCAAAATGAAAAATTGTATACTGCGGACGGTATGCTTAATACAAAACTGAGGCGCGCAGAGAAGAAGAAAAGAAAAAAGGCTAAGAAAGCCTCCTCGGATCCCATGGATGGTGATTACGATTTCAAAACTGATTACTTTAAAAAGGGAGACTCAATGGTGGATTCCGAAGACAACCAGAGTGAGGATGATGATGAACTAGTCAACTCTGAAGTGCCTATGTCTGGTATCCAAATGAACGAATGATAAACATGCCAGCACAATCATTATTTAAACATGATAAAAGGTTTCACCGAGGTATCTGCAAGATCTGTATAATTTTTTAGTTCTATTATGACTTTTGATCTTTGTAAGAGTTTTATAAACCATTCTTAAATTATATGCTATATTTAAGACTATGCTTTTGCACTTGGTTTTATATTCCATTAAACATTGAGTCATGGATTTTAACTATTATATGAAATGAAAATCCTAGACCATTAAGGTAAAAAGAAAGAAAAGAGACGGAAGAGAAAGGATATAGAAAATTACGTTATTTGAAATGACTTAAAAGATGAGTTAAAGGAAAAATCATTATTTAAATTTTTAGAAATTAAGATAAAGTTTCATGAGAGGAAGTATTACATTTTTTTAGAGGAGTTCACATTCTTCTAAAAGTATACAATTGATACAAAGGGATAATATCAACTTATACAAGAGTCCTGAACATTCAAAGTGAACCAGAACTAAGTTTTGGAAGCTTTCCTTGTGTGATTTTATCTTGCAAGTTTGCAAAAGGTATAGTCGACAAATTACATCCATTACTATAAGCTTTCCACCCTTAACATAAGCTATGTAAATAACATACTACAAACCACCTGTTATTTTAGTTAACCTGCAGAATCCTTCGAATTAACCACACCATTGCAGCCTCCATACCATTGTAGCAGTAATCTTAAATCTCAGATTAAGAAAAACTAACATCTTTAACACTCCTCCATTCTGGTACACCACACACTATTGCTCTGGATCCAAATGCACCAACTAATTAGCCACACCTTAATACTCTTTTAATTTAGCCACAAAAAGCCTATGTTACATCATATCATCCTTAACTTGACAAGGTAAAAATGGTGCTTATGCAACCCATTGACACCACATTTACCAAATCTTCATAGCAGTGTCGAGTTCCTCATAGCCTTATCAACGTCAAATGAAAAGGTTTTCAAAAACATAAGAAAATTAATTTCGATACGGTAAAACCAAACTCTGAACATAATCATAAGAGAAAAGATTCATTTTGAATTTGTTGTATTTTTGACGACCATCTATTCTTTTCTCTCTAATGTTGTACAGAATAAATTCTCCTTTATTTGTGTTTGCAAGCACCACAACGTTATCATTCTCACACATATAAAGAATCTCCAAGTCATCGCAAATGGGATTATAGAGATTAAGCAACTTTGACCAAGATTTTTCATCACTAAACTCCCTCTTTAGCCAAACAACCAAATAATGGCCATTAATATGAGAAAGACCCAAACAACCCTTCAAAGTCACAAGAGCAGGCAGAAAAGGCAAGACTTCTGAAGTGCCATCAGGCACAGAGAAATAACTACATGTCTCCTTCTTTAGATGGTAAGAAAATATTTCTAACTCGCTCATTTTAACAGTTCCTAGTTGTTTACCATCAGAACAAGATTTGGGAAATACTAACCAGTTTAAAGTGCCACTCACACAAGTTCCAAGCCCAGTCAGAGTGGGAACAGCATCACAAGTAAAAGTTTTTCTCCAGCATTTATCTCCTGAACAATAAACTCTTACATCCAGTTTCTGCGAATTTTTCCTATTATTATCTAAAAACACAACTTGGTAGGTGTCACTCCAATCATCGTACCCAAACCCAATCATAAACATGTAAGGATAGTTATAATGGTCGGGATTAAGACGAACATGTGGAGAATTTTTAGACATGATCCTTGTGGCTGGATTCCCAAACCGAACCCAGTATTCTTTAAATTCACAGTTATAATCTCCTAAACAAACCAAGCCATTGCAAACACCCAAGATACTGTAATTACGGTCAAATGGACGATATTTGTGACTTAAAGTTTCAAGGGTGGAATTTGGGTTGTCAAGTAAATCTTGTACCGGGCAAACTATGGCAAAATTCCTTCTTTTTGTGTAAAAGTAATCATGGAAGGTCAATAGGATGTGAGTGTTTTTGGAGGAGCGTTGAAGGTGCAGTTTCACAAATGTAGAATCAGAGATGAGGTGATTCCACCCTTTTGAAACGCGCTTCAATCGCAGGAGATCCTTCACAGAAAGCCTGCACAAAATTTCCATGAGCATATCTTAGGGAAGAACACAACTATTCTGAGAAGAAGACATTGATGTAGAAGGAAAAAACCTACTTTTTCTTGACAAAAAGTGCATAATGGAGAATGAAGGAACAAAGGAGAGGAAAGTCTCATGGTGAAGATGAAAACACAGCACAACATTTTATACATAGAATGAACAACATAACCCACACTTATTCATTTATTTTTTTATTTTTTTATTTTATCTATTAAAAAGATGTGACTAATAGTTTTGATTGTAATAAATCATGATGATGTAAAAGTTATATAAGAACATCACAACCTTGTTAATTAACACCTTCTCATATGAAAATAATAAAAAATCATTGTCTTCTTATATCAATTACAATATATTTTATATCAATACAAAAAATTGTACATTTCTTAATACAGAATCAAAACAAGTAAATAAGATGAAAAAGTAAGATAATAGTCACCTTACCTGCATATAAAAAAATAAATGACAAAAACTCAATTAAAAAATATATAATTTTTTTTAATCAACAAAAAATAATAAATACTCAATTAACAATATCCAAATTTGTTAGATTTACTCAAATCTTTTTAAGAGATTACGTATATACTTAAAACTGTAGGTCCCACACGCTTTGGTTGAATACAAACATTTATTAAACCATTTAATGAAAACAAAACTTTTAATTGCTGTCATTATTAAACTCTTTAATATAAATAGAGTGAATTCATTGCAATAATTAATGCTTTAAAGAAATATTTCAAAAATAAAAACATAACACATCCCACTTAAAACAAAATATTGGAAGTTTTATGAAAGACTTTTTCCTTCAGTTTTATGAAATAAAAAATAGATTTTTTTTAGTAAAAACCTTTCTTGTTAAGCAAGAAATAAAAAATAGTTCAATATTAAACTAGTTATCATTTTAATAACGTATCAAACAATTGCTTAAAATATATCTATCACAACAATTATTTTGTTTATCATCGATTACTTTTTGTTATTACCTCATTTTCAGTTAATTTACATATACATGTTTATTTTGATATAAAAATAAAAGTATAAGATAGAAAATTTTATAAATATTTATTAAAATAAACCTTAAACTAAGAAAAG